>NW_020884881.1:7647051-7690487 GCF_003945725.1 Corapipo altera
GGTGGGGACCGGCGGCGGAGGCGGGTCCCCGGTGCCGCGGCCCGCCCGGCGCGGCGCCCGCCGGCTCTGCGCGGAGCGGCAGCGAGAGGTCCCGCAGCCCCGCGCCGCGCCCGGTGCGCACCTGCCCGGAGCTCGCCTGCGGAGGAGTCCAGACGCCCAGCAGGCAAGACCCTCCCCACTGCGCTGGCCGCCTGCGGTGCGGCAGTGGCGGGCACCGCAGTGCCCGCAGCGGGGTTGTGCTGCCCGAGCATGCGAGCTGCTGTGCCGCGATGCGGTGTGCGGGCAGCGCTGCCCCGCCGTGTGCCGGACCTTGAGCACCGCAGAGTCAGGGGCTCCGTCGTGTTCCGCGCTTGGCGAATGCACGGACACGGTCTCAGCCTTGCCGGTACTTTGCTGCGAGCGTAAGACTCGTTTGGCCGGAGCTCG
The DNA here is from genome assembly GCF_003945725.1 of Corapipo altera. Lineage (NCBI taxonomy): Eukaryota > Metazoa > Chordata > Aves > Passeriformes > Pipridae > Corapipo > Corapipo altera. The sequence goes on from NW_020884881.1 coordinate 7,647,478, forward strand.
CTGCGCTCCGGTGAAACAGGGGCTGAAGGTGAAGCCCGTGCCCGAGCCGAGGCACGGCGGTGGCAGGGCTGGGGCTGCAGCCCAGCCCAGCCCAGCCTGGGCACCAGCCCTGGAACGCTCTGGCACCGGTTACAGTGAGCCGGTGGTGCCCACGGGCTGGGCTGGCCATCTGCAGCTTGAATGCACCTGGAGCCCTGGCCCTCAGGGAAGGAAGGGATCATCCTATATACAGACCCCCCTATGTCAACACTACGTGGGCTTGTTAATTATTTAGTAAGCGTATAGGGCTGTACGCCATTGCTCATGCACTGTTTGTTGTGTTTTATGCTGCTTGTCGTTAACCCTCGATCTCTTTTTCATAGCTTAAGAAATACAGGGAGTATATGCCATAAGAAACCCTTTTATTTCTCATTCCTCTCACGTCCAGTCTTCTGGGTTCAGTGATGCAGGGGCTGCCTAACGGAGTGGCTGCTGTGCAGCATAAGCAATATTATACAATATACAATTTTGTAATAAATTTGTCTACCTCAGCGTGTGCCTCTAGCACAATGGAGATGAGCTGTGGTTTGCTGCATGGCATCCTCCAGTGAGCCCCTGGAGAGGGTGGCCCTGGCTCTGCTGCTTACCTCTAGCAGATTTGTCTATTTGCAGGGTGGTGACATTTTGTGCTCACCAGTGTCCTCGTATTTCACGTCATCTCGTGCCCTTCATGTGCTGGCTTTGTAACTCTTTAATTTTTGAGATCAAGAATTCATGAATCAAAAGATGGGGGAGTGGGGAGGCTGAGTCAGATTGTGAAAAAGGAAAGCCAAGTGAGAGTGTGCAATTGCATATCACATTTACAAACATGGTTTCATTCATTCATCTCCAAATGTTGCTCCTGTTACTACTAATAAAGCTCTGGTTTCTCAGACTGGAGCTGCCCTGGGAACACTGATTGTCATGGGGTTTTTGCTTTATAGCCTCCATAGTATTTGTGTTACAGTATATTATTTTCCCAATTATGTTTTCATTACATTGAACATGTTAATATCAGAAAGAATTTGATAATATGAATGTACTTCCCACACACTCCCTGTCGTTCCTATTATTCGATGTGCAAAGGAGTGACAGATTATATACCAGCAGCAATTTGTTTCCCTCTATACTGGTAAGATTTCCTAATTATAAAAACAAAAAAGCTTTTTCCCTGAGCATACACCCCTGTTTGCTTCCTCTTTCTTTCCTCATCTTGCTAATGATAGCCAACTCCATCATGGTGATTTTGGAGCTGCTGGAAATCTAGCTTTGTCTACTGAAAGATTTCTACGGAAACCTTTATAAGCAAAGGGAGCCAGAAAGCAAGTCTGCTTTAAGCATAATGGTGTCTGGGGTTTTCTTCTCTGGCTGGGAGGTGTAACTGTGGAGTGTACAGTAATTAATTTAATCCAATGTTGAGAGAGAAGGAGGAAGAATGATTGTACCGGGAAAAAATAAGAGTCTTTTTAAAGTATCAGATGTAAAATTGAAGCAGCCATTTCAATGACCTTTGTGATTTCTATTTCAGACAAAAGGCAGCAACCTAGTACAAGGGTATCGTTTGTCTTCTCCCAGCCTCATCCTTTGTTCTCCTTGGGTTTAGCCTGTCACTTCCTAGGGTTTGGCTCTGTCCCTTGTTGGGACAGCAGCACTTCTCACCCGTGACTTTCAGAAGTGCTGTACCAGCAGGTGATTTTTTTTTTTTTCTAGTACTCATTTCACATCTTCTCTTCTGTGCAGTCTTTTTTTCTTCTTATGACCCTCTGAGTCTCTCTGTGTCTTAATTATGCTTCAGTATTTCTGCCTTACCAAACATTGAGTTAGTTACTTTACCTTCCCCCTCTCTCTGCTTTTTGTCCACTCATGGCTTTTCTCTCATTTTTTCCCCTTTCATATATCTTCTTCTTACATCTTTTTTTTTTCCCCTCTCTTTCTGTCTTTCTTTTTATATCTTCTCCTGCTGTCTCCTTTCTGACGTCCCACTTCCATCCACTGTCTTACTCTACCTTCCTCTTGACATTTTCTCTCCAACCTGTTCCTTTTGTTATTATCCTTTTCATCCCTTGCATTTACATATATATGTAAAATAATAATGTAATAAATATGTATACTAATATATTACAAATATATGTGTATACATATATTTGTATACCTGTACTCTATTCCATGTCTTCCATTCTCCAGCTGAAACAAAGAAATTACTTATGCTGGTAGACTGATCCTATTGCATCCCTTTCTCAGCACCTGAAATACACTGCTCCTACCCATCCTCCAACACATATATTGGGTAGACTGAAGAATTAAGTGTGTGGGAAACGTTCCTAAATTCAGAAGTGTACTTAGGAAAGCATCTTGCTCAGGCTGCACTGTGAATAGAGCAGTTGTTGTGCTCCCACTGACAGTACCAGAGGAGGACTGTAAGTCCCTTGAATTCAAGAACCTAATGACATTTGCTTTACATTTCTCAATTTCAGGGTTTTTTTAATGAAAATATTATAATATTAGATAAGGGACACTACCATCTCCTTGAATTATCGCTTGGATCTTGCACTGACCCAAAATAAGACCTCACAAAATGCTTTTCTTTTTTTTTCCCCCAATTGTTTTATACATTCATTAAGCCACTTTTCTGCAGTTATTGGGAGAGAAATGCTTTCTCCTTATCAGTTCTAAGCTCTGCCTCTGAAAAGGGCTCTGTATGGGGTGAGACTGGAATCTTGACTTTTCAGCTTCCCCTTTCTTTGGAGCCAAAGGGAGAGGAGAGAGCTATGACTGCAGGATCATATTCATTGGGTGGAAGATGGAAGAATAGATGTATAAACCAAAAATACTACATTAACCTCAGAGAGTGGGGGGTGGAGTTGTTTAATAATTATTCCCCTTGACTATCACTGACTACAAGCACCATCATTAAGGATCCAGGGCAAATGTTAAATTTTACTGTTTAAATAAGAATCTTCATTTTAAAAAAATCATTTAATAATTAAACTATTTTTTTTTTGTCATTCAGAGAGCATACTACTGACTGGCTGGAATGAAAACAGCTCTATACCACGGACTCCACCTCTGCTTTCTGGCAGCTTACCTGACTCATAAAGAGAGTTGGGGGGGTTTATATGCCACCTACATCAACTCAACATTTTCCTTTGTGGTGAGAGTTAATCACCACCCTTGTCATATTATTTCACCCTATTGAAGTGGGGATTCTTTACCTTTCAAACCAGCCTTAAAACTTAGGGTGAGGTTTTTTTCTGAATTTGCACCATTGCAGATGGTGTGTGTTGAAGAGGAAACTGTGGGGTTTTAGCCATGATGGTCGGAGATTTAAGGGGGCAAAGTTTTGTTTATATTTAATCAGAAAAACTAGACATGCTTTGGGCACATAAAATCTCTCTTTATAACCTGTTTGTATAACCTATGTCTTTTGTGGGCAGAGAGATCATATGTAGTAGACTGATATTTGTCAAGCAGAAAAAATTATGTGAAAGAAGACTGGAAGGTAGGAATGAGAACAAAACACAGAAATGGCAATACAATGGATGCAGTGTGTGTAGAAGGCAGTGGAGAAAGGGAGAGGAGGAACAGAAAGTGGACCTCCTGGAAGGCTATTGGGAGTTACAAGAGGACATGAGTTACCCTTCCTCCTGGAAAGTGTGAGGAAGCTTAGACAGAAAAGCATGTGACTTTTTGCAGAAGGAATTCTTGAAACGAGGGAGAAGAAGGAACTGCTGTGGAGCTCAGCACTTAAGGAGAACACCTACTGTGAAGGAGAGCCAGGGAAATCATTTGATAAGAGTCTCCTCATTTCTCTGTCACAAAGGCAGGTAGAATCAAGGAACGGGAAGGAAAGGGGAAAACCAAAAGGACAGAAGTTAACCATTGGCAGATGTCAGTGAAGGAAGGGTAGAGAAAGGAAGCTGCTGCTGTGTTGGCAGAAAGTTTCCAGGTCCTCTGTGGGACCTGGAAATTGACAGAGTAACAAGGGGTGTGCTACAAGACAGGAGACGGGAGCATCCTGTCAGGAATGAGCTGTCTGACCATACATAATATAAATATAGGTTATTTCCATTCTTGATGTGTTTCAGTCTTAAAATGCACCACAGATACAGCACCTCTACCTTGAAGATATGGAAGCTGTAGCTGTCTCAACCTTCCTGTAACCCCCTCCTCCTTCTCACGTGCAAGAATTAACCCCATATTATCTCCTCTCCTGCACTGTGGGTCCTCAGCCTAGCTCCAATCATCCTTCTTACCGATTGCACCTGCTTCATGACTGGGGCACAACTCAAGATGAGGACTTAGCAATCATCTGCAAAGATGTGCTTCTCAAAGCAGAGGCACTAATGGGCTCTGTGAAGGAAGCGTGCTGGGAGAGGCACCAGCAGAGAGAAAGAAGAGCAAAAAGAGAGCCCATCATCTGAGAAAGAAACAGACTGAGGAGACTATAGGAGACTCTAGGATTATTGCAGTGGGGAGACTAAAGGCATGGAAGCCTCAGGAGGAAAGTGAGTGTAGGAGGATGGAGCCATGGATGGTTAAAAATAACAGTATGATACAGATAATATGGCACTCCACTGGTATTTTAAACCTGCTGCCTTTGAAAACCCTTCTGAGTTTTGAAAAGCGAGCCTTACATTTAATTGTTCTAATTGGTACTGACCATCCAGGACCGCTGGCATTTTGGGCCAGTCATTTTGTCCTGCAACCCCCATTTTCTGCACTGCAGGTCTAATGGTTGCAACCAAGTCTTCAGCAGATTGCTCTTTGTACCCCACCTGATGTAAATATCAATGTATCTCCAATTATGTTTTGATTTCTCTGAAAGGGAGATGGCATTTGTGAGTAGCACATTAACTCCAGGTGATAATGATGCTATCACAAATTAGAGGTAAATTAAAGCACCATTCACAAGCAATTTGTACAATGTGGAATTTGGGCCTGGGTTAATTTGGACCTGAAAGCCATTTTTTTTTTATGTTTCTGAACAACTGCCAGCTATTCAAGCCTGTGGCTGTTCCAAGTAATGCATTAGTCTCTGTACAAATAACACATGTGAGATGGGACCAAGTGATAGCAAACGTGCTGGGGCTTTGAACCTCCTGGCACTTGTAATGGGTGTGAGAAAATGAAGGAAGGAACAATAAATAAAAGAATAAAGAAAAGAGAAGTAGAAAGTGAAGGACATCTGTGCATTTTGATAACAATTCTTCAGTAGCACAGCAACATAGAATGGAAATACATTGTCTGGTTAATGTAGAGCAGTTGTTTGCTATGCCAGAGCCATCTCCTAGAAATCTTTTTTTTATTTTTAAATTAAGTTTTGTCTTTTAACCATGAAAGGTATCGGTTTCTTCATCTTTCTCCCCTCCTCCCTTGCCTTTATCCTCCCACTTCCAAGTAAGGATATAAATAATGTTCCCTCTCATCTCCAGTGTAAATTTATTCATGAACATTTTAAAATGGCTTATTGTCAGTTCTTGTTCCAGAGTTTACTTTTACCTTCAATAACTCTTGTGTCCTTAGTGCTCACCCCTGTCTATTTCTGGAGAAAAGTCAACTTGCCTTTCCAGGGAAGCTTTGCCGTGCTGTCCCAGCCACACTTCACTCCTCTCCTTGCATCTAGCAGGCTCTCCATTTTCCTGCTTCCTACAGAAGATGACCTCTAACACTCAGAGGACTCTCTGCCTGTGGTAATGTGATCTCGTGACAGCAGCAGAAAAAGGTGTCAGCAGTCCTGGATCATGTTCCCAATCCAGTCTTTGGATGATGAGAGGTCTGGGGAAGGACATTTATCTTTGTTTCTCTGCAGGCTCCAGTAATAGTCACACATCTCTGTTTTACAGTAAAATTGCTTTTACAATGCCAAATTAATTATTAATACACACATTACAATATTTTCAGTATTCTGTAACAATGAAATCAGATTCTGTGCCACTTGCTGCCCTTTGGCTTGTGGCATGGCATGCAGTCCTTTTGGTACCTGTGTGGTACCCCCACCTCCTGTGTTTACATTCTGTGTTCCTAGATACCCAGGCTTTATAGCCATGATAAAGCAGCTTTCACATATTCCTTTTTTGGTAATTGCATGATTTCTGCTGTTTTTTCTTAAATAATTTTCTGGACTTGCTGAAATGTGGGTAATGTAACTGGGAAGTGATGACTGAAGTGAGAGACTCTCTTTTTGAGGGAATGTTGGTCATGATTGATTACCGCTGCACACATCATGTCCTCAAGTGGCACTTTCTCCCCATGTAGGGGGAGATTTGGTGATATTGCCCATGTCTGTTGAGCAGACATGCGTTAGACCCATGTATATCCCATGAAGGTTGTTAAAAAGCTTTGCTGGGTTTATTTCACCCAAGCCATTGAGAATACATGGTAACACCTACATTGTGATGTACCTATCACATCACTCAAAAGCCTTAATGCCCTTAGTCTGATCTTCAGTCCAATTTGGGCTCATAGCTTTCCACTTCGGCATGGGTTTATATCTGAACATATTATTCCCAGTCAATATAGTTTGGCCAGAGTGCAGATTTTGGGGTACTATCTGAGCTTTTGTTTCTTTTTGCTACATAAATGATCTGTGGCATCGGAAAAGGTCACAGAAACCTATTAAACCTGGATATGAGGTGTGTGGGAGGAAGAGGTGCCACACATGTCTGGATTGGTTTCAACACAACTCCTACTTTAACTTGGAAGCAGCTATCATCTGGGGCAGCTTCTTCTCCCTCTCCCACCCACTCTCCCCTTATGGCCTACAGGTGCTGGGCTGTAGCTTCTCTCATATTTTTGCCTGAATGGCTGAATTAGCACATTTTTAGTGGATGCCTTTTTCAGCACTGATGAAAATGGTCTAGAATTTTGATAATTCTCCATTACTCCATAAAATGCATAAAAATAGTTTGCTTAAAGGCCATAGCAATTCTTTAGGCTTATTATCATTAGTAGTTTAGAGACCATGGCTCCATTTTAGAAGGAGTTCTTTAGATATAGCAGACTAAGTGATTTTATGCTCTTCTGCTTTTCCAGAGGAATTGAAATGATGTGGTTAAAGATCAAGTGATTTTCATTTCTTATATGGCACAGAGCAATTTATTTCAAATCTGCACTGTTTATTTTCAATAGCATAGGGTGTAATGGAATAAGTAAAAGTTCAGCTGCCTGTACATGGTCAGCAGGCTCTGACCTCTCCCTGCCTTCAGAGTGACTTTGCTGAGTTAGTCTAGGGACAGGAGCTAAACCCCACACCTAGACACAGAGTTGTTGTGACAGGTTGATCCTTTGTGGGTCTAGTTGAGTTGAAGTGGGATAGGAATGGAACAGAAGCCTTTTGCTTCAGAAAAGAATTTGTGGCAGGAGCAGCAAATCCTGATGACTCTGAAACTTGGAGAGGAAGCTTGTGCTGAAGTTTATGTTGTATATGGTTCTGACTTATTGATAAAACCCTAGGAAGGAAGTGAGCCTGGTTGTGTTCTCTGTTGGACTGTGTTAGTGCTGAAGACTTTCTGAGGATGTTAGTGATAATACAGAATCACAGAATATTCCGAGTAGGAAGGGACCCACAAGGATCATCAAAGTGCAGCTCCTACAGGTTTCTCTGAAACCCTGGCACTCTGTGTGAAGGTTGCCTGGAGTGTAATTGTAGCAGATGAACTGGGTGAACTCTCATAAACGTTTAACAGGTATTGATCTAGAGAAAATATAATTTTACATTTATTAGATGCTGTTGGTCAAGTGTGTAGATCAGAGATATCCCAAATCAGGTAGATAATGAGTGCTCTTATAAAGAGCAGATAATAAAGCTTTTTTTAAGTACTCATTAACAATAACAAAACTTTGATAAAACACAAGTCTGATTTTTATAAAGTACTGAGCCTCCTGGATTCCAATGGAAATCAATGTTGGCTGTTAGTGCTAAGCATTTCTAAACATTGTATTTGTGGTTTCAGACCCAGGTTAAATCCCCATTGACTTCAGACACTCTTTTAATCAGCCTAAGGACTGAATATTTAGCCTTTTGACAGTCATTCTTCTTGCAACATTGTCTCTCTGCTTCACTCATGGGTAAGATTTTATTTTCCTTAAGAATTCAATGTATCTTCTCTGCAGAGAGCTCAAATCTAGGGTCCTGCTCCTTACTTTGTATATAAGCATCTCTGATTGATACCCCCACAGCCCTGAGAAGTACTTAAAATTTGGGCAGAAGTAGCACAAGAAATGACAGCTCTTTCTGGTGATTAAAAATGTGTTTTCTAAAAATAATAAATGGGAATTATAGAAAAGAAGAGAAAATATTATTGTAGGGAGTACCCTGTACTGAACTCCCAGGCAACGGGTTAACAGAAGCAAGATAAGGATCAGTCAAAGAGTTAGGACACCAGTGTATGGCACTGCTCTTTTCTGCTTGTATTTGTTCTAAAGAAATTTAAAGATTTCTTAGAACACAGTGTGTCTATGTCAGGGACTGAATTAGTAACATTTCTTTCTATGTAAAGGAGTAAGGGACATCTTCAGTTTTAACCTCTTTTCATGGTCTTATATGCAAGCAGGAATCTCTTCACTAGAACACTGCATGTGTGTATCCCAGGTTAAAAGTTAGCCATTTAAATGATAACTTTATTTTTCATATCATATACAATGTAGCAGAGCATGTGGAAGTGGGGATAGGGCCTTATTATTGGTACTGGATTACCTGGAAGGAGACCTAGGATCCCAAAACTGTTCTCTATGCCCCTCCATCATTGGAATTGGACATTTCAAAACAGTTTACCTTATTCTAGGAAATTCTCCTCTTCTTTCCTTCAAAGCAAATATTACCTCATGATCACATGCTAGACAACATAGCAAGAGAAAAATTCTTTCCAGTCCAAAATATGACTATCAGTTTTTGCACATGAGGCATCATCCCCAAAGTCTCACGGCGACTCATCACGCTTCTGATCTACTTCAGTACCTAAGGCAGAGCTTGGTACCAAATAATCACAAAATATTGCTTGTTTTCTCTACTATTACTATATAATTATACCTGTCAGATGAGCAAATTCTTGTTTAATGACTTCCAGGTAGATGGCTACATATTATATGAGGGAGGGGATTTGCAGTTTGCAGAAATATGCTGTTCCAATAACAGTCATTTGTAATTTGTAAACTATATTTACCAGATCTTATGAGCATTTCAGAGCAGATTAATCTGTTGGAAAGCCTTTTCCTTTTGGTGGGAACATTTCCTAATTAATTGCCCTTCTTTGTGTTTCAGAGAAATTAAAAAAAAAAAAGCATCAGCCGATTTCACTTTACATTTCTTGGCATGTAGGAATAAAGCCAAGTATTCTTTCTTTTATACAATAGGAGAAACTAAGGAAAGGGATAATAATTGAACAGAATTAACTGGACATTTCTACTGAAGGGACAGGTGCCCACTGGCTCTCATTTGCTCTAGCAAGGATTAAAATAGAACATCAGAAGATTAGCAAATACCAGAACATCAGATGTCCAAAAGATGAGAGCTTGAGATTTTCCTACAAATGTTTAATTTTTCACCAAAACATAAGAACAAAGTGTTCATTTTAGAAATGTATCTTTCATGGTTGATTAGGAAATTACAGTAAGGGAACAGCCTGGTGGGCATGGGAATTTACAGTGGATGCCTCAGAGCTCATCACAGCAAGGACAGCTTTCAAAAGGACAAAGAAAGAAAAAAAACCCAAGTGCTGTTTCTACCCCTGCATGAGGACAGGTCCAGAAGGCCACCTAATAGTCAGCCATGCACATAGACACATAGTCAGCCATGCACGCCGCTGTCACCAGCTTGGCATTGGTCCTACAGACTCAGCAGCAAGGTAAAAAATGAACAAAAATTCTTCAGGAGCTTCCCTGCCTGTCTCTCTCCAACTATATATCAGGCCTGAGGAAAACAGAGACAGCATGGGATTTCTCAGCAGGGCTCCTTTCCATTTCAGATCTGAGACTGTGGTGATTTGTCTCTTTGAATATGTTTTTCTGTTCATTTTCCTTTTAACGATGCTGAAGAAAGGGGTGTCAACACAAAGGAAGATGTATATGTCGCTCCATACTGCTCTGGTTTCTGGCAGCAGTCAGGCTGCTGCTTGGAACTGGTTGGAAAAATTACTGTCACTGGTTTTGTTGTTGGTTTTCTGAGGAAAGAAAAAATGCCAGCACTGATAACTGATTGACTCAGAGCATACAAAGCCATAAAGTAAAAATGTGCCCAAAGATTTTCCTCAAAAACCTGAAACCTTCCAAATGTCACCATGATGCTTCAGAGTGCCTTCTCTTGCATGGCCATATGCTGTGTCCCAGGGACCTCAGTGGCTTGGACCTGGAAATGAGAATCACCTCCCCTCCTTAGGCGTCCTTATGGAAGTCTCTGGCTGCAGTATCCTGTGAGAAACATCCATCAAGAGAACACAGCCCATAAAACATGTTCTGCCCATCTTCAGTCTCCAAGTCACAGAAATTATGAGGTTGAGGGTGCCTCAGGCAAACATCTTGCACAGTCCATGCTCAGAGCAGGGTTAGTGACTGTGAGTTGCTTAGAGCCACATCCAGTTGGATTTTGAGTATCTCCAAAGACTGATATCCTGCAACCTCTCTGAGCAACCTGTGCCAGTGCTTGGTCAACCTCACAGTAGAGAAGTCAATCATGATGGCAGCACTTCCTAACACAAAACCTAATAACTCCAGATTCTTTCTCTCTCCCTCTCTCTTTATTTGTTTTTGTTGGTGGCGGTGGTGGTGGTGGTGGTTTTTTAAGGGAAAAGAAAGAGATGCAACTATTTTCATAAAAAGAAACCATTTTTTTTAAAGATCGCTTAGTGTTTTCCTCAACAAACTCTCCACATGGACACTTTGGGAATAATTCCACTACTTCTGTCTTCATACCAGAGCAGCACTTGCCTCTGGGTTGCGGTACACTGTTGACGGAAGGGTTGGTGACACCACTGATCATTTGTAACATTATTTATTTATTACCTGGTAAGTACACTTAGGCTCTTTGTGGTACGCACTGCCCAAATAAATCAAAAGGAATACAATCTGTCTTCAAAGCAGGTATTATTTACCTGTTAAACAGTCAACTGCAAAGAAATGGGTAGAGAGAAGCAAGGAAACCAAAGCTTTTGTGTTAATTTCTGAACTTCAGCATCACTGTGGCCACACATGGGAGAAGAGTAAGATCCTGGCTATGCTGCCCAAGGGTGGGTGTTAGCCAGTCAAATGGACAGAGGTGTCCTGTAGATGTGACCTTTTCTGGAGTCATATGAAATCACTCTGGTGACTGTTGGGCACTATATTCATTTTTTAAAAGCTGCAGTACAAGTGCACTTAAGAATTAATGCATATTTTAGAAGGACATATTTTAAAAAAGCCTAAGAAGTAGTCATCTGCATTTTTCAGTTGTGGTGTTTTTGTCAGGAAATGAGCTTAAGGGAAAAAGAAGCGTGTGCACAGTTATCCCTTCTCTTGGAAAAATGCCTTTCCGTTGAAAAGACATATTTTCAAGTCTACAAACAGAGCAGTAGGGGATTTCTTTTCTCAGTAGGGCTTCCCAAATAGAGGAAAAAAGGAAGAAAATTTTTGATTTCACCAGAGGAAGAAAATGTGATGTTTAAGGGGGCAGGTGTCAGAATTTTGAAAGCTGTCCAGAACTTTTGGGGCAGTCCAGCACTAGCCCTTCCAAATGCCACCACTGAGAAGAATGCATGGGGAATTTAAGAAAGGGGATGAGGTGGCACAGTGAAACACTTTGCACATGAAAATCATGTCTTTGGAGAAGAAACTGCTTTGCTGAAGCAGAAACTCAGTGCTAAGGACACTGATGCCAGCTTTGGCTTCTAGACAGGAGGGTGTTTTGGAGGGCTGTGGTGAAGGCCTTGCCTCCCTGCTCCCTGGAATCCCGAGCAATGCCAATCTACCCTTGCAGTTTGGTGTACCCCCACTTCAAGTGCTCAGCATTGCCCCTTGCCCGCTGCCCGCCAGACCATGAGGCTGCCAGAGCCCAGCACTGGTGCCTCATGGCACAGAGCAGCCAGCAGTGCAGGAGGCATCATCTCACATACTGATTTGGAGCCATGGACGTTTCTTGCGTGCTTTGGAAGCAGACGCTGGTATCCACTGAGATGTGGGCACGTGAATCCAGCCTTGGTATCAAAGATGTCTGCTCCCACAGGGAGCAACCAGGAACTTTGCATAGATTGGTTGCAACAGTGCTGCTGCATCTGGTTTTAAATGCAAATGCAGGCAACAGTGGAGAAACCAGGCGTCTCACTCCTTCCCAGGAAGGAGAGGCAGGGCTGAGCATGCAGCCGTTGCTTTGACACAGGCACCATTTAGGTCCCTCTCTGATACTCTTGAGTATGCAGACCATATGTTACATCCCAGCTTTCTCTCTCCTATTTACTTCTATCCATTTTCCTGTATGCCATCAGCTCTGAAACTCTTTTTTCTCTACTAGTCTCTCTTGGCCAGCAGACTATAATTCCTAGGTCGTCTTCAAAGGGGACACAGAGCAGTAAAACCCAAGCCCTGGGGTGATACTGGAAGCTTACTAGATTGCAACACAATTATTCCCTTGACCCATGTGATAAAGCACGTGTAAATTTGTAGTGTAGTGGAGGCACACAGTTTTTTGATGGTTTACATACTGCCTTTTTGTTACTGCACTTCTGGATGAAAGCAGTCAGCTGCAGATCATGGCTCTGCAGGTTGTGGCCTAGTGAAGAAAAACTCAGAGGGAGGATCAGGCACGTTTGGTGTAAATTGTCCAGTGAAGACCTGCTCACTCAAAAGCAGAAAGAACCAAATAGCAGGAAACAATTCTTTCTATCAACATGTAGCCCAAAATCACTTTGATGTTTGACTACTATCCACATTTCTGTTTTTTTTCCAGGTGATTCCTGACACCTCCTCTAAGCTTTTCTACTCTCTGATATTTTTTGCTACCTAATATGAATAATGAGAGATTTCTATAGCTCAGCTAGCTAGCTTAAAAGTGTATTAATTTTGTATTCCACTGGAATACATGGTGTCAAACAACAGCCACAGAAATGCAAGTACCCTCAAAATAAACTTCTACCTACCATAAAATTATTTTGACCAGTTTCATATAAAGGTGGTTTCACTGATACCTTGCAACAGTCTTGGGCCCATTCCAGGAAGTTTTAATTTAATCCATACTGCAGTCAGTATTTTCTTTGGAACTACAATATTTTTCTCAGAAAGATGTTCACCCTCCATCTCATATTTACTAAATAGATGCCAACTAGACCTGTGTTCAGTGATATTGACAAGGCCAGTGTTATAGGGATTTAAGCAGAGAACAACAGAAAGCCATATACAAACCAGAGCAGTTCTTGCTGGCAGTTCAAAAATGCTTGCACAGGATCATGGGATATTTGTCTCAGATTCAGAGCTATTGCTTGTCTCTGACTCAGACTCTCTCATCTTTCAATACAATTATTCTGTAGAAGATCAAAAAAGAATTCCATTTTTTTTCATGTTTTCTCCAAGCAGCTCCGACACCCAGCGAAAGATTTCTCAGGATGCCAGAGCCAGCAAAGTCAACCTCAGCCCCCAAAAAGGGCTCCAAGAAAGCTGTGACAAAGACCCAGAAGAAGGGCGATAAGAAGCGGCACAAAAGCAGGAAAGAGAGCTACTCCATCTATGTCTACAAGGTGCTGAAGCAGGTTCATCCTGACACTGGCATCTCCTCCAAGGCCATGGGCATCATGAACTCCTTCGTCAATGACATCTTTGAGCGCATTGCTGGAGAAGCCTCCCGCCTGGCCCATTACAACAAGCGCTCTACCATCACCTCCCGGGAGATCCAGACAGCCGTGCGCCTGCTGCTCCCAGGAGAGCTGGCCAAGCATGCTGTCTCTGAGGGCACCAAGGCTGTCACCAAGTACACGAGCTCCAAGTAGCCAGACATCACCTCTGCAATGGGACCATCAAACACCAGGCCCTCCATGCAAGCACGGGTAAGCAGCCATGATCTGGATAAATGTCACAGCTATTATCCACAGCAATTTGCAGCCTTGGGATGGGCATGAAAAGCTGCCCAGTGGAAGAGGAGACAGTGATCTGGATGTCAGCTGATTTTCGTAGTCTGTTCAGGACGTGGAAAGGATTTGTCAAGGCTCGTGGAGGAGGCTCTTGCTTTCACATCTCATTCAAAGAACTGACCAACCATACTGCATCCAGTCTCCTCTGTGCTTAGCAAACATGCATGTTTGGCACTGGCAGGGGAGACTGGCAGTGGCAGACACCATCCCTGAAGTCTTCCTGTTTGACTGCTTTCTCACAGTAATCTGATATGGGCACTGAGGAGTCAGCACTGGCATCCTCTCTCTCATAGCCTGGATCCCTCCTGGTGTGCAGTGGCTCAGCCCACCCTGTGCTGGCAGAAGCAACAGCTACCAGGCACACATTGATTCAACAGCTATCTGTGCTTGACAGCCTGTTTTAAAGAGCAAACCTGGCAGGCAGGCAGATGCCCAAGTTGATACCAAGTGCTAATCCTCCTCATTGCTCCCGATGGATGAGCCATGGAGCAGGCTGAGGGTGCTGGCACCGCCTCCACCTTGTGCCAAGGTGGAGAGATGGACAAGGCAAGATGTTGGGACTGGGTCACTACCTTTCCTGGCTGCTGCTTTGCCTGCTTTAGGACTTGCTTTGATGTGCAAGATTTTGCTAATTCTGCTGCTTTTTACAGACTTTTCCTGCCTTGACGCTGCCTGGGCACTCCCACCGTAAAGTGTGGGTGAGAAGGGGTGGGGCTCATGAGTGCCCCCTCTCCTGCGAGCTCTAGGCTGGTACAGGACAAACATTAGAGAAGTGCTGGGAGGGGAATGAGGATTTGGGAAGGCATCTGGTATGGGAGCAGAGGTGGGTAATGCATTCTGGGGGGGAAAGAGGCCGGCTCCCTGCAGAGGTTACTGCAGGCAGCTCACCTGGCCCTGCCTTCCCTGCTTTGTTCAGCAGTTAGAAAGCAGAACCAAAAACTGGGGCTGGGTGGATGTATAGGGACACTTGCCTGCATCCCAGATATTTTAAAGATTACTCCCCACATCTTCTCAAAATCCACAGTAAGGTGAGCAATAATAGAATCTTGTTAAAAGCCATAGAGATTAGTGGAGGCATATCTTGGTTACAGGTTTATCTTGCCCAGACTGCTGGATAGCAGAAGAGCATGTGTAGCACTGGTGTGAAGTTGAAACTTCCTACTCAAAACACAAAATTAGCCAACATTAAAAAAAAATCAAAGTCTCTGGTAGGCAGTAATGCTCAGATAAAAAATATGCATGTCTAAAATAACAACAGTCTCCTGCAACTTATTCTGTAAATAAAAGGAGCAGCAAAGGCACAGGATCCAGAACTAAGTGCAGATTCTCCCTAAACTCCAAGACCTTATTTTTAATCAAAAAGTAAATTCATACTCCAAAATAGCAGCCCTGCAGTACATCTCTAACTTTCCCCTGCATTTATCTCTATCGTGTTTCTTTATGCTTTGAGAGTGATTGGAACCTTTAAAAAATTTAGATTGCTTTTGGAGCTGTAGGACTCTGCCTGTCCAGAAGATTCAATTATTCCTTGGTTTTATAATAACATTGCAGTCATTTTTCAGTTGGTCTGAGGAGAGGACTGCATAGACCTGCTCAACCAAGAGCACCTCAGAAACCCAAGAGCAACCTGGATGTGTGATCTCTGTGCAGGAGTGAAGGTCAAGTTGTTTATGGGCTGCTCCCAACCCCCTGCATTGGTTTGAACACCCCACACCTGAAAAGGGACTTTCCTACTGTACTCTGCTCAGTGATAACACACGGCTGTGTTTCATAGCCAGCAGGAATGTCTGGTGATATCTCTCAGAAAGAACAGCACCTGGTTAGCTGGCTGCCAGGACCCACAAGGAGCTGCTCCCAGCAGCAGCACCTGTACTTAGCAGTATTGGTAACCTGGACACTTGGCCAGGACACTTTGGAGGTGACAGCTTACTACTTACTTTTGTTTTCCAATCAAAGAGTCAAAATCAGATACCAAAGATTAAAATGTACCTGCAGTGGGCCTAAAGCCACCATCCTTGGCCATCAGAAATCCAGGCAGTGGATGATGCATAAGGGGATGATGCATAGGGAGTGAAAGGCTGGTTGACATTGCTGGAGCTTTCTTCTTCTGTCCCTATGAGCTGCAGGTCAGAATTCATCCCGCTGGGGAGTCATCTTGAAGGTAGAAATTCAAAGTGGAATAAACTTACTCCAGTCCAAGCAATGTGTGGGAGCCAGGACACACATCTCCTAGGATTACTTGGTACAGAGCAGAGCAGAGTCCTGCTTCAGTCTCCACAGGCTGCAAGAAATCAGGAAAATAAAATGAGATGTGAGTCCTCCAGGGTGACCTGAGTGGCTCAGGGAGCCAGAAATGAGGCTGGTCTTTTGGGCAAGAGCTGCTCACCCCATACACCTACTCACAGTACTGGTCCCATTTGCTTCTGCCACTGTTGCCACTCTCCATTTTTGGAGCTTGTTTCAGAGAGAAGAGAGACAGTGATTTAAGGCTACAAAAATACCTGAAGACTTAAAGAGGATTTTAATATCTTCTAAAGCTGAGTGACTGAGACTGATCACATCCATCCATTTATAGTTTAGGTTGTCCTTGCACACATCATTTGCTCTTTAGTCTCCCTTTGTATTTTTTTTTACTCGCCCCTGACAATGTGAAGCACAGGATTGAGGAACTGATCCATGTTAAAATGAAAAAAATTTTTTTTTTCTCTTCTTGAAAGCTTTGTTTTAACCCAGTTCTGGTGGCTACTCTGTTCTGTCACTGTTGTACAGACACTTGTGCCAGTGAAAGGAAGGGATGATCCAGGAAAGGCAAGGCTGGTATAAGCTAGGACTGACACAGAAAGCAGCTGGGAAGTTAATGGCCCTAGTGTCAAGGAAAAATGAAGAAAGGAAATCTGAGTCTCCTGCAGTGGTTGAGTTAGCAGCAAAGATGAGGCTTTTAAATATGCAACTATGGGTGTTACCCATGCAGTGTCCCATGAGCAGTTTCTCTTGCAGTCCTGATTCTGGAAATCAGGTACATCCCATTTCTGCAGATCCCAGAGGACTCAAGTGTTTCACAAGTGAAAGGGAGCAGGTTGGGAAGGGGACTTTGCTCCCATGCAGCCACCCAGCTGTAGCAATTGGAGCCTCCTTGTTCAGGCAAACCTGCAAGGCAGCCTGCCCTTCCCACAGCTGCCTGCTGCTGTACGGGAGCACACTCACAGCAGTTTAACAGGAGTTATTTTGAATGTGATGAGCTTGGACTAAGCCTTAATATTAGAGGAAACAGAAGGTGGTCTAAAAGTTCAAGGATCAATTGTCCACTAAGTAATCTGAGGTGTGACATACTTCACAGTTCCCTGATAAGGAGATTGGCTGCAGAAGAGGGGTTCTACACTCCAGGATCCATGCTTTTAAAATAATACATGTTTTCAGATCTGGAATTGATAAAATTGTTTAAAACTGGAGATAATATACCAAGCCCCACTGTCCCTATCTGATTCCTACTGCAGTCCCAGGAGTATCTCAAGGCTACTCCTGTGTTTTGTGAGTTAAAAAAGTAAATCGACTACAGATTGAAACTTGGAAAGGAAGATGAAAAATGTAATACAGCCTTGCTATTAACCTCATATTAACCCCAAGGACATCACAGCACTGAGTTATTTATTTTTGTGTACAAAAGAAATAAAACAAGCTGCTACAGATCTACATCTGATTTTCCACCCTGCTTCGCTACAAGGGTTTAAAGTCCACCTGCCCTTCACAGCACAGCTCAACCTACAGAGGAATTGAGTGGCCACCTGCATGGAGGTTTGCTCCTGCTCAGGACAGACAGGTTATTATTCAAGCATGGTGAAAACAAACGTAAAAACAAGTGTGGAGGAAAGTGCTTGTCCTGGACACCACTGCGTGTCCTAGGGAGGGACATTACAGAGCCCTGCCCAGCAGAGCTGTGTGGCTATACACCCTTCTGCTCTGGTGACAGGCATCCATGCAGATAGCTCCATGTCCTGACCACCCCTGGAGCAGAGCTTGGCATGGCCTCTGAGCAGCCCTGAGCATTTGTCCCATCATAGCATTTCCTGATGGTTTACATCCAGATCAAATTGTTTACAGGGAAAGGAAGAATGTGAACTAAATCATAAAAATTATTTGTTGACAGAGGTTTGAGAGCTCCCTGGGACCAGTACCTGGGGAGCAATCTTTCATGCTTACTTCATGCATCGTGTCTTGTGGGCTTATGTACAGTTTTTCTGACAGTAAGTGTTACATCAAGTATGATCCATGTTATATTGCTGCTGGTTTATGACCTATCTTCGTGCTAATTACCTGTTTTCTGTTAAATGTATAAATAAAATATAAATGCCAACATGTTGGAAATCAATGAGACCCAGCTGTCAGGGTGTCTTTGCTTCCTTATTACCTTTGCTACCTTATTACCAAGGTCCCCCCAAGTCTTGTATTTCTTCCTCTCCATGGTATTTCTTTCAGACCCGGAGTGACAGCAACCACCCTTCCAACAGAAATGGAGCCCTGCTGGTCCTGGCAGAGGGTCAGTGAAAAACCAGAGGAGCCCTGCACTGAAAGGATGTCACAGGCTGCTACTGTGAGTCCTCGTGGGGTATCACTCACCCCAAACACAGGTGCAACATAAACATCTTTTTTTCTCAAGCCCTTCCAGTGAGCTTGCCCCAGACAGAGCTGAGCCTGCAACCTGTCCTTGCCACACTCCTTGTGTGCTTGGAGGATGCTCTCCCTAGCACCCATCACTTAACCCCTGGGTGAGAACAGTTTTGACTTGCATAGACTGAACAGTGTGGTTAGAGAAGTGTTTTATGCACATTCAGAATTTCTGTTCATCCAAATCAACAATTGCTACTCTAGAAACATCTTTCCTTGGGCTATGAGAAGTTTATAGGCAACAAACATGGAATAAGATGTAGTATCTGAAAACTCCAGGATGAAAAATACCTTCCCTTTAAAGAATGATTGCTAAATACGTTCCAGTGAAACACTCACCTGCTGGACATCAGCATCATAATGCACTCAGTGGAGTGGGAAATGAATATGCTGTGCAAGACATCGTTTGCTGGAGAAACAAGCTAAGACTTGAGATATGCCATATGACAGAAATTAGAGCTAAAATTATTTGTAGTCTTTCTAAAGACAGACTCACAAGTTTAGCATAATTGGGAAAATCAGTATTTGGAGAAAAAAACCTTATAACTAAATAATCTGAAGTATTTATTTCCAAAGAAATAAATTATGCTGCCTCTAATACTGATTTTCATTTTGTTATCCCTTTGCAGACACCCACAATGAACTTTCATAACAGAGCTGACTCCTGGGTCTCAGGAAGACCCAAACCAGGTTACAAAAGGTAGAGCATAACCTATGGTCATGCTTCTTCTGGATATTGGGAGAACTCAGGAACATCAGAAGAAACTATGAGGATGAGGTTTAAAATAAGAGGAGCAACCCTTCAGGCAACAAGAGGTCCACTATTGAGCTTTTGCCAACAGATGTTGGAGATGCTAGAATTTGGTTCAAGGACAAACTACTGGGAGAAAAATCCTTTAAGACTTGCTAAACACATATAAACTATGCTGAAAATTATTATAGACTGAGAGAATACAAAGAGGAAGTTACTGTATGTGTCTTGTCTTATTCCTACAGTCTTTCTTGCCTATTCTGTCATGGCCACTACTGGAAACAAGATTTTGGGTTGGATGCACCAAAGGGCTGGTCCAGGTTGTCTGCATACACTCAAATACAGTCTACCTTGTGCTATGCATGAACTGTGAAGAGTTTCAGGCAGTTTTCTTAGGCCTCTGGAGCTTAGAATAAAGCACAAAAAAAAAGCTTTTTACCTCCCTTTTCTATGTGGCTTCTGCACTTGCATTGATAGTTACGTGGATGCTGTTAGCCTGGCTTACATGAAAGATATAGAAATGTTTTGTTTCTAAAATAGTTCAGGTTAATAAACAGAGATGGTGTGAGAATGAGGAATGGAGCTTCTGCTTTCTCATTTAATGGAAAGCTGTTCTCAGAAACATTTCTTATTTTCTCCCTTGAAGCAGCTGATTTAAAATAAAAAAAGTACACAATTTTCTGCATTTTAATGTCCATAATGCAAATTCCCCCACAAAAAAAAAAAAATATGTTACAGCAATTCATTCAGAAAAAAGATTCTTACAGATTTAACTGTCTTCTAATGACAGAAGAATATCCTAATAGTAATAGCAATGGGAAGATTGGTAGGAGTGGGGAAGGAATGGCAATGGTTGCATGTGAGGCACCAGAAGGAACCAAAGGCAGGAGACTGTAAGTGGATCCTACAAGAGTGGCAGATGCTGACAGGACCTTGATGAGAAGCTCACCAAGATGCCAGCACACACAGAACATGCTGCTGCTCTGGACACAGGAAATGAAGGGCTGGGAGTAAATCCTGGTAACTCCCAGAGGTGGAGCAGGATGGACAGTGTCGTTTCTACCAGAAGCTAAAGGGTACAAACGGCACATCCAGTGCTAGCACAGGTCACCAATCTAAGAAAAACACAGGAAATTTGGTGCAGGCATGAGGGCACTGTCCCTCATCCTCAGAGTCATTGCAAAGATGGACACACACATCTTGGTGCATGTTGGTCAGGCAGCTTGGATACATCCATCTTGTGAGTATGCAGGTATGATAATATAAGCATGATTGAGTCAAATCAGTCCTGGTTTAAAATGAAGTCACCTGCCTATGAGGGGACAAAGTCACCCTCCTAGAGGGACTTGTGTTGAGTTTGCTACATTGTGGCTGCTCATCAATCCGTCGGATGCATCCAGTGTTGGGGCAGGAAGTCTCTCATCATCTGGGCACCACTCCCATTTATGGGCCATAGAACCTCCTCCTGAGCAGGTGTGGAAAACATTCTTTATACAAAGTACATCCATATTTACAAAGACTCAGAAAAATGTCCAGCACAACTTTTTAAATAAACCAGGAGATGTTTCTGACCTAACCTGCCCTATAGGGTAGGATACATCCTGGTGAATACCAGGCCTGCCTCTGAAAAATACAGCTTCAGATGGGAGAGCCATGAGTGCCGTTGATATAAGCATTCAGTCTCCAATCTTTGCCTGAGACTGCCTGGAAAATAACAAAGGAGCAAATGTAAGTTCACCACACTGAATTTCATTAAAGTGAAGGAAATGTGAGGGTACTGCAATTTACCATCTTTTTTTCCTAGGCTTTTGGTTTCTTTGGAGTGCTGCAGTATTCAGGGAAGTCTGGTCTTACAGGCACTGATAGAAACAGGCTATTGAACTGGTCCATCCCAATAAAACCTGCCCTTGCATAAAGCTTTCTGAGGCATGACTAAGTTCTAGCAAAGTGGGAAGCCTATGACAGCAAGGACTGCCTGAGCGTGTTGAGAGGAAGATGGCTGCTTTTGTTGGGAGGTTACTTTTTTGGGATGAACATTTATCCCACAGCTAATTTATCCTGTCATCAAGGTAATAAAAAGTTATATCTGAGTATAGACTTCAGAGATGCAGCATCCTCCCCTCTATTCCACAACACCCTGCAATGCCACATCCACATGTACTCACATTAAGTCCATGCTGCTCCCATACCGACTTGCACTCTGTCCCAGGTCTAGAGCCAAACAACTGCAGCTTTAAATGGAAAACTCCGTGGTAGAGCAAAAGAAGAAAATTCAAATTCATCCCTTAGTGCCTTTTGCAGCCTGTTATAGCGAAAGGACTGAGACACCTCTCACTGCAGCTAATCTTGGCTAACAAAAGCTGTTTCCGTGGGGTCCACCAGCACCACTGGCCACTTAGCAGGAGAGAGCCAGAGCTCTTTTTAGGCCAGATGATTCAGCACAAAGAAGCCTTTATAGCTCAGCAGCAGGCATCTCGCGCCTCTTCTCATCACGCCTCTTCTCAGGTTTTAAATACAAGGGGACAAAAGTTCTTACAAACCCCTGATTCTGTCAATTCCCTGAACATATGCCTGTAATGCTCTTTGTGGCATTTAAGTATCTTTAAATGGAAAATATAGAGCTCTTAGGAATCACGGGACATTGCATTCACCATCTCGCCTTCAGAGTCAACATCTTCCCCAGCATAAGCTAATCAGGTAATCACCACTTGTGATACCCTGCATTACTAGGGCAGGACACTGAACACCACAGAGCAGCAGCAGCAGAGAGCCCGATGCAAACAGCTGTGTGCCGTGAAGGATGAGCAGGAGGTCCTCCCTGCCAAAGGGGAGGTATCACAGCAACAAAAAGGTCAGCCATATTTTAAGGGGATTAAAAATACATAGATGTCAAGGAGAATTTTAATAAAAAAAGACTAAATAGATGCAAGTTTGCAAGCAACAGTAGCTCTCTGCTTTATAGGAAAGTTATACTTAATACAAAGGAACAGCAGGAAGAAGTCTTATCCTACCCTGCCAGCTGCTGTGGGGCTTACAGCATCCTCAGAAATGGCCCATACCTGCTGGTCCAGGCAAGGAGCCTCCCTGAGATTGAAGGCAGAACAGAAATCATGCCCTAAGTACCCTATTCACATGAATCAATAGTCAGTTCAGACTGTTCAGAAAGGAATACTCAAATTTTGGAAGTTTTTCTTCTTTTTTTTTTGTTTGTTTGGTTTTGGTTTTGGTGGTGGTGGTGTGTTTTGTTTGTTTGATTTGTTTTGTTTTGATAATTTACCATTTGGATCACATTCTTCAGGTTTTCTTCAGGATTTAACCTGGCTGTGGATAACTTTGACATCCAGCTACACACCTGTCAAGACATAAGCAGGCAACAGCTTTGAAAGTGACTTGGAAAAATGTGAAGGTAACCTACATATTGGCAATTTTGCTTCTGGGTACAAAGATACCAAAGAATCTGTGCCTATACAGGGCTTAACAACTTTGTACTGATACTTAACCCTGATATTTTTCCAGTCTGTCTCTATCAAGCTGTCTTAGGAAATGCAAGAACATGTAGCCACTGCTTGCTGGCTTAATGCTACAGCTCAGGAAAAAAAAATTAACGAAAAGTACCCTGATTTCTTTTCTCCATCTGTTTGGATGAGTGGGAAAGGAGACTTTAAACAAGACACTTATCCGTTCAGAGAAGCAGAGGAAATGCTGGCTGCAGCGAACTGCTTCCTAGCACATGACCCCTCGCCCTGCCATTACTCCTATTCCTAACCTGGGGCATGCCTTCCTACCCCTGCTGCTGAGGCTGGGCTGCTATAGGAAAAAAGAAATCAGGGAAAATACATGAAGGAAGAAGCAAGCATTTCTGAAGCAAAGGATGACAGATCAGTACCCTAGAAACTGTTTGCTTTTATAACCTAAATGATTAATGAAAAAGTGTATGTAACTTGGAGCAGGAATCCATTCCCCAGTGAATGCCATCTCCTCCAGGCTCACCTGGACATCAAGTGCCTTTTCACTTTCTAATATTTCTGGACTTTTGGACAAGGGGTCTGCTTAGGACAGGGCCAAGGATGAGGACTCCTCAGAAATTAGACACAGCAGTACTATTATTTAAATCTCCCACACATCTCTTTAACACAGCTAAGTGACTGCACATAGGTGGAAATCCAACCTCTGCTTCTCATTCTAGTTTCAAAACAGCTCTTCTAAGCTGGGTCTGACAATCCAAGCACTAGCAATAGTAGCATCTGTTGTTGTTTTTATCAACCTTCATAAAAGGTCTTTTGCCTGTCCTTGAAGGAAGTTCAGCAGTGAAACTGTTTCCAACCCTCAAAATAGTGTTGTCTCCATTTCTTGGTTATGTGACTTACCTGCACTTGTCAGATGATGACCCAGAAGAGGTAGCAGCCATATCAGACAGTCTTCTCAGTCCCCTAGAGTCAGCCAGGTATAAGGTTTGACTGAGTACTATAAAAGATTTATTGGAAGATGTGGCTGAGCTCACATTTCTGATCATTTGTGGGATTTCATGGCACAGCACGCCAGGTTGTGTTTCACTGTGCAGGGCTGCCATTCTCCTGTGATGGCATCTCCCTGGCTCTGCCACTGAGCCCTCACAATCGAGATTTAAGATGTGGACATGCACAGTCTAAACCATAGTATGTGTTATATACTATGTGCCTTGCTAGAGGCTCAATTGCTGCGCTCAGTAAGCTCCAGTGAGAGATGTTACTTGGATTCTCAGGTTATAATTAACGGAGAGTTCGTTAAGAATTTAAATTCTTTTTAACAAGGTGGAGAAAGCCTTTTTTCATCATCATTTGAGATTTAGTTCTCTCTTTAAAGTCAACCAGATAAGGTATTTCCACCAGGGTGCTGAGTCACACAACTGAAGATGGTACCACCTTGTCTTTGCAGAAATGGATGTGATATAATCTGGGTTTTGAACCCTGAGCTGAAACAGCGCCTGTGACATACTGACAAGCTGAGTCACTGAGACAACCACAGGAAGAGAGGCCTTGGACACAGCAAACACACTCTCCTGCAACCCAGTCCAAAGCCCTGACCCTGAAGGGCAACACACACAGGAGCTCCTTCCAGCAGCTCCTGTATGAGCTTAAACCTTCCTGCTGACAGTTATTTTCATTCTTGTAGATAAACTGTGGATATGGCAGAGTAGTATTTGGTATAAATCAGTTCACTGAAACTCAGCCAACTTGTGTCAGGGCTGAAATATAACTGAAAAGATTAAGTCTTCCATCCCAATTATTTTATTTTTATTCCAGCAGTGCTAAAATAATTCAAATGAGAGTAGGTCTTGACAGCAAAGAAAACAGATTTTCTTCCAGGGAGACTGCTCACAGGCACATGACAGGCTGGCAGGATGGCAAGGACCAGCGAGGAGGAGCGCCAAGGGACCCTGCCAGGCACCAGGGGAGCAGCAGGCGAGGGGCTGTCCCTGCCCTGCACTGCCCCTCATCAACACTTTGCAATCTGCTCAGTCTTCAGCAGGTCCCAGCAGTGCACCATTGGACATGTGCACCGAGCTCATGGTGAGAGGCTGTGACACCACCACGTGCAGCCATTTGTAGATGACTTTGGATAGTGGGACATTTATGCCCAATGTTTTGGTTTACTTGCATAGAAAATGGCAGTTTTCTAGGCAAAACTAGCCCTATAGGGTGTTTTCCAAGACTTCTACTCCCATATTTTGCAGCCTGCCACAGCAGCAGGCCTCAGTGAGGACCCAGCAGTCAGGAGGTGATGGCTGTTTCTGTTCACCAAGAAAGCCAGAGGGAGTGTGGGTCTAAGCCTGCCCATCTCTAGCTTAGCCTTTACAGATAGTCCTCTCTGATTTAACACTGACAATCCCAGCATGCCATGGAAGTTTTCAGAGAAGACCTGGGTGACAGCCTCTATTTTGTTCTCTGTAATTGCTTCCAGACACAGGCATGGCATTCCTTGTTGCAGTCTGTTCAGTCAGCATAAAACAACAGTTCCAATATCTGCTTAGGTCCTACCTATATCCCAGAGTTTTTCAGCTTCTACAGACAAGCACTGGCCTCATTTGGGTCTATGTCAGGCTCAAAATCCTTTCTAAAAAGTTTCCTCTTTCTTCTGCTCCTCACTGCAGGTGGCTTTGGCTAGCTCTTCCCTAACAGGCAAAGAGGTACCATTTTCTCTCTCTCTAAGCTCCTATCTCCAGAGAAGATTAAAGCTGAAGAAATGAGGCTTTTGTCCATGTCAAAGCTCCACCATCACAAAGTACAGGTGAAAAGGCCTCAAATCATCGGGCCACCACAATGGAGGAGATAACTGTTTATGGTGGAGTTGAGGGGGAAGTTGTAGTCCCCACACATGCTGGCAGTTGCAAAAACCCAGAACAGATGAAGTAAAATCATTTTGCTTTACTCAACTCTACCTGGATGACTGGCATCTGATGTGCTGGCATCTCTCCTTACTGGAGTTAAGAGTAATTTCCTTTCTGCAAGCCAGCTGACCTGCACTGGGATGAAGTGACCTACACCCCAGGAGTGCACACTTCCCTCATTTTACAATGGAAGGGGCCTGAAAACCTTCCTTGAAGACCAATATCTGAAGTTAGGTAAGGCTATAGCAGATAAGATGTGGCAGAGGGGGAATACAGATCCTCAAAGGGCCCATCCAGCAGTGTCTGGTGGCTGTGCATCCCCTAGGATGTCACGTTCCTGACCCTCCCACCAGCTGTCATATGTAGGCTATTAGCTGTTTGCCATGGTAAGCTGCTGGGCTGAGAGATGCTGAACAGCATCTGATCCAGCTCAGCATGCTAAAGGCTTGCACAAACATGTTGTTTCCACAGACTCGATGCTCACAGGGACATAGCCCAGCCAAAAGCCCTTCCAGAGCTACAGCCCTTCCAGGCTTCCATTTACGATCTTTGCGTGTTTTAAGGCAGAAACTCTGCCTGAGTCACCTCTCAGCAGGATTTATCTGAAAACAGGATGTCAGGGACTCAAGTCATGCCCTCTTGGGCAAGTGGAGAGCCTCTTGAGAACATCATGCCTGTGGCTCTGCTCTTACTCACCCGCTCAGCCGGCACAGCTGCCTTGCCTTCCCCACAGAAAGCCTTTCTACTGAAAGGAAAAACTCAGGACTTGTTTTGAAATCCAATAGAGAGCAAGATAAAACCATCTGTGAGGGAAAAAAAGAAGAAATACAGTGTGCAAGTTTTGCAGACAGCTTTTGCAGGCACCTGGCATCAGTTGCAGCTGCTGCCAGAAGTTTTTTGCCATTCCCACACCTGTCCTGGAAGAGGTTGTCTCTCTGCCGTCTGGAGAATGTGGGTATGGGCAGGAGCTTGAGAACAGTCTTAGACTTCAGGAGCTTCACCTGCTTACTGCATAGGGCTGGCACTACAAGGAATTCACTAAGCCACCCGGCTGTGATTCTCTTGCACTGAGCCATGGCAGGAACAGCATGAAACTGGGCCAACAGCTTCTCACAGACTCAGCTCATACCTAGTGTTAGTGGTCATGGAATGGCCTACACACATCCTTTCATCTTTTGGTTAGAAAATTTTCCTTCCTCTCACCCTGCCTCCTGTAAGAAAAAGGTTAAGAAGAGCACAGGTACCTGAAGCTTATGGAGAGTGGTTAAATATCATCACAGACTGACAAATATTGTATTCAGCTATCCCCGCTCTCTCTCCAGTGTTTCTTCTGCCTAGCAGCACTGGTCAAACCCACCATGCTCATATCTCCCATGGGCATATTCTGCAGCAGATTTGATTCCATTGTGAGGTGGGTATTATCTTCACCCAGTGCCATAATTTTGAAGGTGGAACCACAGGTTCTCTCCTCTACCCATGATGCAGAGATGTCCCAAGGCAGGCAAACCTGGGCACTCACAGAGAGGCAGCAGGAGGATTAGGGACAGTTATTTGAAGCCCGTGTCAGTTTTCTGATGCTGAAGAAGCTCAGATCTAGCTAGCATAGCACGATGTTTTCCTCAGGCAGCAGACCAGGCTGTGTTTAAATTCCAGGGATCTGGGTTCCTTTGACGCTTCTTGCAAGTCATATGAAATACTTTGCAACTTATTTCATAAGGTACTTGTGGGAACAGAATCTGACATGCTGCATCTCTCCCCGAAACTAACATCATCCTACTACAGTAGAAGTTTGGAGGATTATTAGCACTTAATTACACAGTTCTTCAAGAAGTATAAATCTTCTTTATAAACAGGTTGGAAGAGTCACAAGTTAATGGCAAATATTTGTTCTCTTTAATTGTGTGTACCAAGGGAGGAGAGCTCAGTTCCCTTCAGTTTTCCTCCTCCATCACTCTGACATCTTCAACACCACCTGCTCTTACAGCAAAATGGGCACAGAAATAAAATCCATGCTGATTTTTGGACCGGGCAACACAGGCTTGTAATGTGAGAACATGCACTTTATTTATAAGTACCAGTGAGGATTTTAGGCACACCTTGTTGCAGATGGAGTGATGCACTTCACTTGTAACAAAGAAGTTTTATTGCTATAAATTTTTCTTGATATAAACCAGCAGTTTAACAAAGTTTGATAGTAAATGTGACAATTGTTTAACAAGATTTGATGGCAAGGTACACTTGATTATTTGCAGCATAGAGGACGGAGTAAGACAAAACAGTCAAAGAGACTCTCCTGTTGAGTCATGAGGTTCAGAAAGGACTCTCTTGTCTTCTAAGCTTCTATTTTTAGGGGAGTTTTCATGTGGCTGGATCCAGACTTGGTCAATGATTTATGTCTAAAGGATTATGTGCACAATCAATCTTTTTTATCACTTAGCTGAGATTTCAAAGTTTCAGAAAAGCTAAAAAAAAAAAAAAATTCTGATCCTTCCTCCAGTCTGCCTTTTCTGTACATCACTATTATTCTACCACCCTTACTCCAGGACCCCATCCCTCACAAACCTCATTACTGAAATTCCCTGGGAGCCAGGACCAAACTCACTGGCTCCCACTGCTTCACCTCACTCCTCAGCTGTCAAGGACCTTGAGAACTCTCCTCTGCCTCCCAGGCTCTCCCAAAAATGGCTTCTACTTCTTGTCCTCCTCCTCATCATCATGTGTTTACCCCTCTCCTTCATCTGTGAAGACAGATTAGGCCTGTATCTTCTTTCATCAAAGCCTAAAAGTGCTGGATCATCCTACCCTTCTCTGGTTTGTTCCTGTTAAGTAATCAGAAAAAAAAGAAGTTTCTGCTCTTCTTGTGTAGCTCTCAGATTAAGAAAAAACAGTTTCAACAGAGTAAATCACTGTTGTAACACATCGCAGTGAGGATACTGGAAGGACTGCCCCTGGTCTCACCCTACAAGACATGGTCAGAGTGATCATCAGCAAATGGAATAAGATGTATTTAAAGGCACAGCCCCAGGACTTCCAACCAAAACACCGTGGGTCAGAGAAGTGACCAGATGTCAGAAAGTGCCAGACTCCATGCTCTCAGGGATCTGTGGTGGCAGGGAAACGGTGTGAAAAGAAACCCAGAAACTGCTTTTCAACAGCAGTGTCATCCTGCTGAGTGCCACCAGTGTGCTATCAAGCCTTGTGCATTTCCCAGTGCTGCCTGCTGTGTTGGCTGTCAGGAAGGGTGTTGTGTAGCCACACTGGAACCTCCCACAGCAGCACCTGGCTGGTATAGTCACATCTCCATGACCCACATCCCCATCCCAGGTTGTCCTACAGCACCCTTCAGATGTGGGACTGGGCTTGTCATTTACACCCTCTAGGTTTGGGGGTTTTTTTGTGGTTTGAGTTTTTGTTTTGCTGCTTCTTTTGGTTTTTGGTTGGGGTTTTTTGTTGTTTTGGGGGTTTTTTTGACTGGTGAACAAGCAGTTCTTTATACTGAAACTACTGGGGAGAGCTGAACATCTACAGACCTGCTCCACCAAGACAGACATGAATTATGAGTACTCTCGTTCAAGCTTATACATGCATAATCTGTGGTGTAATGGGGTCCTGATCCACATGAGGGCCTTCAGTGAGCTGCTGCAATGTAAATTATAATAGTCACAGCTGCTGTATAAGATTCAGAAAAGATTTATATCTTTGAAAGACCAGGATTGATGCTGCTCCTTTACAGAAAATAAAAGATATGAGTAAATTTTGTCCTCAATTGTCCATTAACTTACATTTGTTTATGTTTCTGCTCTGCGTAAGTAAAACTGATCAAAACTCATGAAAACACCATGAATACAACATAGATACTGTTGTGCATATTTGATATTTAATACCTTTGAGTATTGGCATTAGTATTTGGCCCCTTTTTAATGACTCTTTTTGGAAGACCAGATTTGAAAAATCTGTGATTTAGAAAAACACTTACAGATAAATTATTACATTTTCCTGCCAAAAAAAAAAAAAAAAGGAAAAAAAAAAGAAAGAAAAGGAAAAGAAAAAACTGAACTCTTTCTAAAGAATTTCACTGGATGCTCTTTGAGAGACCAGTTACTCTACTGCTCTACTGTTTTTACCATTGTCTTAGAAGGTAGAGTAACTCTACCATTATTAATTTTTCATGTGTTAGGTAGAAAGGGATAATTAGAGTGCTTCATACTGATTGTCTGCAACAGCTTTCTAATTAACTAATTGACTACAGAGCTAAGACGATTCAAAATTAATTTTTATATTTGAATTTGGCCAGACCTATTTTAAGAACCATGAAGACAGATTGGTCAGAAGCTTTCTTTTGATGTCAATCAGACCACTATTTTCAAAATAGTTGTATTATCACCAGGGTAGCTGTTTTGCAATGGCTTTTGCCTCTACCTGGTGGCTGGAAGATGAATTGCATGATTCCCAATTTTTCTTTGGTGGGAGGCAGGCAGTATTTTTGGATAAAAATATATGTATAAACACAAAAAGCACTCTAAGCTGTTCCTACCCAGGGACTCCACTTTTTTTCCCCATTCCACAGTCACATCAAGAAACTATTGGAAAGGATTGGTCGTGTGGATATGTGAATATGATATATTCATCACAGTTAGCGTCAGCAGTCATGACTCACATATGTGTATGATTTCTTCGAAAGCATCAGCAAGCTGGTGTCAACAGATGAGCAAAATCCAACAGATACAATCAACTCGATTTTCAAAAGACACTGGAGAAATCCTTCAACAGCAACTTGTACAGTAGCTGCCATGGATTAAGAGGGAACATCTTCATGTGAGCAAGCAAATGGCAAAAAACAGGAATACACCAGCATTATTCACAGGGAAGGAGAATCCCAGCTGGAGTCCTACACTGACATATGCTGCAACTGCTCTGAGCAACCAGTTTCTATAAAATCTGCAAAATAAGGTGAATAATAGACCTTCTGGGACAATGGGTAAAGTCGATCAACTGTACGCAGCTGTCCAAAGTAATAAAGATGAAAGTTAGTTCAGCAGTTGCAGAAGGGTTTCAGAATACACAGTAAAATGAAAGGTGAAATTTGCAGATAAGAGATAGAGAAGTTTAAGTCAAACCTCTTAGCAAACCCAATTCTAACTTCCAAAATGCAGAGGTAAAACCTGAACAAGCTATTGCAAATCAAAACATGATGCACAGTTCTGAGCCTCCATTTCGAGGCAAGTATAATGTGAAAATCAGTTACAGAAAAAAATTTGCAGCCATTAAAATGGAAAATAAATAAATGAGGGGGGACTGTGATGGCTGCGAATGAAGTTTTGAGCAGGATGAAGAAAGGGAGCAGAGCGCATTGTCTGAGCGTGTTTGAGACCCCAAGCAGGTGGCAGACTCTGCAGGGAAGGTTTCTCACACAACATGTGCTGAAGCTTCACAGTAGTTTGTGGGAGGATGCCAAAGTTTACACAGTTCAGAAAACAATCAGCCAAATTTATGGAAGAAAAATCCATTTGGCGCTACTAAAAACAAAGGTGCTATTTCTGGATAGGAAGTCTTTGGACCACAAATAGTTGCAGTCTGCAAGCACTTTGATGAAGCACCAGCACCTGCATGTCATCTCCTTTCACTCTGCCTGCAGGGCCTGTTACTGGCCACTGCCAGAGACAGGGTAACCAGCCAGGAAGCCCTTTGGTCTGTCTGTTCTTGGCTTTTATGTATCACTCATATCTAGTACCTAACACATTTGAGGAAAAACATCAAAGGCTACCAGGCATTTGCTGGAGCACATATTATCTCCCACTAGATGACATTTCAAATCTGAGCAGGAGCTGTTTATCTATAGGCTCTATAATAGGAATGGAGACAGCTAGCCAGAAAAGCCTCAACTAAATGTGAAAGAAAGCTAAAATCTTTTCCATTATTATGTCCATAGTGTACAACAAGTGCTACACTGAGAAACTGCAACAAATTCCCATAATATGTGTACTTAAGAAGCCTGTATAGCATGCATATCTCACCTTAATTCTGGAATACTCTTGGGAGCTGCAGGCATGGTCTTCACTGCGTGGCCAGCTTCTGGCAGCACCAAGAGAAAGAGGATAAGTCTGTATGGTTTTCAGATAAGCTGATGGGTATTAAATAAACCCTTGCAATGACACTGCTACTTATGGCAATACAGAGGCAATCCAACCCAAGCAAGGAAACTGGGTTCAGACCTGCAGGCAGACATCATGGCAGCTGTGGCTACCACATCCCAGCATATCTCAATTAGCAAAACTGTCAACAGATAATACAAAGATCTAAATGAACACCACTAGTTCATTTAGAACTGTGCATCTGATGTGCCGTCTGCTTCTGATCAACCACTGCAGTGCTGCAAGCTCTTGCCCCAAAGAAGTTCCAATTGTGGGATTCAGATTCCAGGAGAGAGAGAAAACCACAGAAAAATGCTTGATTAGGAGCCATGTTTTTTGGATCACTCTGCCATCATGTCTGCACGTTCAAAGGAAACCTCTGTATCTAGGTTATGAAATATGGGCACAGGGCTGATACTGGGTGCCTCTTCTGGCGCTTCCAGGTTTCACTAGGTCGGTGTTGCAGGTGGATGGGAATGGGCTTGGCACAGATTGACTACAACCATCATGAGAGGTTCAGTACCAGATAGGAAGCCTGCCAAGCTGTGAGATTATTGTGATTTTCCACTTTGCAGCCACTTTCCACTGCAGCATTATATCTCATTAAGCCCTAAGAGAGATTAGTTTCAAATGGGGTCAGAAGAGAGGGAACGCTAACTGGTGATGCCTGCTGGCAGTCCCATCCCTCTCCTCTGTTCCGCCTCAGTAATTTTCCTCACTCTATCTTCCTTGCCCTGTTTTATGCTGCTCTTTTTCTACTGTTCACTGTCCTGTTTTGAACCACAGAATGGTTGAGGTTGGAAGGGACCTCTGGAGGTATCTGGTCCAAGCCCCTGCTCAAAAAGGGCCATCTACAGCTGTTTGCCCAGGCCCATGACCAGACAACCTTTGAGTATCTCCAGGGATGGTGACTCCACAACCTCCCTGGGCAGTCTGTGCCAGTGATCATTCACTCTCACAGTGAAAAGGTGGTTTTTTGATGTTCAGAGGGAACCTCCTGTTTCAGTTTGTGCCCATTGCCTCTGGTCCTGTCACTGGGCATCACTGAGAAGAGCCCAGCTCCATCCTCTCTGCTCCCTCCCTTCAGGTATCTGTGTACACTGATGAGATCCCTCTGAGCTTTCTCTTCTCCAGGCTGAACAGTCCCAACTCTCTCAGCCTTTCTTCATAGGAGAGATGCTTCAGCCCTTTCATCATCTCCATGGCCCTTCACTGTCCTGTCTCTAGTATGTCCATAACTCTCTTGTACTGGACCCAGCACTCCTGGTGTGGGCTTCCCAGTGCTGAGCAGAGGGGAAGGATCCCCTCCATCCACCTCCTGGCAATACTTTGCCTAGTGCAGCCCAGGAGGACAGTAATAGCTTGCTTTGCAGTGAGGGCACATCACTGGTCCAGTAATCCTGTCCCTGAGGGCAGTAGGCCAAATTCCACTTTCAGCTATTCCCATTACTTAAGAGAATTTTCTGGATCAGAATGAATTTGGGTCCATTAGCTAGGTTAGTATAACAGGGCAGGTAGAGAAGTAGAGATTTTACTTCCAACATTCATGGCAGACACATTCAGTATTGTGTCTTGGACAAAAAGTCTTGCATAACTTCATCCAAACCAAATTGTCATTCACCAGAAGTAGCAGTGAAAATGAGGCAAAGAGACACTCTGCAGAGTAATGAGCATAAAACTTGATGAAGAGCACATCCCTCCACTGCACAGAACCAGGAGAACAATGTTGCAGAGATGAGAGATATTTCATTGAATGTACCCTAATAGCCACCAAGTTCCTACCCAATGCATTAGCAAGGTTGGCTCCTTCTGTGTTTTGGAAAAATGCTGCCTTGGGGATGAACAAACCATCTGATCGAAAGCTACAGCATATGAAAAAGGCAAGGCCTTTCCAAGAGAGCCTTGCCTCCATCCATACAGCGGGTAGAGGTCATGGATTAGGACAGGAAGCAATCTTTGTTATGTTATAGTAAAACACAGGTACAGGGCAATATGCCTTCAGCACCCCTACTATTCACACATCTCTGGCATCTGCAGAGTATATGTAACATGCAGTTGGGTAAGAAAGCCAAGAGAGAATATGAGAATTGTTTCTTCCAAACAGGAAGACAAAAGGCTTCCCTTCATCCTCTTTCCTAAGAAGCAAATCATTAGCATCCAGTGATATCTACCCATGAGAAGTCCAACATCCCAGCACTATGGTCTCGTGGACCCAGGACTCTTCTCTGCCCTGGTCTGTGCTGACAGCATGGTTTGTTGGTTAGAATTTTCAGAATAAGCTAATTTTGACAAACTTTCATCAGTGATAGGTGTGGGAATACTTTTAGTTCCAAGTCTCTCAGCATCCTCGTAGTTCAGAAAATGTTTAACTTTTTGCGCTATGTGGGGAAATGGAGATCAGCACTTTCTAATGTTAGAGCAATGCTCTCTGAGTAGAAGAGAGTCCCAATGTTTCTCCCACGGTCTGCAAAAGTCAAGAACACCCTGCATTTCTCTCATAGGTTCATAGAATCATCAATGTTGGAAGAGACCTTTTAGACCATCAAGTCTAACCACCAACCCAGCACTACTACTGTAACCCCTAAATTACTAAACTACCAAGGAGAAGCAGGCAGGGTGGTCATGGTGCTGTTTTGGCTCTGCAGAGCCCTGTGGAACCATTGCTGTGGCATGAGTGATGGTGGGATTTGAAACCAAAGCTACTCTGTGGAAACCACCTTGTATGATTCTTGTTCATTTGAGGATTGTGAGACCCATGTCTGTTGGTACAGGGAAAATCAGCCTGGCAGCAGCAGCAGTGAGGGAGTACATGCCTGACAGCCTAATGGGCTTCCCATTTCCCAGTCTGTGTAACCAGCAATTATTTTTGTCCCTTTTCCTGAATACAGCTTTCAGACTAGAATATCTGAAGATAAGGGTGTTCTGGGGAATGCCAGATAGAACAAGAAATGACCCCTGGCTGTACCTGAGCAGGAAAGTGGGTCCCTCGTATTGACATGGTACATCCTCCCACAGCCACTGTGGTGCTACCAGTGAGGCTGCTGTGTGCTGAGGGGCTCCAGTTGCTGCAAATAGGCTACACCAATTTTACTTAAAAAGCAGAATTTGGAATGTTTCCCAGATTATAATTACCTATATTTAAATATAATGATAATTACGCTACCTAACAGAGACCTCAGCACACAAAACTGACAAGTGATGACAACTAAAGTCATTAAGAGTGCAAACGCTCTTCCTCTCTTTTATGAAACAACATTGAGTGATCTCTGAAGAAATCCAGCAACCAGAGATGTACTCTGTTAATTAGTAGTGAGCCTGGCGAAAGCTGCTGGAGAGGCAAGACAACGATTTTCCCCAGAAGAGCCTTGGTGCTCAGTAGCTAGCAGAGCAGCAGAAAAGTAAACATTTAAAATACTGGATTTTGAAAATGCAATATGTTCTATCTTTCGCTTTGTTTAGACTGGGAAATAAATCAGGGCAAGGGCCATTCTTTGGCACTGAGGCCTTGTCTTACTCCCAGAGAACAGCTCTTCTACCTTTCCCTACACACACAAGGAAACCCCAACAAAATTTCTCACTGGGCCTAGTCCGAAGGGCTGTGCTAAGCACAGCCTGGCACAGGCTGACCAAGGGGGTGAGCTGGCACAGGGCAAAGCTCAGCCTGGGAGCACAACAGTGGTGCAATGCACCAGTCCTGCACAGCACTTGGACCTGACCCCTCTGAGTGTTTGCAGGACGACATGGTGTCTCTGTGTACCCATCCCAGAGCCAGAGAGAGCCTAAACTGGGGCCCATCACAGTCTTAGTGAGGCTTTTTAAAGTAGTTTGGTATGTTGGGTTTTCAAACACTTTCTATTTTTCCACATTCAGAGGTGCCAAGCTGATGAACACTTAGAAATATTCTATAAAATGTATCTGTGAGAAAAAAAATTACTAGTCCTAGACCTCTTGAAAAAAGATGAAAAGATTGTGGTGCACAGTGTGCCTCCAGTCTAGGATTAGAAACCATGACTGTATCTTTCCATCGAACTCTTGGTATGAAAAAAACTAAGAAAGAGGAGGAAATAATGATAGCCATAATACCTCACATGCAAAAAATACAGTGACTAAGACAGATGCTGAACACCTACTTCACCTTCTTTTGCTTGGACTGCCAAAAAGCATCAAACTCCACCATTATCCGAACAACCTGTTACACTGACTTCATATTCCCCCATTAAGCATTTCAGTTAATATTTGTGTTTTTCCAACAGGTCAACTAATCCCCTGCCTGCAAGTGTTTCATTAGAGCTGTGTACTTCCTCCCATAGGAGTCTGAAATACCTTGTCTTTGAATGTAATTGAATTTCTAGGAAAGGAACAGCTTAGACCAAACTCACAGCGTTTTTGCTTTCACTACACCTTTATGCCCATCCACCAGAAGCTCTTTGAATACTCTTTGATTAGCAGTTGAAAGATTTTCCCTGAATGCTTTTCCTCTGCAAATGTTGTTGTGTCCAAGGAGCCCATGGCAAGCCCATGAGAAACAGGCTACAAGGCCCCACTGCCAGGAAGGAGCTGAACAGAAAGGTGACTGGGTGCACAGACGTTACAAAAATAGCCAGGACTGTTGAATCCAATGACATCAAATCCAATCAGCTTCTGAAGAAGAATCTCTTGGTCCTGAGAGAGAGTGCAATATAATGGCAAATGACGCTTAGTGCTGATAAGGACAAAGTAATGGTGATTGGAAGAGAAAGCCTAATCCTATCTCCATGTAAACCATAAAAGATTCAGAAACTATTAGTTCATTGCAGAAAAAAAATATTTTGGGGTATTAAAATCCCTGGAAAACAATGTTTCAATATGAAATGGGTGTCTAAAGAGTAGAGAGTGTGAGGGAATTGCTAGGGGAGAAATTGGAGCAGGCTGGATTCTAATATGTTGCAAACAGCCCAATGTAGTCACCAAGGAGCAGTTACTGATGGAGCTATAGGAACATTATCCCCATACTCCCATGTAAATGCAGAGCATGCCTACCCCATGAACGTACTGTGCAGTCCTGCAGAAGACTTTTCCACAGCCAGAAACATCTCTATCAGTACTTGAACTCTGCTACTTAATCTGCTAATCCTCTGTGTCATCTCCTTGCTCCTCATGGTTCTTGTAGCCCCATCAGTAACTGCTCCGTGGTGACTACATTGGGCTGTTTGCAACATCTTAGAATCCAGCCCACTCCAATCATTTAGTCAAGCTAGAGTGTCTACCAAGTTAGTGTTTCCATTTTGTACTTTCTCCTTACTACTTAGTCCCCTAATCCCCTGAATAAATAACAGGAGCTGGCAAAGCATGAAACCTATCCTACTGCACCTTTATTTTGATGAGTTGACAGCAAACTTTCAGAAAACTCTTGGGCAAAGCCACAAGAGCAGATTTTTTTATTTTTTTTGTACATCATAAGGTGAGACTATACATCACAAGGTGAGACCCTGTGAGAGAGAAAGGGCAAGTCCTGTAAAACAAACAGTAAAAGATAATTTCAAGGTTTTTTCTTCACTCAGTACCTCCATTAATGTATAGGAGAGATATGAAAAGTAAAGAAAATCATATGAATCTCTAGACCTTGGCTTTCTACTCTGCTTACTTGAACTGGATCATTAGTCTCACATTTTTCATACTAGTTTGTTACAGTGTGTGTTACAGAGCTTGTTATTTTGTAAAACTACATTTCTGATGCATTAGTCTCTACATCACTTTTCTCATAAATAACAATCAAGCCATATTCAGCTTTTATTTGCTCTTGGCCACCGCGCAATTTTTGGGCATGAAATTTGCTCTTCTATTGGTTTATTTGTCTATTTGCATGTTGTAACTAGTGGAGCCTTTAGCTAACTTAAGTGAGGAGGGAAAAAAATACCCAAACCAATTTAGAGTGAGGAAATTCACAAGCAGTGTTTGAGTAGGGTGGAGCTGAGCTCCTTAGGGTAAATAATAAATGGATGGTATGAAATCTAAGGAAATAAACAAGTTCCAACACTGAATCGCTGCTCTCTCCACTGAGGATTTTAAAAGAAGCAACACTATGATTCGCTACAACAAAATCACAGAAAGCTCTAAATTGTTTCTTCTCTTTCTGAAAAGAGAAGCTACATACAGCCAAGAAACCTTGAACATAATTCCTGCAATAAGGTTCCCAGCATTTTGAAACCCATTCTTGGCTTAAAGAATATGAATGTTAGCAATAAAAGTATTTTCTGAAAGGCTTCCAAACCCATGTGGTTCCTGCAATAGGTGGAGGATCAAATTTCACTTTATGGAGCTTGAACTAATTCTTCTATTCCTAAAATAAACTCAAATGAAATGTAGAAAAATAAATTACTTTTGCTTATTTGGTCTTTCTTGGGCTGGACATGGAACAGGTTCATACGGGGACTGGAAGTCCAAATGCCTGTTCACAGAGTAACTTATCATGTTTCCTTTCTGTAATGATTGGAGAAGGCGTTTAAAATCTTGGATTTATCCAATTTAAATTCACTAGAATGATACTCTCAGCTCCTGTCCTCAGACTAGTTTGCACATTGTAGCGAGATGAGGTCTCCCGTGGGGGTTTTGGGCAGATGAAGGTCCTCTCTGTGGTGCCCTTCCCCAGAGATCCAGGGGTGACTCAGCTGGTGGCAGCCCAGGGCTCCCATCTGCCTCCTGCCATGGGCAGGGAGAACCTTCAAAAGTGAGGAATTTCTCTTAGTTTGCCCTTTTCTTTTTTAATTAGGCTTTGTCTGATATCAAGAAAGACTGATCTCTGCTGATGTGCAGTCCCAGACAACGAAGAGGCTCAGCCTTGGGGGTAGGATCTAAGAGCAATCAGCACAGGTAGTCTAAAAACTAGCAAGTTATTTGTTATTTGATTTTGGTTTGGGTTTTGGGGTTTTTGGGGGGATTGGGTTTGGGGGTTTTTTTCATGTCTAATGTGCTGTCAGTTTATTTGAAAATATGGGTAATAAACAATGTTCCCCTTCAAAACCTAATGTTCACTTCTAATGTGTGGCATAAAACATACATTTTCTTTCCAGATGCTAGAAGATAGGAAAGTTGAGGAATAAAGTATGGTTGAAGGCTGCTTTACTGCTGTGTGTTGTGGTTTCTCAGGTTATTTGTTCAAAGCATTACTTCAGCAGGAATAGATCACTGGTGCCTTTGTAAAGTAAATACATGCAGTTATGAATATGTGTTACATGTATCAATTTATGTTAACCCTATGAATATAGAGATCTTGTACAAGATACAGTTTGTGTTACATGGGTGCCTAAATTTGAGGATTCACTTTCCTCCTCTCTTTCTAAGCAAGGGTCACGCTTCGAAAGCATGAGGGGTGGGGCACGCATTGCATATCACCTTTCTGCATATAGTTCACAATTCCAATGACAAAAAACTTTTCACCATTCTTATTCTTACCAAAAAAAAACCAACAAAACCAACCAACAAACAAAAAACTAAACCAAAACCAACCAAACAAAAAACCACAACTATTTGCAACACAGCATTACTGAATGTGAATTTTTAAGTCTTTCCTCAAAGTACTGGTGTGCCAAGATGAGCAAAGCTCTGTATCCTTCCATAGAACCACCTCCTCTACAGGGATGGATTTTACACTGAATCACTTTATTCCCAACCTTAAAAATATTATTGAATCTAGATGCAGGTAACCCCAGCTCGGCATTTGTCTTCCTCTGGGCTATGGATCTCTCAGCAGAGTTCCAGTTAAGGAATGATTCTTGATCTCTCCCCTGGTCTGGTAAACTTCACGTTTTAAGAAAATCCCTTACAGTTAAATTATTTTTTTTTTTAAGCTGAGCACTGAATGGACCTCAGTAACAGCACTATCCTTTTTTGGTTTAGCTTCTCACTTTTGTTTTAAATTCGCTTTGTAAAGAAACTTGACATATTTCTCTCCTGGACAAGTTGAAACAGAGCATTTTTTGAACTGTGAAATGAATATGTCATCAGTTGGTTCTAAGGAAACAAAGGGTCAGACAAAACCTCACCCAATGCATTTTTTTATGGATGTTGCTCATCATGGTGATGTCAGTGTGATTTCTTTTATAGAAAAGGGCAGCTTACATCAGAAAATCTGCAGAATCAGATGCATAGGGAGCATCTGATTTTCTTAGAAGGACCAGCCTTCACTAAAAACTTGCCAGTTAAAACAAGAGAAAGATGTAATTCTGTTTTTTCTCCCCACGTTTGCCTTTACCAAATGTTCTGTTTCACTATTGCCTTCTCCAACTCTTCTGGACACACAGAAGCAGCAACAGAAACAGATCCCACCAGCTCTGACTTCTGATCTAGCACCAGCCCCCATTTCTGTACGGAGTGATCTGGGAACAGGCATGAGACATTTCACCACTGAAAAGTGATTTGAGTTGCCAACGTGTTAAATAAGCCATTCTTCTCTCTAGGGCAACAAGTCAGGGTTCAATACAGTATTCACCATTTAGCATTTGAAATCTATTTTTTTGGTAAAATAATATGACAAATGGTGTAATGCATGCAAGGAACAATAGGGATTATACATTTAAGGAAAAAACAGAGAAACATATCACAAGACAAAATTAACTGAAAACAGAAGGCAAGTCATACAAACAGGGAAAACATGGAGGATTTTGTCTAATCATGCATTTAACTGGTTTATACAGAAGCTTTTACAATATCTTCCCAACTCATAGGTGTTGCCTCTTATTGCAACAAAATAGAAAGAAAAAAGTTTAAGTTGTCTTTTCTCGCAGATCTATTTTATCTAATAAACCCTCTTGAAACATGTACTTGGATCTTACTTTTGGAAAACAAAAAAAAAATTGTTTTATAATAAGAGCTTATTTTTCAAATCCTGGGCATTAAGCATGGCAGCAAGAAAATGTAGAGTGAAACAAGAAAAGTGTGGACTTAAAAGTAGGGTTTTCTTATGCAGATCCCACATTATATCGATTAACCAAACCACCGAGTGAGTTGCTTGGTTTCTGGAGTATAAAGCAGATCACTACCGCCACTCAAACTTGATAAAAGGAAGGTTATATTTAAT
Organism: Corapipo altera; assembly: GCF_003945725.1. Classification (NCBI taxonomy): domain Eukaryota; kingdom Metazoa; phylum Chordata; class Aves; order Passeriformes; family Pipridae; genus Corapipo; species Corapipo altera. Next base: position 7,688,546 of record NW_020884881.1, read on the forward strand.
TTTTTAAACTTATTTCTTTCCTCTTTCTTTTCATGAGTGATCATTTTCTTCAGAGGTTTTGAAAAGCCAAGTAAGCTTCTAAATTCCATTTAAAAAAATCTCTAATTGAGTAAAGCTGAATCAGCTAAACATCTTCCAAAACTCCAATTTATAAAGCTCTTTTTCCTCCTGACAGACATACTGGCAATCATCCACGTGGTTGGTTGTTTCTTTTTTTCCTTTCCCGTGAAATAATGCAGTTCCAGGAATGACAGCCGATGAAAGAATGTTTTGTTCATAGTCTCCTTTTAAGTGCTGAAGAGCCTGAACTGACAGTAACAGATTGCTCTAAAAGTTGCCTCCCAGCTCCTACGAGTAACAAAGTTTTGCAAAATCCCAGTCGGCAACCCTGGGCTCCTCATTTCTCGCCATTCCTGGTTTTCTTCCTACGTAAAGCTCTTGTACACGGGATCTCTGTAGATTAGCATCGGTATTTGCGACCGACGGTAGGTAGGGTGAGAACCGAAAGCGGGTTTTCCGCATCATCTCCCGCGGCCTTGGCCCAGGAGCACGGGATGCGTTGCCCGCGCCCTTCCCGTCGCACCCACCAGGGGCCACTGCAGCCGCGGGGATGCGGACGCAGCTCGGGCGCATCGCTGCGGCTCTGATATCGTCCAGGGAAAAGCAGCACGACATCAAGTACTGAGCATAAATTCGTAGAATTGACATTATAATCACCAGTGCAACATTTTCACGCGGGGGTAGGCTTTGCTTGTTCCCACAGAAGTTTGCATCCTGTTTATCGTTATCTGCAATTGCCCCAAAGAAATCTTTAACTCAGGGCTCCAGATCCTACCGGCTCCTTTGCGTGGTTCAGAGCAAGGCGTGAGCGCGGCAGCAGATCCTGCGTCAGGGTACCGGCAGCCCCACCTCAGGCCCCCACATGATGTTCACTTTGCCCTGGAAAGTAATTTCACTTCCCCTCTCCGTCCTCCATAGCGAGAATTTAAGAAAGTAAGTTAAAATAAAATTCGGTTTAACTTTGTTCTGGACGACGGGTCGGAGACGACAGGTGGCTGCTGCGTGGGGAAGCGGCCGCGAGTCGCCGCCCGCGCCTTCCCGCGGCTCCCGTCCCGCGGAGCGCCGTTCGCGGGGGGCAGCGGGGCCGCCGAGGCGATACCTGCTCCGCCGGGGCGGGCGGCTCTCCCGGCCGCCGAGAGGCGCCGGGCGGCGGAGCGGGAGCCCCGCGGGGCCGAACTCGGCCCGGCCCCCGCTGCCGCCGCCCGGGAGGGGCCGGGCGGGGCCGGCAGGAAACCCCGCCCCGGGCAGCGCCCGCCGCGCTCCGCGCTGCCTGCGCTGCTCAGCGGAGCCGAGCTGGGCCGGGAGGCTGGACCGGGACGGGACGGGACAGGACGGGAAGGGACGGGACGGACGAGGCGCGGTGGCTCTGCCGTGTCGCGCAGCCACGCGGGCCCGCGCCGCTCGCGGGCCGGCCCTGCCGCGGGGGGGACCGCGGTGTTTGATTTTCTTTTTTCCTTTTTGGCGAAGGAGAGGAGCAGCAGGTTTATGCTAATCGCTCTCTGGGGAGCGGCGGCGGGAGGAGGAGGAGGAGAGGAGCCATTTTGAACTCACTTCAAAGTTTAAGGTGGAAAAGTTGGAGCTCTCCAGCCCGCTGCCCACGGACCGGGACGGGGCGCGGAGCTCGGGGCCGGTGGTGCCCGGGCGGCGAGGGCGGCGAGGGGGCCGGGGCGGCGGCTGATGGATGCGGGCGGGCGGGCGACCCGGCGGATGGATGGATTGTGCGGCAGCCCGCTGCCCGGCCCCGCTGCCCGCTGAGCTCCGGAGATGCCGCGGCTGCTGTCCGCCGCCGCCTGCGTGTCCTGGGCCGCGTTGCTCTGCGCCCTGGCATCAGCGGGCGGCGGGGACCCGCGGCCGCCCCACGCCGCCCCGCCGCTCCACCTGC
>NW_020884881.1:8290887-8590429 GCF_003945725.1 Corapipo altera
AGTATATTATGGTCCTAAAAACTTCTGGTATGTGGTAATCTCCCTTCCTGTTTTCCGGCTTTGCCCCTTTCTGTCACTTTAGATCACAAAGTATTTAAGACACGTCTGTTTGTGCGAACTTTTGCACAGTGTGCCCCTACCCTGAGCTTCAGTAGAGCACCAGTGAACATTAACAGTGTCCTCCAGACTTTTTAATAGATTGTGTGTGTTGTGCATGTGCAGTCAGACAGGCAGAAGAGCAAAAATGGGGTCAGCAATAAGTACTTTCTTTGGCAGAGAAAGCAGAGCGAGACTGATCCAAACTTGGGGTTTCAGCTTGGCAATACAGAACAGTGACTCTGGCCAAGGCTCTTGTATGTAGCACAGTAACTGCCCCACCATCAGTTAGATGCTCCAGCTGCAGGGTCAGAAACCACAATGATGAACATTCAGAGACTGCTGGGGGGATGGTTTTGGCTGCTGAGGGTTATGTGTTGTTCAGTGCATCTACAAGTACCAATATACAATGAATGCACACTCCACAGTAACTTCTTGCCACTGGCAGTTTAAGTGCTCCTCCTTTTCCAGCTCCCTAACACTTCCACTTGTTCTGCAATCTGAGCACTTCACCAACTGAAGCAAATGGCTCAGGAACACTAACAGGAATAGTTATAATGTCAGTGCAGGGAGTAGAGGCCGTATCTGCAATTATTCCGATCACTGAGTTTAGCTCTCTGCCCACTTTTTCAATTCTTGTGTCATAAGATCAGATCTGATGAATCAGAATGATGGCAGATTCTTATTTTCTATTGCAACTCAAGGGCAAGCAGTCATTATCACATTCTTAATAAAAAAGCATTAACCTATGGAAAGATGAGAGTCTAACAAAAGGATTGCAAGGTGGAGTATACAATTGTTGCTATAAACAATTACAACCCCCCACTCTAAAATGTGCAGAAAAGACACTGCAGTGTCCATTGCATACTTCAAAAATAAAAGACACCTTCTGCCCTTTGATCAGAGCAACAGGCTGCAATCCAGAAATGGGAATTTAGACATTGCCTTGGGATTCCCAGTGGCTGAAGCTCTACTCTCTATATGATCCTGAGAGTAATCAAGCACACACATTACAAGGCAATGCTCCCAAAGTACCTGCTCAAAAAGGAGTCTCTACAGCTGGCAGAGAGAAGCAGGGTACATTCAGCACTCGCATATCAGCCCCTTAGAGTGGTTTAAAGATCTTTTTTCTTTTCTCTAAATGTTACCAACTTTGTCCTGTGTCTGTTTTAAAAGCATAATGAAGGGGAGGAAATTGAAACTAGAGATTAGTGGCTGGTAGGAACAGAAGGACAAAAATTACTGCTATGCTTGGGAAAAAAAAGCCACGAAATTCTCCAGTTACTTAGACACAAAAGAAAACTTTAACATCTTGATATTTATAGTGCCATTGTATTTACACTGTCCCCTACTCTGAGAACAAACAATGCTGAGAACACATGGCAACTTAAATAGCAAGCAGTAGATGGCAACACTCTACTGCCAGCCAGTGTTGTTTGGTTATTTTTAACTTGCTCACTCTGGTGGGGTGGTATCTGACACTCCTTCTCATGGCACATACTCCTGCTGATCTCACAAACCAGGGAGGTGAAAGCGGATCTGACTCTCCATTCACACGCTTTCAAGTTTATGTAGTCAGTGACATTACAAGATATTAAGACAGGTTACATTTTCTAAGAAAATGATGGAAGGTCAGTGATCTCACAATACCAGGAAAAGACTGGCCATTACAAGAGAACAAGGATGTGATGTTCAGCTTGGGCATGGATTTACTGGAGAGGGGAGGAGAGGAGCACTCAGCTCTTCTACCTCCCTTAGCATAAGTTAGCAACAACCATGTGGCTGTGCAGCTCCCAAAACCACAAAAGACCTGGATCCAGTTTTGCCAGTTCAGTTAGTAAAGGTCAGTCACACTAAGATACACATGCAAGGAAAGGATTTTGTAAAGCTTTTTACAAATATATGCAATTTACCTCCTTCTCTTTGAACTATGTGGTACAGGTGAACCATCTGCAGAATAGACTCCAAATCTTGGTCTTGGTAGCCTTTCTCATGCATGTCATCCACTGAGTCTGGATAGATGACTTGATCACGTAGCGTTCCAATGGACATGTAGGGCCTGAGATAAAATACAGAGAAACTGGTAATGTGAGGCTGGCTTCCAGGGAGCACATCTTGCTGATGCTCTATGAGCAGAGTATAATGCTTTAAACACCACGTTGCTAAAACTGGATTTATCCAGTGGATGCATTGTGGTTGAACACTTTTCTAACCTTACCCTAGGGACAATGTATTGTTTCCACAATAGTTGATTACTGGGTAGCAACAGGAGTAGTGCTAGCATGGAAACACAATGACAGATCAAGCAGAATAAATATCCACTTTATAGTCCATTCTGAATGCCTTCACTTGGAATCAGTGAAATTATGCTGTATTCAAGGTTTGATACTCTAAGAGATTTAGAAATTGATTTAAACACTCACATGTTAAAAACAAGTTGTAACAAAAACATTGCAGCTCAAACTGGGAAAGAATTCCATGGTGCAGGAGACACCTGAGTCAGGCACTGAAAGCCTTTGCACATTACTATTCCGAAGTGTAGAATTGTGACCAGGCACAACTTAGCTGGCTCTAGAAGGCTGTGTAACACTTCTGAATTGCAAAATAGCATACATTAGAGAGGCTGGTCACATTAAACCTCCCAGCACCAGCCTCCCTTTGCCAAGCACAAGGCTGTGCTGTATGTGAAGCAGCTTCTGAATCACCATATGTCCAGACCAGGTAATACTTACTTAAAACAAGCTGTCTCCAATTTGAAGCCAGAGTTCTCAGTCATGGTTGTGTCTCTGGAATGGCTATGGACAGTTTCCACAGTAACATGAGCTGTGCTCAGCCCAGGGCCCAAAAATCCTCCTAGTCTCAAATAAAGTAAGCTGAAAGAACAGCTTCACAGCTTTCTAAAAGATACCAGGCCATTCAGGCTAGGATAGCAAGATACATCTATTTGACCATTTCTTTTTTGCTCCTTTTCTAAGGATTTCTTGTGAAGGACAGATCTCCATCCTGTCCCACAGATACTGCTGATAGCTCTTGGAAGCTAGAAACACTCCAGGGACAGTCTGTGAGATTCTGAGTTTGGAAGGGAAGGCCAGAGCCAAAGAACAGTCAGCCTCCAGACTCTGTCTTGTTTTCTCTGCCAAGAGTTCCACTAACTCCCTCTGGGTTCATCTGCTAAAACAATGCCGGTCTTATTAAAGCTGTGGTGTCAGGGGATGATAGAGAGGAGCAAACAAAACTGGGCCAGCAATGAGGAGGCTTTAAGGCAGCTTGCTCTTGCCACCAAGAACTGCTTCCAACAACTTCACAGTGGACTGACAAGAGGTCAGTTTTCTTCCCTAAAGTGCTCTGGACCTGTGTGGTGGGAAGGTCTCAGCCATGCAGAGGCTTTGCCTGGCAGAGATGTGAAATACCAGGGCAGATTTATTCCCTTCCCTTGAAGGGGTCTGCAGAAGGGGCAGATTTACCTGTTGTTATTCTGAAGTCTCTAAAATACACCACAGAGTAACGTGAAGGAATTCACAACTCAACAAACGAAGAATTACGGAACTAAAGCTGCAATATGAACTAAAAGTCAAATGCAAGCTGGTATCAGCTGCAGTGGTTTTCGTGCTGCAAGCATGCATGGTGAACTGTCTGTACCTGCTCATAGTTCAACTACTTTCACGACTAGCTGGGTGAGAGTGGGAAGGGCAGGGGTTCTGAACTGCTAGCAAATATTTGGTCATCTCCCTGTTGTGGCAAGCACCCACATGGAGCAAAACCAGAACCACAAGTCAAACACAAGCACTGCTGCTCCTCTTTGCTCACTGTTCTGCCCTCTGCTTATTGTGGGAAGACTGTTGCTCTGGGCTGCTGCATGAATACTAGCACCAAGTGCAGTGAACCACTTACATTTATTGGGATATTGCAAAATTTCAACTCTAAATATTAAGTAACTTCATGAAGTAACAATATATTACATTTCTATAGTGCTCTCCATCTATAATCCCAAAGGGCTTTACTTGTATATGCAGAAATCATTTCACTTGCTCCAGACTGCTGCCACCTCTGGGACAGAAGACAGCAGCTCCACCTGTACTCAGAAAGGTTTAAATCAAGGTTGTGGGTAAGACCGTGTAATTTAGGTGAAACTGCAGGTAAGGGCAAGGAGGACAGAGTTATCATGTAATTTGTCTGGGGTTTTAATACCTTACTCTTGTGAAGTATGATCCTGTAATGACTAGCAGCTCTGAGATTTAACCTACAGCACAATCAGGAAGGCAATGCTCAAAAGCACTGTGCCAGGACACTTGGTGCCATGCTGTTTACTGAGTCACCAGCACTGCTTCCTGGTACAGCTGGATTTTCCTTGTGGCCTCCCATCTAAACACACCAGTACTATCAAGCATGACTCTCCCCACCTAGTCCGTGAAAATTAAAGAAAAGCCCAGCCTGCAGTGGAGTAACAAATCCCATCAATTACTAACTAGCAGAGAAAAGAATGGCTTATGGTTACAGGTCTGCCCTGGGAGGTGGGAGAGCATGTTCTGCTCCCCCCATCTCACAGGAAGCCACTCGTGTCCCTGAGGGGACACTTCATCTTTCTTGGCATGAGATTTCTCATTTTGTGCTTCAACTCTTGACAACAAAGAGAAGCACCTCTGTAGCTGATTTATGTCATTCATTTAAGGGTGGGGATGGATTGCTACCTGGGGGGTCTTCTCTCTCAATGGGGGTCATAGCCCAGACAACTTAGATAATTAACCTCTAAACTGCTAAAGTTAGATGAAATCTCAACTAACTCATACTTTCATAATCTCAGACTAAACCAGAATTCTCTAGCTGTAGCTTGAAGACAATAACCTCCTTACGTACCACAGGTGCCACAAAGTTAAATGCACTAAAACCTGTTAAACATCAGATGTTATTGTAATTGAGGTTACATGTGTATGATAGACATTAAACAGTAAGAAGTACGGGTAACTGGATACAGCAACAGTGAAATTTTGGGTTTGCCAGTAAGCTCCTTGTTAAAATCCTGTTTTCATTAATTTTTTAGCAGTTCAAGCAACAAAAACAGTCTTTTTGTCCTAAAGTAATACTCGAGTCTAACTGAACTGAATTGATTTCTGATGGAGTTTTTCCTTTCAGCCACAATGTCTGGGTTCCAGTTTCAAAGAAAGCACTCTTACAGACTCCAAAAGCAACTCCTCTGCCATGCTGAGGTCATGTCTTTGATGGTAATAGCTCTGCAATGGTTTTCTTTCTTTCTCTGCTTTCTGAAAAAAGATTTCTACGCTGCTTTTGAGATACAGGATTTAAGATCAGCAATTCTTTTTTAAAGCTTTGGTATCAAACCTCCAGAAAGTTAAGAAAACTTACTCGTTCTTGCCCAGTTTTCTGGAACATCAAGGCATTTATTGGAAGAGACACTTTCAGTTCTCATAAACTGATGCCTTTTCAGTCAGTTTGATGGCTTTATTACATCACTAATTTTAGTTTGGTGCACTTAGCACTTCACCTTGTAGCATTGTAACTTGTAATACTGCTAGAACTTGTAGTTCTCCTAGAAACAAGGAATCATCCCTAGGGTTTACAGTTTCCCCCTTGCAGTGCAAGAGGGGAAGAAAGATGATACCAAGACATGCTGCAATCTGAAGCCTGTGGTATGGACAATTCCCCAGGGCCCTACTGACACATGACATTGTGTACAATGCTGGCAAAATAATAGAGAAATCATATGGGAGGAAGAGCAAGTGTTGCCAATGATATGGTCTCTTTGTTGCAATTGCTTTGGGAAGGAAGAAGGGGACAGGTGCTACAAAACCTAGTACAGTACATACCAGTCACTTGTCTTTCCACACAGAGGACTTGCATGCTGGAGCTGTTAGGCACAGACAAAAAGGTATACTGCAAATTCAAAGGACCTGTAGATACACAGGCACACTGTAGCCAGGCTCTACTAACATCTAGTAATGCTCTGATGTCTTGAAGAGCAGAGGACTTCACACTTTTGGGTAGCAAGTTAAGGAAGATGACTTGCTTAGATGCCAAGAAATTTCTGCTCCAAAATCAGAACAAGCCATATCCACCTGAAATATTTACAAATACTCCCTGAATGTATTCAAAGGTGTTTTCATCTTCCATGCAAAATAAACTGCGCTGACAGAAATTATAATCTGTTCTGACATCCACAATCTTATTTTAAAGAATTACAGCAACTAATCAATATGGATTTTAAGAGTCTCTGAAGCAATCTGAATGATCAGAGTCTTAACTCCAAGCATCCCGGAATACGAAAAGGACCAAAAATAAACCTTAATTAAGTGTCTGGCATCAGAAGTTAAAGGATATTAGTCCAATGTAACTGCCCAAGGAACTGCTTCCAGGTACAGTCTAAAGCTCATCTCACCTTCCTTGGCACAGGCTGTAATTAACACTTCCTCCATGGAAGGTGAAGTCTAAAAAATGTGGCTCGTTATTCTGAGACCCATTTGCATGGCCCCAACTGCGCAATTCACACCTGATTTGCCATTCACTGTCCAAGTGTGTTTGCAGTAATGATGGCACTATTATTCTCATAGATATGCAAATTTATGTGGGAAAATTATGTGCAATGCAACTATAAACACGTGACTGACCCATTTTATAAGCTTCTGTTTCTGGCTGACAAGGTGCCTGTCTGATGCATCCAAGCAGGAGAGAAAAAGGGGAACACTACACCTGGGATTCTCCTTTTCAGATAAATTGCAGCTCGGATTTTCAAAGGAGATTGGGATGGCTTCAGAGTGCAATTCAGAGTGCTTGCTTTGACAACTAAAATAAAATGTATTCCAAATTTAGGCACCTCTATTTAAGAAGCTGATACTGGAGCCCAAGCCCCAATCAGGGAAGTATCTTCCTCAGAAACTTGGAAGATCTTTAGAAGTCAGGCCTTGCACTGAAGAATCGCCAGTCCAGAAAGCCAAATGTTGTCTAATCCCCCGAAGGTCCAGCACAGCATGGAATATGAGAGCAACAGTTTTAAGTCCAGCACAAACCACTGCAGCTACTAGAGATGCAAGAGAAGGGGCTATATGACAAGTTTACTGTTAGCAAATCTCTTCAAAGAACTGGTTTCAGGCTAAGTTCTTGTCAGCTTGCAGGACATCAAATTGCTATTTTTCTAGGCTACCATCCTGGCTAAAGAGGAGTCAAAAGGAGGGCACCTTCTAATCTTCCCATTGAAGCAAGGAAACTACTGTTAAGAGGCAGGAACCACATGTCCAAAGAGAGAGTTATTGGAAAGAGCCTAATTATATACTATACCAGTCAGAGTTCTCAACTGAAAGGAAGGAGATTTTAGTACCAATTTCTTTCTCCCAATGTTCTTTAATATAAAATGCAGCAACTATGCTAATCCTTCAGTAGCACTGTAAAAACATATTAAAGGGGATTCTAATCTTATTTTGGTGCCTGCTCTCAGGAGAGGACTTGTTAGAGATAAATGAGTTAAATTTTAGCTCTCAGTTTGGCACCTAAACTGCAGTAAGAGGCAGAAGATCAGACACACATTTATATCTAGAGATTCCTATAGGTTAACTCTAGGTGGCTCCCTTTACCTACTACATACATATTTTGAATCATTTTCCAAAAGCTCAAAATCTCTCCCTGATCATCTTGGGAATCCACACATTTTGAACATTCCATCACCTTGCTTGCCAAGATCCTAATTTTTAGGAGCTGTTATACTTTGTCTGCAATCACCTCAGCAAAACTCCAGTTCTTGCAATGCTCCTGACTTAGATCAATGGTAAAAACTCCAGTTTTCAACAGCAGCAAAGCTTGATCTACAGTGATGCTCAAGAACAAATAGCCTCCACTAATTAAAATGGACTGAATTCTTAATAGTTCTTGGATGACATTAACAAAATAAACAGCAAAAAATATAATTGATGGCACCACCACTACAACTTAGAGAAAATAAAATGTCTTGAATGAATGTGAATTAAGTTCTTTTTAAGTATCCACTACTCTCAAACAGAAGGTGGTATCACCAAAAAGTTAAAAAATAATAAACAATATTTATCAAAATTTAAAAAAACACAAGAGGGTGAGTTTATTGTACTGTGTCTAGTTCAAGGGATTTTAGGGCCAGCTAAATTTTCAGCAACCCTTATAAATATATAAATAATTGATCTTTCTTTAAAATAGCCTACATTGAACTTTGCTCTCCACTCATACAGAACTAGCCATGAACATCCGCTAAATATTTCAGATAGATAGTCACCTGAGTGGAATGTAATCAGCTTATGGCCACTAACACAGTTAACAGGAAATTAAATGCACAGTATGAAAGGCTGAATTCTCAATGCATATATTTAGAATCTGATATCAAAGACTGAAAAAATCACACTAATCACACTGTGGCTTTTTTTGCAAAGAAGCTGTGCACATCTCTGCAAGAAAAGAATCCGGGAGGAAATAATAAGCAAAGAGGTAAAAGAAGCCTTTAAATTAAAGTGCTATTCATGCTCAGGTATCATCTCATCTCATGATTATTCACCATTACTAAAATCACGTACAATATTACTAGAACTGATCAGATGTCAAAATGCGTTTAAGGTGAACAATTCACATAATTGTCCAGTTCAGTCTGTTTGTATCCTGTGACAAAACACACGTATAATTAAAATCAAACCCCAAACAAATTCTACAAAATACAAGCAGCCAATGCATTCTGAAATAATTATACCTCTTGCAATGAATCATTCAAATCACAGAACGTGCTAAGCTGGAAGGGACCCACAAGGACCATTGAGTCCAACCCTTAGCCCTGCACAGGACCATCCGCAAGAGTCACACACCATGTGCCAAATGCTCCTTAAGCTCTGTCAGCCTTGGTGCTGTGACCAAGGAAAAATATGCTCCTTTTCTTAAACATACAGTGTTTATGTATGTTTAAGCCCAGTCTTTTCATACCTCTGGCAGTACTGATGATAAAAGGATTATACGGATTAATGATCATAAAGACCAATGATCTGAAGAAAGCACAGTGAGCTGTTCTGGACAAGACTCTAGCCTGCCAGTCCCACCAGGCACACACCAGCATAAGAGGTGCTTCTGATTTTTATCACAGCAATGTAACACAATGACCAAGGCAGTTGGGAAGATCCCAAATTATTCATGGTTTTGTAGATGAGAAGTGACACCTTATTTCACAGAGAAGAGGAAGTGCAGACAGTGAAACCTCTAGAGCAGAGGGTGCTTTTGCTCTGGGTTTCTACAATGCTTAGTTTCCCATGGCACAATTTTTCCATGCCCTGCAATATGAATACACAAGTCGTACTAGACCAATAGTATGTCTGCAGTGAAACACCCTGCCAACAAATGAGAAGTCACACACTGCACTGACTTTCTTCTCTTAGCTGCTGTGAAACACTGCATTACACAGGATAGAACATGACAGAGACACACCATGTATATGGATACATGGTTATAAGCATTATTGGTACCAGACATTGCTCCACAAGGGAGTCGTAGTAATCTCTAGCTGAAACTAAAATTGATAGAATATAATTAATGCAAAATGTTAGGCAGATAAACAAGCCTGAAAAATTCTTCCCTCTTGGGAAAGACACACTTCCATCTAAGCTAAGCAGGTGCGCACATGCTGAACTGCAGAAAAAAACCCACCTGCTATCTGTTCCCATGAGACCATGACATAATTAATGTCTCAAGAACAATGAACTGAAAACCCAGAGTTCTGGGGACTACTCAGCATTGTTTGCAGAAGAGACTCATCTCACCTAGAAGTTACTCATACAAGTCTGAGTTAGTCCCAAGATCTCTTGGTAGTCAAGGGTGTCCTCTAGTGAACTGGTCCTAGAACACAGGACGAACAGCTGCAGTGATCCGAATGGGAAGGCTGTGGTGTATTAAGGAGTCAGTGATCTACAGAACAGTTGACCTGAGTGGCCGTAGGCTTGTGCTATACTTAGCTGCACTGTGTAGGGTTGTGCTGCACATACAGCTTGGCCTTCATGCCTGTGCTATGCTGCACTTATCTCCTGGGTGCAGGATAAACTTTGTCAGCTAATCACCATGGAGGAGCAAGCAAGCAGCTCCCACTTGGCACGAGCAATTACACACCCGTGCATCCTTGTCTTTATCTCGAAGCAAAGCAGCCATGTTCTCATGGTGACATCCTTTGGTTTGACAATAGAAGTGACAAATGGTTTTTTTTACCTCTAAGAAAAACCTACCAGAGTGCTAAAGACCATAATGCTAAGGAACCTTAGCATGGATAGGACCAAGTGTAGCATGCTATGCTGTGACTAGAGGTCTGTCTGATGCTGCAAAATGCTGGGTTCTTAGCATCTGATGGGATGCAAGTACCACAGAGGCTGATGAAAGGACTGGAGCATCCCTCCTATGAGGAAAGACTGGGGGATCTAGGACTGTTCAGCCTGGAGAAGAGAAGGCTGAAGCACGTATATAAATACTTGAAGGGAGGGTGCAAAGAGGACAGAGCTGGGCTCTTCTCAGTGGTGCCCAGTGACAGGATCAGAGCTAATGGGCACAAACTGAAATAGGAGACACCACATGAGCATCTGGAGACAATTCTTCACTGTGAGTGTGATCAAGCACTAGAGCAAGTTTCCCAGAGAGGCTGGAAGGTCTCTATCCTTGGAGATATTCAAAAGCCCTCTGACATGGTCTTGGGCAAACAGCTTTAGGTGGCTCTGTTTGAGTACAGGGGTTGATCAGATGACCTTCAGAGGTCCCTCCCAACCTCAACATTCTGTAATTTTGTGATTATCTATGCTATCAACTTATTCCTTATCTCTAATAAAAGCTATTTTAATTAATGCCTTAGAGTATTTATACCTTTCTCACTGGCATGAACAATGGATGCTTTCATTGGTGCACTGCAACAGCAAATCACCTTCCAGAGGTAGACAGTTCACTCATGATAAAGCTCACACAAGAATGTCTAACTTTTAGCTGCCTAAATAAACAAAGACAAATTCTACCTTTGGTGTATGAGTTCATAGCTTATTGCTTTAACTTGCTGGGGATAGGGGTTGAACACCTCTATAAAAGAAATTACTAATGGCCTTTTCTCTGGAGGGTGGGAAGCTACTAGTGAAAATGGATTTGTCTCCAAGAAATGCAGAACAGAATCACTGTGCTGAATTGAACTCATATTTACCTTGGAAACCACAGTGAGTTGGAGGAGGAACAGAGGGTGAAATCGTCAGCCTGAAGGCAGGCAAACACAGAACTAGAACCTAAGAATGTGTCTGAGCAAGCAGACCATGGAGAGGCTGGGAGAAGGCTGAATTACCTTGGAGCTGGGACACAGTTCTGGAGCCCAGGACACAGGGGCAGGCAAAAGGCAAAGCCTGTAGAGCATGAGAAGAACTACCATCTTCTCTTCAAGAGGAACGTGTTGGCTATGTCTACTATCTGGATTTTTAAAAGCATAGGGCACTGTAACTGAGTTTCTGGTTGAAAACTATGGTACAAAAGAGAAAATACTTCTTCCCAGGGAATTGGATACACTTGTTATTAGAGCTTTCAGCTGTCCTTCTCTCACAAAAACCAACATCCTTTCAGTCTTTTCATATCAAGCTTTTTATGTCAGGCAGATTTTGTAGTTTGTGTTCCCCAGTGTTTCCCAGTATTATGTAACCAAATTGCTTCTCATAATTTGATATGCATAAGGCTTTTGAAGCATGTTTTCTGACATTCCTGGGTAAAGTATTATTGAAATAGTGAACACTTGCCATTCTGTACATCTGTCAAAGATCCTTTGTTATACAGTTGCAACATAGGGCAGTTAAGGTAGAGGTAACTGCTCAAGCCAGACACAGCAATGCCATTTCTCTGCAAAAACTAGGTCATGTAAATGCGACCCCCAGATTACTCCCTAACACTGCTAAGTTACACAGTGTTCTCAGTTAACATGTAGGTGAATTTGTTTCCCTGGCACTGCTATCAGAACTAAATTTTAAAGGCAAGGGAAGCTGTGGATGCCCCATCCCTGTAAATGTCCAGGGCCAGGCTGGATGGATCTTTGAGCAACCTCGTTTAATGGAAGGTGTCCCTGCCCATGGTAGCGGGGTGGAACTACATGACCTTTAAGGTCCCTTCCAACTCAAGGCATGCTATGATTCTCTGAGCTGTTTGCATCAGCAAAACTATCCTAACACAGATTAAATAGATTGCAATTGTTTTGCGGGATAGGTCCTATAAATACCAACCATGTAGTCAGCTCCTATAATCTATTGATGCCTTTGTATTTATAAAATGCTTGTCAAGACTAATCTGACAATGTAATTTACAAAAAGTTCAAAGTTTATTTTTCCCAGCTTTTAAATGAAGTTCCATAAACAGTCTGGCACATACATGGATGCCTCGAAAGGTTGTACAGGTAACATGTAACTATTGGTGCTGAATGAGGACTTTTCATACTCAATATTCTATCAAAAGGACCAAGTGGGGGTGGAGGCATTGCAAGCTCATGCTGGCAAGAACATGGTGTCCAAAATACATTATGAAACACAGAGCAGCTGATAGTAGAAAAATTCCTGCAATTTGCATCCTCACAGACAAAAATTTAGCTCTTCTGTAACATTGAGGAAAACATTTCAAAAGAACATAAATGGAGGAAGGTCTACATATTAGTGACATCCACTCTTGTGCAGGAGCCAAAACAAGATATATGTGCTTAGTACTGAAGCAATACTCAAAATGGGAGGGATAGCACCTTATTTACAAAAATGGATTTCACCTTTTAGTTGCATGCACATTATGGTATTTAGTCAGACTTGCAGCTGACAACATTTTACATCACACCTCTGTGTATCTGTCACTTGGAAGGAATGCAATGAGTTTCTGAGTGGATCTTAATCTTCTGAATTATCAGGCTGTATGGATCACAAATAAAAGGGATTTGGCTTGCACCAAGTTAAATGATCATATTGTGCATTAAGTGAGACATCTCCATGAGTCTGGCATATGAAATCTAACCATCCATACAGAAGGTAGTAATAATAGCCCCTGCTTCAACTAAAAAAACCACCAGTAGATAAGAGATAATACTGAAATCTCTGCATCACATCAAGCCTGGACTTTCATGGTGAGTCAAACTTGTCACAAGAGTCTTCATTTGTAGCAAACAATGGTACTGGCTTCCATGCTTCAGACAACTGCCCACTCAGAAATGCAATAGTCTCCATATGGAGTAAAAGTTGAGTATGTATCAACACATCTCAATTTCTCACCCATGTTTAGTCCCCTTGGTACCTCCCACAGCCACAGCTTGCTCCAGACATGCCCGCAGCCTCAAGGGACTGAGGGACCAAAACCCCAGAGCATGCTGAAGTCCTTCACAAACATGAGTTTAGCAGTAGCCCTTAAGATCAGTGTTGAATTTATGTAAATACATTTTAAATCTAAACTAAACCCCAATGCAGCAAGTTGACTTCAGTCTGGGATTTATGCAAGACTTTCCTTAATAAAAGAAAAGACTTGTAAACTGCTCTTTAATTAGCTAACTCTTGTGTCTGGCCAGTAAAGAAGACACTTGGCATTGCTCAAGAGGGAGTAGCAGCTAATCCATAAAATCTTTTCCCACCTCAGACTGTTTGTGCTGGTGAATTTTGTTCGCAATGTCCTACCAAGAAGTACTGTCATTACTTGTGACAGTCAGCACACAGACCTAACAATAAATGTTCAAACTTCACAGCTGTGAGTGAGCCTTCAGTGGAAATGGAGAGGTTTCGCAGTGATCCTGGCAGGCAAAGCTTCAGCCAACCTACAGGGCAGCAAGGCAAGAACTTTACTGTTCTAGAGGAGGCAAGACAGGACTTCCTTCAATCAGGAAGGAGAAGTGCAAGCGTTTCTATATGAATGCCAGAAAGACAAAATGGGAAAAGCTGTGCCCTGGCTGAGCGGAGAGCCCAACAGCCCTCCGAGATGCAAGGCCACAAGCTGTCCTGAAATGACTTATCTCAAAAAAGAAAAAAGAAGATAAAAAGTAGCAAGCAATTTGTTAAAGCAAATCTGTCAATAGTATGCAAACTGAAGTGTGCTGTGTTATGTTTCGTGTTAACGCTTCTCTACCACAGACCTTTTTCTCATCTGTCAGATAAGTGGTGAACTTTGGAAATAAACACATTGAAAAGGAGCACCATGAACTTGATAATAGCAAGTATTACAGATAGATCCAGTGCGCCAGGGAATGGGTATCTATACAGCATAACATGAACTGATGGAAAAGTATCAAAAGACCGAGTCTATGTGGTGGTGTACTGTCAGCAAAATGCTGAAGGACAATGACAATCTCTAGTGCAGTGTTGGCATGTGCAGCCAAAGTACAGTTTAACTCCAGCTGACTCAATTAAAAGGATCATAGCTAAGTGCAGAGCAGTATGAGTTGACAAGAAATTAGAATGTGCAAAATACAACATAGCATAGAGAAATCTGAGCCAATCTAAATTAGATGAGGCAACAGAACTCCCACAGGCATATTTGCACAGCACTTCACTCAGGCCACTTCTGTAACATGCTAACAAGAAAGCAGTTTGATACAGAAGAACCATATATACATGTATTCCATATGCACAAGCTTTCTCATATAGGGTATCTGAAAGTGAAACACAAAGATTTTGCAAGATTAAATTGTTTACATAATCAAGAACTGTCTTAGGATGACAGCGCCACTACTACCTACCTCCATGATAAGATAACATTTGAATCATACTATAATCTTCACATTTTCATGTGCTTATAATGTCAAAATTACTTTTATTTTATCACTTTGCTATTTACATCACTTAGAACTGAAACATTCTTGCTTGGTTTTATCCACGTGATAAATATCCTTGGACTACCTCAGGCAAATCACATCAGACATTTGGATTACTCATGAGAGCTAAGGAGAGGAAATATATCTCTGTAGCTGATGCAATTTTGTTTAGTAGCCAAGGATATTTTTAGAATACAGAAGGAAAAACGCCAGACAGGAAAAGACTTGTAAAGGAACCCCAGACAAACACACCAGAAATAGAGCAGATAGATGTATGCAAAACCAAACAGCTTCTGAGGGCCAGATAAATCTTTAAACTGTTCCATACTGTCCTAGCATTAATGAGAAGGCAGGAAGATGTCGGTATATAAATTTTAAATGACAAGAACAAACTACATTTGATACTACTTCGTCTTTGGTTGCCTCCATTTTAACACCTGATAAGCCTGGTGTTGAAAGAAAGAAATGTTAAGAGACCTACTTGAATGAGCAATAGAAGAAGAGAGAGAATACAGACCTGGACCATCACTGTGACCGCTGACAAAGTGGGTTGGTCTTCTACTAGAATGGCACACAGAATAATAGAGAAACTACACGTGCTACTGAAGAAATGCATCTCTCACAAAAATACCCAAATTACAGCAGAAGCAAAGTGGAGAGAAAAAACAGTGACAATAGATGAGGAGAAAGAAGTATGGATTAAGAATTAGTCCAGGCTCTACAAATGTGAAACAGTCCTCAAGAAAGACAGAAAAAAATGCTGATGGACATTTTAGATATGTGCTGTGCTAGGAAGACGAGAGTTGTGATCGAAGGTTATGGAACAAAGAGAGACTGCATGAGACATTCCTCCATGCAAATAAGACAATAAGACACAGCGGGCAGAAAATTATTAACAATTTATATCAATAACCCAGTGGTAATTAGAGCTTTACTGCAGCTCTACAGTGCAGAGATAGTGAGGAATATTCCTGTGGTGTTGTCAAGGTAACCTGCAAGTATGTAGGTGTGCAATTCTGCTGGTGTTTATATCAAATGATGGAGAACTAAGGAAATGAGAGCCAACATTTGCAGAATCTGCATTTCCTTAAACTGAAAAAGCTGAGACTTTAAGTTGGAGAGCAAGTAACAGTGGAGTAAATGCTAGGAGGAATTGTGTGCTAGAGCACACTAATTCCATGGAGATAGAGTCTCCTCCCATGTTTAAGACCAATAGAGTAGAAACATGGCACAGTCTGGAGAAATAAGCTACTTTCAGGTACACCGCTGATATGCTGTGAAAGGCTTGACTGCTTCATTAATTCCCCAAGTGCTACAGATACATCTCATGGTTATATCTTTAGCATCAGCACCCATGTTAACCACTACATACTTTTGCTAATTATGCATTATTTAAAATTATGTTTCTGAATTCTGATTTGAATCATGATTCCTTACCAGCTAGAGTGCCACAAGCGTTTCTTTTTTGATTCATGCTACCTTCTCGGCCAGTTCATTAAAAGAGAAACGCAAAGAGGCAGTTAACACAAACAAATTTTACTTTGCAAAAAAAAGGAGACACAAGTAAAAGAAGGGATAAGAACACACACTCTGGCAGCTACTGAGGCTCCAATGAGATCTGACAACTTGTTGAGCTCTGACCAGTTCCTAGCACCGATCCAACAAGCTTATTCTGGCACCAAATGATGCTGGACTGCTTAAAGCCCCATCAAACCTCGCTCTCTTCTGACCTCTGGTCACCCTCTCTTCTGCCCATCCTCCTCTTGTACAGGCCTGTCACAGACAGTGGCAGAACTGCTGAAATCCCTGGGCTTTTCTCACCCTGCCCCCCAAAAAGGGCAGTTTGTACCATCAGCCTCCTCCAGAACTGTGACTGATTAAAGACAAATTCTGCAAGGCCTATATAAGGGGAGGAAAAAAAACCCTCACGGTGATTCACAGTAAAATGTAAAAAAAGCAGTGTAATGATGCTAAGCAATCTAAAAAAAATCCAAAAAGATAGAAACTCTTAAGGTTCTGTTTTAAAGTGTAGATACCACTAAGTAATGCTAACTACAAAGTCCTTGAAGCGCTAATGAAATTTCAAGTATACAATGAGCCAATTCACTTTTTAATAAATCATACTTTTGTGTGTAGCTTTTGATCTCAGCAAAGACACGTGATTTCCCACATACTTCTGGAATACTATGCTGGAACATTACAAACAGAGACGAAAAAATAATCTTTTCAGTGAGCTCCTATTTACTATGGAGTATTTTGTTACTCAGTAGTCACTGTATTCTCCACCATTCACATGAGCAGATGAGGCTTCCCACGCTTGACTCAAAAAGGGCTGATGCAGAATTAAACTCAGCCACAGGCATGCAGAAGTGAGCTCTTACCAGGTTCAGTGCTAACTGTCCACTCATGGAAAGCCACCTGCCATGCTCTCAGACCAGAGACATAATGTATACACTTAAACACAGTGATGTCATCCTAACTTGCTGCTCTGATGGACATCCACCAATTCAAGAGCTTTCTGCTACACCATAGTTTTCACCTACTCCCCAAACAAAAGAGTGAGGTGTGCTGAAGCCAGGTTGACACCAACCTACCAAATCCCAGATCCTGTCAGTCCAGAACATCTGCCAGACTGATAGGAACAATTTTCCCTGAAGTTATGCTGAAATATATACATCATGAAATGTAGGCAGGGCACTATATTTTTAATCTAGAATTCATAGGATTATGTCGAGAAAAAAATAAACAAGAGAATCCTGATCAAGCAGCAATTTGCACAGGGTTAATAAGCAAAATGGTTGCAACTGCAGGACCTTACAAAACAAGCCTCTTTAATTTGTGGACTTCAGAACAGTTCACAAACCACTACAGAAATTCTAAGTGTATACTAGAGCTAGGGACAGACAGAAAACTCCAACTGAACGTGTAATTTATTTAGGCCATAACTAAATGAACTGTTAAAACACTCAGAAGTAGATTAAAGGCAGAAAAAAATATGCTCCAAGTAATTTTTAAGTATCTCAGATATTCATCAAAGACTCTGTATGCCCAAAGAACAAATACAATGGGCAAAAAAGCAACTTGGGATCCTCAAGGACATCCAACAAACTGCTGTCATTTACAAATCCCTTCAGCCACATTCACCTACAAACCCCTACAAGACTCAGTTTCAGTCCCTTTCCAAATACAAGACCCTGATGAGTGACAGGCCACACTTCTGAGCCACCAGAACCCACAGCAACACAGCTGAACTCCCTCAAAGTAGACTTCAGAATCTTCAGCAACAGTCAAGGCATAGCACTTCTGCAGAAGAGCCTTCTCTGTCACTCATTGTTGCCCCATTTCCCAGACACTGCTCTGTTCCCTAGGGAAGGGAATATCTCTGTACTGCCTAAAAATACCCCCAGAAGCACAGAGCTCACAAAGAGCAAGAGAGCTGAGCAATGGCAATATCCCTTAGATGTCCCAAAGACACCACAGCAGCACCTTTCCTCCTGGAGGATGCTATTAGGATGGACTGTATGTGAGTGATACTTATGCCAATCCCTACATAGCTTAGGTAACAGGGGGCTGCAAAGATGTTGGGTGAATTCTGGCCAAAACTTTGGAAATGTTTCAAAGAAGAGGTCTGCTGGACGAATTCCCCCAGCACTGCAAAGTTAGGGAAGCAGCTGACAAAGGAACTGCTTATGGAGATGAAAACCCAGCAGATGTGATTCAATCCCCTCAATCAGCACTTTGCCAAATCTGCCTGAATGCAAGGTGAGTTTGTTTGCGTTCACAGAATAAAGGGAACATAAGTAAAGAGGAAGGGCTGTAGGCAAGCCAGCCATAGGTGCTGATATGAGTAGGGGTTGGGATCACACAGAGGATGGAAGTGGCTGAAACTCAAAATTTTCAGCAAGAAAAAAATTCAGAATAGCTTTTCTTCTGTATGAGAATAAAACTGGTTTTAAGAATGTCCTGCACAATAAGTATTCTGAAATACTGTTTTGAAAAACATTTAATAAAGTATTTTGCTCCAAGTTCCTGATTAAAACCCTTGAGTGGATCAGAAAAATGACAATGACTAGTGATAAATTATAGAGATATTTGAAAAAATTATAGAGCAGTGTTCTTTGCTACCTTCACCTGCAGCAAGGAAAATCTACTAATCAGTTAATATTTTCCATTCAGCTTAGTAGCTTGTACTTTTTAAACAAGACTACAAACTGTACCATGAATACTTCTTTTGCCCATGGGAAGAAATGAACTACAAAAGTAAGAGATTCTGTGTTTGATTTTGCTTTTGCAAAACAATGCAGTTAGAAGTCTCTAAGGAGATATTCTAGAATCAATTGCATTAAAATATGCACTGAGAGTCAAACAGCATATCAGAATACAAAAGAAGCACAAAAAAGGCACACCTTAGTGAAATGAGCACATATTATTAAAAAGGCAATCTGCAGTTACTATTGGATTGGATTCTGATCTTGTGGTGTGAAAGTTCTGAATATTATTTCAACACTTAGGAACCAAAATACTCATTTGTTTTGATCTTTGGTTTTAAAGTGAAATCAGAATTGAGATATGTGAGGTCTATTTCAAATTTCTTTCAGACTCTAGTCTGCTCCCACGATTCCAAACATCCAGAACATTAGCCATCAGCAGAGCATAGACTCCAACACAAATGTATGTGAGCTCTTTGCAGTGACTAACAATACTGCATCACCAACAAGAAGAGATCTCTTTTCTTTTAAGCACACTCCACAGAGCTGAGGTTAGGCTTACGACCTTTTAACTTGGCTGTACAGATCATAGATTAAAAGTAAGAGAAGCAGGGTCAAAATTCATGTAACTAGATAAAAGGCTTCACCCTGAGCAAGACACATACCTTTGTGGTATATAAAACATGTGCTGCGGAGGGGGTTTGTAGAGAACTCCTTCATACACAGGCCACAAACCACTTAAAATTCTGAAGAGTGAACTCTTTCCGCAGCCATTGGGTCCAGTGATTAAAAGATTCATCCCCTCCTCGACCTGTAAAGGGGAGGAAAACACAAAGATGTTACTATGCAATATATGTGGCACAAGACAGTCTAAGAGCCCTAAGAGGGAGTTACATGAGCATTTATATCAAATTATCAACCCATTTCATTGATTACCTGCACATATTCATGCAACTATACTGGAAACAGTGGTTTTAGATATAATATGTGGGCTGAGATAATAAAAATAATTTCTATTATGTCTGAGTGTCTCTAAAAACTACATTGATTATTACAGTGTCAATTATTATTAATATTACAGTGTCAATACACCACAATCAGAACCAATTATTCTAATGCAGATTAGGTCCAAGGGTGTTAACAGAGCACTGAGCAGCACTGTGCCTACCTCTGATATTAACTGCAGCAATGGGAGGCCTATCAAGTTATTCAAAAAATTTACTTCATATTGCCTTTTCCCACTTAATTACCTGTGTTAGTTTGGCTAACTTTTTTTTTTTACTCATTTGAATATTACCCTGAGCATATATGAGTGTATATTTATGCATAATCACAATGCTATTGTCTGTGCTTTACAGAAATATATCGACTGTTATATTTTCTTTGTTTCTGTCACTTGAGCCAAATGAATAAATATAAATGTCTGCTTGACCATCAAGTCATGATTTTACAAATCTGAAATTCCTACACTGAAGTTATTGCAAGTTTTGCTATAGCTAGGACCCTTTTCACCTAGTTCCTAATTCCTACACCACAGAGGTGGCAAAAGGAACACTGCTTTACCTAAATTAGAAGACCTGCTGGAATTGTTCATGTTAGTGTTCTGATAACTTCAGTTCTTTTTAAAAGTAGTAACACCTGCAATGGAACATCAGATCAGGATACATATGGGAGTAATTCAGCAAAGGTCATTCATTAAAATTGTGAGCAGGTAGCAAGAAGTATCTGGAATAGGTTTTTAAAAGCAATAAAGTTTGTACTGAGTAAATACTCCCCAGCTGGGCTTGTGAACAATGCTGTCAGCTGTTAGCCAGCACTGCTCTTGGTGGTGATCAAGTGAAACTACAGACTTGATTTTTTCACTGTTGCTGTGATCTCAGACTTTTAAAGGAGCCTGTGTGAGTAAAGCATCCCAATTTCACTGAAGTTAACTAAAGATGGATGCATACTGCCATATTCACCCTTGAAAATCTCAGTTTGGTTTTTCACCTGGCAACAGCACCAGAAATCCTCCCTTCTCTTTCTTTGAGCAGGATAAACTACATATGTCTGCCTCTATCAAGCTACTATGCCTACCTTTCTGGACTTTCCCTTTTATCCATATGCTCCTCCAAGTACTTAACATAAGGTATATGAATTCTGTGCTGTTTATGTTAATGAGATGGCAACAATCAGAAGATTCTTGCATATCATCTTACTTTGAAGTTTAGTCTGGAAACCACCACATCGCCATTCGGAGTAATAATAGGAACATTTTCACAAATAATTCCTTGATCAACATCAATTACTTCCCCTAGAAAGAAAAAAAAAATAAAAATTAACAGTTTGCAAAGCCTTCCACTAAGCAATGATTTGTGATAGTCTCTGTGCACGGCTGAGAAGTACAGACTGGTGTTTGAAACAGCTCTTATGTGCTCCAGTGGAAAATCTGAATAATAAATCTTAGCTAGTCAGAAAGACACTGTCAGTAGTAGCCAAGAATGTGCAATGAATTCTAAATTTGATCATAAACATAATGCACAGTATGCATCACAAATACATGATGCACTATAAAGACGTGTTCATTTAAATTCTACCTGTATTTACTATATTTTATTTGAAATAGCTGTTTAATACCAATCAATAAAAAAGTTCAAGGACAGCCTTAGCCACGGGCAGACCAGTGAACCTTCTTTTGAGGATTTAATTAGAAATCACTACCAGCCCTGAAAGTTGGAGCACATTTCAGTCTCCTCTAGCAACAAAAGCAAAAGAAAAAAAGGTTTAATGGCTTGCTTCCATCTCTTTTTGATGCCACAGACACTGCAAACGTGCCTTGTAAGTATTTGCAGAAGATCATGTAACATTTCCATCAGGTACATACACTTAGTATTTCGATTTCTGGCAAATTTAAATATGCAATCTCTATCAGACATTTGGATACGCTGTAACACAAGGACTTCCAAATAAATTCTCCTGGAAACAGTAAAAAAATGAAACTAATTCTAACTTCTCAGTCGCCTGTTAACAGACTTCTCTAACAGAACCTGACCCCTTGGGTTCCTAGACAAATATTAGAAATTACCTTCACAGAAAAGATGCAAAGGAAAGAGGTTTCTCTTTGTATTAGAAAGCTGTTTATTTACAACTTAGACTACTCTGAACAAAGGAAATGTAAGTAATGCAAAGCTGAGTTCATTATAAAAGGTTCTGGTAGTGTTTCCTTCAGTTAAGGTTAGTTTTACATTTTCCATATAGAGGCTCTTTTTTCAATTGCTTGCAACTTTGTCAAACTATAACAACCTGGGCAAAAAATTCTGTGCCATGCAGCAGTCCCAGAATTCTTTTTTTCCCATTTAAAACAGTTCTGTGGTGTCCAGTATGAGATTATGGGGAAAAAAAGTGTTTTGCTGTTAAAAGAAATTACTTGGATACAGTGGAGACACTGTAGTTAAAATAAATCTAGGATAAAATACAGTAAGCTAGTAAGCACTAAGTACACTTAATTCTCATTTCCTAATCCCAACTTCACAGCATTTGATTGCAACTTTAGTATGCTTTTAAAGTATATTTATGTGTAATCAGAAACACAATTTGATAGTATTTGTACAAAATCTTATTTATTTTTTTAAATTATGAATTATTAGATACACTATAAAGCAGAATTATTATCATGTTCATATTTTCACATTCTTACTGACAACAGTAAATACAAGGCACAAAACAGACATTGGTTAGTTACACAGACTTATATTGGATGATTCAAAAGGAAATAAGTATTATATGTTCAAAGAGTCACTGGGGAAGCTGAATATTAAGATTTTTCTTTTCTAACAGTGCAGACACGTGTACTTTTAGCTACACACAAATCCACTATTCAGGGATTTCTAAAGTATCAAGACCAAAACAAAGGAGGAAAAACACTATTACAACAGGACTTGTCATAAAAACTGTGGAGCCTGTGGCCTAGATTCATCTGGCCTAAATTCTTTTTAAATCCTTGTGCACAATGCTTGGTCTTGGCTAGCTGCCTCTGAGAGCACCAACCACTCAAGAACAAATGCTAGTCACCATGGCTTAGGAGGAATTCAGACTGGATGAAATGTAGTGGAATGAAATCTTGGGAAAAGGTTGCAGACAAAAAAGGAGGGGAGTTTATGTATACTAGACCAAAAGGAAACATAAACAACATGCCTGCATATCTGAATTGTATTTGGGATTTGTTTTATCTATCTAAAAAGAGTCCCCAAATTACTTTGTTGCTCCAGGAACTACAACCCTTTTCTCATATACATGACAAAATGCAACAGTTATAAAATGCTATTTTTTTTAATGTCAGCCAAATATTACCAAGATCTACGAAATTAAGACATCAGCTATTTCCACACCTACCCACCATGCTGCATCAGACTGTTTGTTGTGAAGGACCTTGTCAGAGAACCTTTGAGAAATCTGAGCTGAAGGGCAGCACTGTTGAAATTACTGCAAGAAGTTATTTCATAAAGAGCCCTTAGGAGTCCTTAACTCTACTGAGGCTTAAGTTTCCAAAAACCAAAGGGAGGGAATGAGGCTTTTCAACATCACAGAGGGGAGTAGCAGAAATGGTCTGTTGGGAAAATGAGGATAAAGCCATTGCAAAAGCTGCCTTTAAGTACGTCAGACAAAAGCTGGATGCAAGAGGCAGAGAGAGGCATCACATAATGGAGCACAGCAAGAAAGGGATGTACACAGTAAATGCTCCAGGGTCAGTGGAGACAGAAAGATAGTGGCACCAGAAAGATACAGGATAGGGACAGGAGGAAAAAGGTTTATGCTGATCATTTGGGAGGTGAGGATAAGGGTGAAGTTGTTTTTTCATTTGAAGATTCCCACTAAATTACAAAAAAATGAGCACGGGCTGAACTTTAATCATTGAAAACATAGTATTTTTGTCAAAAACTACTGAACCAATCTGTTCTTCCCTTCTGCCTCAAACAAAATAATGTGATGTTTGAAGATGAAAATGTTAGTCCCAGTTTTCTGAAAAAAATGAAGTGTCTGAGGGAAACAGGCACTGTCTGTGTAAGAATAATAATATCACCACCATCAGTAATAGTATAGTTGAAATGCCTTTTTCATTAGAAGTTTTCACAGAAAAAAATTGAGCCATTTTGTGTATAAGAAAAGCATACCTTAAGGACAGAATTACAAGACAGCAGGAGGTTAAAATGAAAGGTAACACGGCCTCTGCAGCATTTAGGCTGAGAGGTAGATTAGTTGTAGAAAAAACCCCTCTGTTCACTCCTGCCCCACTGCACCATGCCTCCCTCCCATCCCCTGGGAAACAGACACAAATATGAATTAATTACCTTTGATTTCTAAGGGCCCATCAATGTGTAACTCTGCTTTATCTTCATTCTTGCTGTTGTTTACAGACCCTTGAATAACAGCAGTTCTTTTGTAGATGCCTCTCTTCACCTCATCAAAGACTGAAAACATGTTGTAGACACGGGCAGTGTATCCTGCTAGCTCAGTGACCTGAGGAACAATAAATGTCTCATTTCAGTGATACTCCACAAATTCTACTAACCAAGTGTTTGGCCAAAGATCAACAGGATCAACAAAGCGTCCTTCAACACCAATCCATTTTCATTCCTCAAGATTCTGTGCTAATCCATATACCACTCATAGCTGCTACTAGCCAGCAGAAAGGACAATTTGATTTCAGCCAATGTAAGCTATGATAGCTCCAATAAATGAAGAGGTTGCAGAGACTGATCTTTTTTGTGGATCAGTAGAGTCTTCAAGCAGCAGAGAATAGCTACTAACATATCTGAAAACAGATAGCCTGTCATACAAGAGATAAACAAAATTTCTGCATTTTCCAGAAAAAATAAAGGTCCACAGAAGTGAGAAAAATGGCATCTATAATTATTTATGTTTATTTCCTTTTTTTCCTGAAACCTCCTGTGGGAAAAGTGTGCTTTTCTGTGTACAAGAGACAGCACCAGGGCATCCTAATTTAAAATACAGTACAAAACAGAAATTATTCTTCTAGCAACTGCATGCTGCAGCACCGGAACTAAATCTGAGACCTTGGATTAGAACTGGGAGTTTCTAAGATGGTGAGGTCTCCTAAAAGGCTTTCTCAATTTTTTTTTGGTCCTTTTTTCACAATTTCCACCTGGTGAAGACAGAAACAACAGATCCCTGGACCTAGTAACTTACTATTCATGAGCAGCAACACCACCAAGAGCTCATAAAGAACTGCCTCCATCTGCTGGCAACAAAGAATTAAACCCAGGCCTCTTATTATAAATTAGATGGATTTAAAAGGATTAATTTTTATACTAAATGCATAGAGAAAAAAAAGAATAGCAACAAAATTAGATAAAGATTATAAAATCTCTAGCTTGCTGTGGTTAAATACATACACTCCATGACTGAGATCACCTGTTACAGCATACATAATTCCAACTGTAGCTTCACTATTTGTGCCAGACTCAGAAGTGAGTGTTAGTTCTGGCCACATGGCCATCACTCTATTGGAGGGTGATGGAAAGAATCCTCCATGTTACAAATGAAACTCATACCAGCTGTGCTCCACAAGAAACATAAAACTTGTAGTAAGTTTCTAAACAATGACCCTACAAACTCACTTTGTCAAAACTCTAAATACTCCCACCTGAACAGTTGACTGCAAAGAAAAGTCGAGCCCTCCTCCTCTGCACGCTGAATTACATTGTCTTGAAGAAGGCTGCCCTGGTGGATCAGGTGGGCAAGAACTGGAACTGTACTACCACTTGAAGTGGGTTGAAGCACACTGTCCTTTGGAAACTGCCCGAGTCATGAAACGGGAATGACAATGTGGTTAAAGCACTGCTGCATCTCTTGAAGAGAAGTGTAAATGTAAAATTAAGATGGAAATTCATAGAATTGGTCTTGTTATAAAAAAAGTGAGTTTGTTCAGTTCTTCTACTACATGGTGGATATTTTTGTTTCCAAAAAATAAACCCCCAGAGTTTGTAAGTCCTCATGTACATTATATAAATTACTTAAATGTTGAAAATACAATAGAAATTACATCACTGTATAATAGGTTATCTGGCAGTATCTTTAGAGCAGAGGCCAAGTAGGGAAACAGCTGAAGGAGCATAGGTCAAAAATCATAGCCCATTAGAAGGATTCCTTCTGAAAACAGCCCAGACTCTGGATTTGTCAAAGTCTGTATCTGAAGGCACCAAACTACCCCACCTCCTCCAATTCACGAAGCTGTAGCTATTAAGGCTGGATTCCAAGTAACAGAATCCATAGTCTTTGATTAGCTGCCTAGTTAATGCATGTCTCCTCACACTGCACTGGGAAAAGGAGTTCCCACCAAAGGGCCAAACAAACACCAATTAACGAATGCAGAACCAACATTCAGAAGGAAATGTTGAGGAGAATAACAGCACCGTCTCACTTTTCTTTGGCTTAACAGCTGGCACCTAGAGAAATCCCCAAGAGACCACAGATGAAAGCTCAACTTTACTGAAACTTGGGTAAGGATCTGAAACAATATCTCTAACCTTTCAGATGAACATCCTGTACTTCTAAAATATTTGCTGTCCCAAAGTGGATTTTTTC
This sequence comes from Corapipo altera, assembly GCF_003945725.1. NCBI lineage: Eukaryota > Metazoa > Chordata > Aves > Passeriformes > Pipridae > Corapipo > Corapipo altera. The sequence continues at coordinate 8,317,552 of NW_020884881.1, forward strand.
CTGCTAAAATTTCTACACTTTGCAAAATTACTTACAACTTAACAGGTTCACAAGATACTGAAAACAGCCTCGCCATTTATGTAGACAGGAAATAACTATTCAATTCTCCCTGTGTTTCATACAAAACATGGTTGGAATAGGCTGCCTAGAGGTGGAGATGCCCCATCCCTGGAAGTACTCAAAGTCAGGTTGGACAGGGCTCTGAGCAACCTGACATAATTGAAGATGTCCCTGCTCATGGTGGGGGAGCTGGACTAGAAGACCTTTAAAGACTCTTCCAATCAAACTATTCTATGATTTTATGACACTTCCAAGAGAAGTGGAGGCAGACAGCCTGAACTCAGGTCTGTGCTCCAAACAGAAGAGGAATTTGAACCTTTATCACTCACATTCCAGGAACTTCTATCACTCTCTAATGGCACCTGAACACAAGTATTAAAACTCACAACCACATGTTGCACCATACAGGCAGCTGTGCACTTTAGACTCTTCATTGACTTAACTCTAAAGATCAAACTACCAGTTCAAAGATCTCCATGGATTTAGTTGCAACAGAAACTGCCTTTAAATTTTTTTTTAATATTTTTTAATAAAAAACTTTACAACTTTTTTTATATTTTAAATTAAATGTAAATTCTGTTTTACTTTTTTCTCTACTGTTTCACGTATGACAGATGTACAGCACCTCTTTGTATGAAGACATAATCCTTTCAATAGCATCTGCTCCAGAGATCAGCAAGTTTCGTGATGTAGTAAAAGCTTCTGTTCTTTCACTAACCATTGCCTGTTTCTGGCCATCTTCCAACTCTAAAAGTAAAAAAGAAGAAAGTTTTCTGTTAAAATATTCTGCTTAAAATTATCTCTACAAATTAAATTACGATGGGAATGTGAGCTATTATAGAACAGCTTTTAAATTAAGAAAACCTTAGCTCTATAAAGACAATCTTTCAAAAAGAACTGGTGAACATAACTACCATAGATAACTTGGTAACAAAGAATAAGTGGGAGCATATGGAATTCATCTTGTTATGCAAAACATCCTATTCTTTTATACTATCAACCAGGTATGGTTTAACTACACTGATGCAGCATTCCTCCTTAAGGTAAATGCAGAATTTACTGACGGCTGATTCCAGCACCCAGGCCAGCTCATTGAGCAGGAGTTGAGAGACCTCTACAAACCACTGCAACAGCTAATTTAGGGGTATTTGAAAAACTAAAATTATATAGAATTTGTGGACATTTCACAGTGCCAAAACACAAGCTTCTATTTTATATATAATGTTACGTGAACTTTTTGTCCAAAATATTTTCCATATGGCTGGCCTCCTGCATTTGAAAGAACTGTGTTTTAACAAAGCAGACAGACTGCCTCTGTTTCATACAGAAACTAACATTTCCATTTTCTTCTTAATTTATGTAACTGATATATATATACTTATTTTATAAACAAAGATAAATGTTTACTGTGCCTAGAGAAATCAAAGTCTTGCTTCCAAAAACAGTTACTCTGCAAAAACTGATGAGAGACTCAACATTTGGAACACCAACGATTTAACACAAGAAGAATGAGAAGTGTTATGAAGTGGGAATCTTGGCTTTACCAGCTGATTTCTTCCCTGAAAGATGTAGCAAAATTAAAAATTTCAGTCAGAAATATTACTGTTAAAAAAAGATTCTTTTTTCTTATTATTGAAGAATATTTTTTTTTACTTTTTTTCCCCCTTGAAGAAGTGGACAAAATCTATTGCTTTACAACTGTAGTCTCAAGTCTGGCCATGGTACCAGTTTTGTGCATATCCCTGACTCTGTTGATACATCCCAAAGTAGTAAGTCCACTACCTCTTCCTTCAGATGTGAACAAACTTGTATCTGATCTGCTGAGGCACAAAGCACTGTTTTCCCAAGCAGGTCAATGGTAATTTCAGGTATGCCTGATTCTTTGAATACCTGTAATACCTCAAACTGGTCTTGACAGTGTTGTCAGTATTATGTCTGCCACCCACCATTATGTTATGCTTCAGGACTCCACAATAAAACCCATGTTTTATCAGTTTAGGTTGCTGGTGGCAAATATTCTGCTTTACAACACGAGCCACTGCTGCTGCGTCTTTTCTCCCACATTTGAAATGTATTTATCAAAAGAACAGTCATGGGTAACAGGAATGTTATCTAGTTTAGCATGAATACAAGTCCTTTTTTATTCATGCTCTAATACCAAGGAGATATTTACAACATGTGGTTAAACGCTCTTTTTCTCGATTGTACTCATTCCCATTCTAGCAGAAAGACTCTTATCACTTTTTCTGTTGTGCTGATAACCTTCACTGTGAGGTGAAATGCCTTTGTACAACCTCTTCTGTTTGGAACAAGACATCCTGATATTTTTGAAGCTGTTCCCAGGATGCCAGCCAGGGTCCTGATATAGTGCCCTCCTGAGCCATGTGATGGGCAGCAGCCCAGACAGCTGAACACCCAGCCGTGTATCAACACAACTGCAAGTGAGCTAAACCATGTGGGCACCACGTAAAGTCATCCCACAGGTCACATCAAACCTGTCCAGTTGGACAGTCGTGATTTGGAATATAACTACCAAGAAAAAAATATAACTACTGCACAGAAAAGAATTCACTCCTTTCTGATTAAATGTATCCAACTTGGAACTGATCCTTCCACAGATATTGTAGGATCTGTGTTTAAGGAATCCTGTGGAATTCTAATACATTCTGTGGTACTAATTGTGCACAAGGAAGCCCGTTGACCCAAATTACCCACTTGTCTTTCACTACTCTTCCTTAATTACCTTTCTTTCTGTTCTCTCTCTTTTTTAAATTTATTTATCTTTTAAAAGCATCTGCAATAAAAGCACTACTTGAGTCTCCTTTCACTTCCAGGAAAGTTTTGACAGGATGTCAAAAATTATACCATCCTAGTCTGGAATTTGAATTTCACCTTCTCTTTGCCCATGGAGTCAGGGAAAACCAGCGGTTCCTAATAGGTCAATAGTAAGAGAAAAATGACCTATAATTACCTTTGATTACACTGTGGTTTATGGAAGGAGGAGATAAGCACTCTAGGAAAGTTCATAGTATCATTTTGTAAATGGAGATGCTGCAAATATCAGCCTACCATCCTGAGAGTAGCTAGTGAAAAAGGATGGCAATTAACATTGTAATCTTGTGTGACACAAGGATCCTCTAAGTCCTGACTTCATACTGTTTATCAGGCTTATGCTCAAAGCTGAATCATTTGTGTTGCTCTTTCCTTGGCTGACTTGCTCTGCTTGAAAGTTACACACAAGATAGGGATGTTGTAATAAAGTCTGTGAAAAATAAATCAATATGAGTGGCATTCAGGGGAAGTACAGTCTTTTGAGGACATAACTTTAAAGAAACATTTAGAAATTAAGAAAAAAATGTATTACCGCCATCTGCAAATCCCGTTGCAGTAATGATGGGCACAGCGACCATAATCATACCACAGCTACTCCAGACATACTTCATCAGGAACTGCTCTATCATGATGTACCATAAACGTTTGGACAAAATGAGATTCATTTGATCTGTCAAAGCTTTGTAGCTTTTTTGCAGCTGTTTCAATTCTACCTACAGTTAAAAAAATAAAACATTTATACAATGCAACAAAGATGCACATGTCATACAAGATACATTCACATATGCACCTGAAATAATTCGGCACCCAGAGCTGTGACTTCTGAATCACATCTGCTACATGGTACTTTATTTTCACTCTACTGCAGTCTCACAGCAAAAGTGCACAGCTTTACAGAAGTCAGTGCACCTGCTTCTTATTTACACCATCTTATTACACTATCTATCGTCCCTTGACAGAACATTGGCAGGTTTTCAACTCTTTTAAGATCTCTGATATATACAAGAACAACATAGAAGGCAGTCACAACAGCAGCTAATTCTAACAACCATAATAAGATTGATGCCACATCCTTCTAATAAAGCTGCAGCTGTAGAGTTTCACAGTAACTGAAACTCATATTGGGCAGCGTTTGGGGATCAATTATCTCCAGTGACTTAAAGTTGCAGAGCTGATCCCTGAAATGCAAAGCTGCTTGTTTTTGCAAGAAGTCTGGGAGAAGAGAGAACTATCCCAAGAGGTTTAACAAGTCAAAGAGAGTTGCAAGTCAATACAATATGTATTCAGCTCAAGCCCAGATATATGGGAATTGAGAAAATGTTTAATTTAGCTACACTTAAAACATTACTATAGGCAGCTTTTGAGAATAACTGTGTCTACAAAAATAAACCATTTACCTTATATAATCATTGCTTGGACTGAGAGAGTTTCCAGCTTTCATTTTCATCTTACATGAAACAAGTTTTTTTCTCAATTGTGTTTGAAAGGTATTACAGCCAAAATCCACTTCTAATAAAAATGTGAAGGGTTTCTTAATCAAGTGGCTTTAAAACAAGCTACTAGTTTATGTAACTATGATTGCAGAAGTACTGTACTTAAGCTATTTTAAGACTCTGATGACTACATCTTTGCTTAGCTATGTAAAAGAGTGTCAAAGGTTGTAGTGTGCTCTGAGCTATCACAGAGTTTTCCCCTAGACTTTCTGGTGTACCCTGTTTGCTATTTCTGCAGTATTAAATCTGGCAGTTCATACAAATGGGTGGGAAGAAAAAAAAGCCTGGGAAAGTTAATCAGAATGGACTGGGTGGGGGAAAAACAATAATGGAGATAAATTTTCTAGAAAAGCATAAGATCCAGCTGCAAAACCGGAAGATTGTCAGAGCTCAAGGGAACTGTGATCTGCTCCCCCCAGATACTGCTTGTGTGATGGCATTTTCCTAAGAAATGGGAAGTGCTAAGCTGTAAACAGGTTTAAATGTCAGAGGGACCCTAAGTGCTCAGGGAGGGCAGCAGGGAAAGCATGGGTCTGCTCCAGCACTGTGGAAGTGACCACAGCACCCTCCAATTTCTCTCCTACTTACCTTGTGCCCTCGGTAAAAAGCGATCTCTTCCACGTTGGCAATGATGCGTGAATGTATGAAGCGCAGGTAGCCCTTCCTGTGAGCCTCCTCGGCCACCAGCTTGCCAAACTTGGGCGAGCAGGCTTTGAGCACACGGGCCGTAGCGTAGACGACGAGCCCAGCCAGGACCGTGGGCCCAATGGGGTTGGCCCCCCGGGATCGCGCTGTGCGGATGAGGGTGTAGGAGGTGAGCACAACATCCAGGATGGGCTTGGTGAGGTTGGAGTAGAGGTGTGCCACAGACTGTGAGAACATCATGATGTCCTCGGTGAGAGACTGGTCAGGGTTGGCCAGCCGCCCGTCCATGCTGATCACTTTGTAGTAAGTCTGGTTGGCAAAGTAGGTCTCATAGGCGTGATCCACCAGGCGCGTGCGGAAGGCGAGGGCCAGCTTGCACTCCAGGTACCGTATGGTGCTGTTCACGAAAGTGGCTGGGATCGCAATCATCAGCCATTTGATTAACTTGAAGATAAAGCTCCTGGGCTGTTTTTCCACGATGCTCTTCACAATTTTCCCATCGAGGGCGGCCACATAGATAGAGAGGAAAGTCCTGGACACCAGAGCGAACGAGTGGAGGCAAAGCAAGCCCAACTCGGCACTCACCAGCTTCGGGAAGAACAGCTTGCGGAGTTCCAGCAGCTGCCTGAAGAATTCCGCGTCCACGGCCGGGGAGGCTCTGCCCCGGCCGCCGGCGCGGTGCGGCGCCGCCTGGCCCCCCTCATCCTGGGAGCCGCCTCTGCCGCCCGCTCGCTTCACGCGCCCGCGGATGATGGGGTAGAGGATCTTGAGCCCGTACGCCGCGGCCAGCAGACACGCCGCCCTCTTCGCGGCGCCCGTCCTGCTCCACTGCACCCGCCGGGCCGCCGCATGCAGCATGTGGGCCATCCTGCCCGCCGGGGCACCGCTACGCGCCGCTCCTACCGCGGGCGGATCATGCCCAACGCGAAGGCCGGTCCCGCCGGGTCTTCATTGGGGCGCTGGGCCCGGCCCGCCGCCGGCCGCCCTGCCGTGACAGATGCCGAGTGAGCGCTGCCTCCCAGGGGCGATGGTGCCTTCAAAGCGCGGCGCGTTGCACAACGCAGCCCTGCGCGGCGCAGCCCGCCCCGCCGACCACCATTGGCTGCGCCGCGCGGGGCGGCACCGGCAGCGGCCCGGCAGCCCCGCACGGCCGCCGCGGCCGCACCGCTATAGCTCGGGGCGCGGCCGCACCAGCGCCGGTAGCGGCAGCAGCTTGAGTGCCCCGGAGCTCCGCCCTGCCCCGCGTTCGCGGCGGGTTCCCCCAGCGCTTGGCTCCAGCCGCACCTCTGGTCCCCCGGCGCTCGGCCCTGCAGCGCTCCGGTTCGCCCCCGGCTGCGTCCGCCCTTTCCTTCCGCCTGCCCTGCAGAGCAGGCGCCGCCTCCGCCCCCGGCCCCGGCCGCGGCCTCGCCAGCGGCACGGGGGGAGGAGGGGACGGCGGCACCGGGGAGAGCGCGGTCCCCGCGGCAGCCCCGGCGGACAGCGCGTCACCCCCGGCGACCCCGAGCCTCCCCGGGGCGGGAGAGCTGAAGCGCCGCCGCGGGGGGGGGGCGCCCGGTGCGGGATTGACGCGGGCGAGGGCGGGCGCAGCCCGGGCCGGTGGCCTCGGGCGGCCCCGGGTCGGAAATTGGTCGGGCGGCCGCGGGAAGGACTCGGGCGGCTCGGCGTCTCCGGGGCAGCGCCTGCACAATTCGCGTAATTTGTTTCCTGTCCGCTCGCCGAAAGGAAACCGGTATTGTGTTCTGGCAGCCCAAAACAACCCCGGTCGAGTCGCACGGCCCCTGCAGCAAAACCCGGCTAATTTCGCACAAAGGAATCAACCGTAAAGACAGTTGTCTTGATGCTTTATTTTTTCTCTTTTCCTAATTTCTTATTTCTACTTCTTACCTTGTTTGGAAAAGGTACTGTATTTGAAACTGCAGGGGGAGGATCAGAGTACTTAAAAAATACTTCAGGTTCTTTTACACCTTGAAAATGTAGCAGTAAGGTAGCTGTACAAGGTGGTATATGATAAAGCATTAGTTTAGGGTGTGTATATAAAAGCAGAATTTAAGAATGTGCTGAGCATATAGGAGTGCTGAGCAGCCCAGCCTTTCCCTAGAAATGCAGAGTAAGGCCACCTGTCTCTCGGTAACTCAGCAAATGCTAAGTTGCTTTACTGTTATAAAGCAGCCCCCTTTAGTGGGAGCAGAGTGCAGTGATGATGCTTAGAGAGCAACAGAAGCTTCAGGATGAAGGAATGATATGTTTGATTTGAGAGTGAGCAAGCTTTGCTTTTAAAAATCAGACATCATTTATCAAAACATCCAGGTGCCTTCCAAAAAGTCCAATAAGCCAAGACCAGGAGGAAAAGACCGAGAAATGTCTATTTCTCATTTCTTCCTAGGAAGTTGCACAAATTTTGTCCACAATAGGCTGGACAGATACTTAGAGAAGATATGGGGTAATTTTGGAGTTTATTGTATTTTTACCAGTGAGGACAGGCTAGAGATTTAGACAGAGACCTTTCTAGCCTTTTTTTTTTTTTTTTTGAATAACTCAAAGCTAGAAAAATGTCAAAATCTGACCTAGTGCAGTTCAGCTAACTTTCAGTTAGTAGATAGGCGTGATTTCACTGCAGGTTGTTTTGTCAGTAAAATAGGAAGGTTTTTCAGTGCACAAAGACACAAGATACACTGACTAAGAAATTGCTTTACTTAGACTTTGTTATTTTTTTAATCGTGATCTCCAACTGCATACTTCCCTTTCTGGCTTGTGTGTACCACAGCATACTCTAAGATTTTGCCAAACCACAGCTATTTGCAATATTCCATTACTCTAGTGTTCTCTTACAAAGGGAAAGTTCACAGATCTCTTTTGGTTCTGCATGTCTGCTGACTTTTCACTTTGCAAGATCCTGGACGACTGAAATTTCTGGTGGCTTGGTGGTTAGTGCAGACATACACCCCACAGTCAGATCTGTGGGAACATTTAAGTGAAGCAAATCTGACTGTGCAGTGTTTCAGTCAATAAAAGGAATGTATTTCCTCCTTTTGAAAGGATGAAGAAAAGCCTAAACTGTTCTTTAAATACTCTCTTTCTTCTGTTCTTGCTGCCTTGAGAGTTTTGCTCTGCCACAGTCCTGCTCAGTAGTCCGTGCACAAACTCCTCTTTGTGAAGCATGGCCTTAGGTGTTAGATTTATATAATTTTTTAATGCTGAAGGCAACAATTTTACTACATTTAGTCATAATAAAAGTTCACAATATTACTCAAAAATAATTAATAAAGCTGCAGTAATATTGGTGCAGTGTTCAGTGAAGTTTGAGTAATTGAAGCTGTGAGATTGGAGGGATGTTGATATTAGAACCAGAATGTTTGGGGGTTTATCCTCTCTTAAGGAAAAACACATTTGTTAGTGTCAAATGATTGTTTTTTAGTCATATGGTTAGTTTTCACCAAATGCATTAAAATAACTTGTGTGCAGGAACCAATAACTGAGGAGGAAGAAGAAATGGCAATAATGAATATTAGAGTGACTAACGTCCATGACTGTTTGAATACGTAGGAACTAGAGTGTAATCATGGCAACTGATGTCTCTTTTTTCTCTTTTGTTTTATGCCCACTGGCTCCCACACCAGCACTTGGTCCTTGCACAACTCTGTGGTTGCAATGGAGGTAGTGGAATTGGAATGTGAAGGCTATTATGCAAGAGATATCAATCAGTCCTACTCCATAATCATTTTTTGTATCTTTTGATTCAGTGTTTGAAAAAACAAAGCGTGCAACATTTTAAGCAAAAGGCCATTTACCTGATGTTTTATATGATCCTAACAGAAGGTCCCATTGCTGTTATGTCAGTGTGCAGTAAACTGGAATTTCCTCACTGCTTATGGAGATACCCACTGTGCCATAAAGACATAAAAAATAAAAAGTAAAGATACTGAAAAATAGATATAAATTATGTGTTTTGAATCATTACTATTTATGATCTTTAACATTTAGATATGCATAGGTCATGTATACAGTATGTAGCAGCTTCTATGTGGATGAGTATGTGTAAAACATGTCATGAATCCACACAGTGCTTGTTGTTTTCAAATACTAATACTGAACTGTAAATAATGTCTAAAATATGATGTACTGTAATATGGTGAGCTGGGAACGTCTGTTATTTTCTTTAATTTTGAGCTGTATATTTTATCATAGGGGTGTGGGAATAGTAGGACTCAGCTTGAGCCAGATTCAAGAGAGGATGAACATACAAGCCATTAATCAAGTAAATACCTTACTCTGAAGCACTTCCAAAGTTTCTATTTACTTTAATGTCATCACTTACATAAGTACAGAAATACACTCACAGAATGAGTTTGCGATGTCAAGGCACACCAATGACAAATATGATGTTTTTATCAGAAAAGGGTGATAAGATACCTTGACCTTTGATTTCAAGTTTGTATCAGCAGAAATTATCCGCTTATTCAGGCTAGTTTAGAGGAGCTGTTGACTGTATTCATATACCTCAGTAGAATATCCAGACACTGTAATTCCTTTAGGATCTGGAGATCTAAGCCGAGCAAGGAGCTTCAGGGTTAAAATCACAGATATAGAAGTGTAGCGCTAAATCTGCATTATATGGGAAAAACTGTTGTTTAAACATGTCTTAAAATGGCTTTTGGTGGTCTCTTGGCAAACACATGCTTCTTCTTCCCAGCACCCCCCACGACAAGTGTTATCCATGCAGGAATGTCCTGGGAAGGTGTCCTGAGGTGTTTCCCATTGGCCTTTGTTAACTCCTTCCTGTGATTGGGTGTTCCTGTAAGCCCCTTGAGACTTCTAATTGGTTACTCTGTGAATCCTCCTAAACCCTATAAATGTAACATCCCCAATAATAAACGCTCTCTTGCCTCCTCTCCACGCCCGGTGTCCTGTCTCCCTGCCGGCCATGGGGCCACGTGCGGGGGGGAGGGGGGAGCACCTCTCCCCTCCAGGCTCAGGGTCAGAAAAGACCCCTGAGAAACCCCTGGAGTTCCCTTTCCCCATCCTTCAAAGTGTCGCAATGGTTCTTCAGATGGAAATGGAACTAGAACTGGGCCACCCCACGTCGTGGGTGGGGAAAGGGATCAAGATAGAAGCTTGTTGAAAAAGTGTCACTGTGGTGAGACTGGTCTGATCCTACCAAGCAGCTGATTCCAACTCTTTTGGTCCTAATGGGGCTGTAGGGTACCCAGAATAGCCAGAGGTGTGTTATGGCAAGAGAGGAGAGAGGAAACAGGGAGATCCTACTCTGTTGTTTGGCTCCTGAGTGTAGACATCACAGAGATGGTGTAAATGGGGGGCATTCCCACACCAGGAGTCCTCTTTCCCTTACTCTGTTTCCCTTACTCTTACAGCATACTTGCTGCTGTAAATTTGAACCCTGTATGACTTGTGGGTTCTGATAGTTTATCCATAAGGGATTTGAGTAATCTGACTGATGGGACAGTCAACAGCAGACCAATCACAAACAATTCTGACTTTTGAGAACAGTGGCATTCTAGACAGAATACAGCTCTAGAAAGAAGTGTAAACAAGTTGTTTTCCCTTTACAGAGAGGGACAAGGAAAAGGCCAAGGATGGAGAAGATGTCAGCTGTTCCAACCACAGTAAACTGCCAAGTTAGGATCTTAGACAAAGAATTAACATTTCAGTATTTACACTTAAATACTTAAAAACTTAAATATCTGTATTTTTTTAGACATATTTCTCTTTCTTGTTAAGCTTATTTCTTATTCTATACAGGTAATTCAGCTGAATCAGCATGTGTCTTTTATGCTTTCAGAAGTCTTGAATATGTTACATATGTTTTTCAGGTTTTGCTTTGAGTTTCTTTCTGTTTAAGGTTTCTATTCTCAGATCATCTGAAGAAAATGCTAATGCTACTTTTTTCAAGTGCATTTTGAACACTTTAAATAAGCTATATGCCAAGTGCAATAGTACAGGTAAAAGTGGTAAAGTCATGTAGCTGGTATAAGTTAGCAATGGTGCTACTGGCTCTGCCCTCAGCAGAGCCAGTGTTCTACTCTGCAAAAGTGCAGGCAGGAATAAATCCAGGAAAATCATCTCTTCTACTCATACACCCCAAACACGGGATCTGCTGCCATCCTTTTGTCATGCCTCAAGAATTTTTGAGGGTTTGCAGCTGATATGACAACACAAAGATCATCTACTGTAGTTTATTTATTAACTCTTATTTGGGAGACTTCTAAATATTAAGAAGAAGCAAACTGGTTCAGACCAGTGCTCCACTGAGCATGGGAATCTGCCTCTAACAATAGCTCTAAGCAGATACCCAAGGAAGAAAAAGAATTGCAACTACATGTGATGCTGCCTCCCCTGCTACAGCTTCATACTCTCCCAACCTCTGACCGTTAACTGTGAGAATTTTGTGAGTGAGAGGTTTTTCTGTTAAATATTCTACTCTTAAAAGTACTTGTCCAGTCTCTCTTGAAATAATGTAAACTCTTATATAAATAATAATGTCTATGGCAAGCAATTCCTCAGATCTACCATATCATATATGAAGAATCCCTCCTTTCATCTTGATATGACCCTGACTCCCACAGGCTCCACTTTATGGTCACCTATGCCTGTTCTGGAAGAGGCATTCAACAGTGGAGCTCACTCTTCCTCACTCTCTCCCACTCTCGCCCAGCAACTTTCCCATCTCAGGAGTTCGTCAATCTCTATTCCATAGCAGCCCCCAGCCATTGAGTACAGTGATACCAGAACTAAATATTCTCCTCCCTTTCTTTTGCATTTTAATAAATGGCAGGACCTTCCCTTTTATTTCATTCTTTCTTAGTTTTCTTAAAACCTTAAGTAACAGATGTTGTCAGCAGCCTTAATTAAATCCATCAAGACTACAGCAATCACTCTTTTCTACATGTTTATGAGGCAGCAAATTCCATCTGCAGAAGCTACACTATAGGTCAGCTTTTCACATGCTGACTTATATTATAGTTCCTGCAATTTTTTTATGCAGAAGTAAGCTTTCTGGATTGCCACAGAATTATTATTTCTCAAAATTGTCACATTTGCTACCCTCTAGTCTCTAAAACGACTCCAAAATCAAGTTATACATGGTCATAGTGCTTCATTATAAAACTCTTCAGTGAATACCATTTAGTCCTGGTGCTTTGCTAGTCTTTGTTCTGTCTTGGTTAAGATGATTTTGACTGTCTGTTGTTATTTTCACTTTGGACTGATCCTCAGTAAGTTCTCCAGAAAGGATTCCTGCATAAAGTTCTCCCCAGTTTCCTCATCAATGAATACCGATGCGAGAAAACTGACTTATCTTTTCTGTAACATCCATGTCTCTTCTGAGCACTTATGTTTTACCTTGGCCCTCAACTGGCCCTCTAGCAAGCTTTTGCTCCTAGTTGATGTGAAGAAGAGTGATTTAGTAATTTGGTTCCTTTGCCTAGTTGTTTCCCAAATTCTTTTTGACCTATCTAATTGTATTTTTGTGTTTCTCAGAGTTCATGTTCCCTACTGTTATCTTCTTTTGAATGCAGTATAGCTATTTGCTGTGGTTCAGACTGTTTCTTTTTTTTCAAGTCTGGTATCCTTCAGCTTTTTCCTAGCACATGTAAAGATTTAATTCTTTTAACTCCCTCTCCTAATTTGTTCTTAACAAGACTGACATTGTTCCCTTACTGGAGTTAGCACATCTGCAGAGGATTCTTTGGTCTTTTTTAATCTTTATAGAAATACTGTTTTCATAAAATGGGGTTTTCAGCTCGAGATTCTGAAACAGATGTCATACATTGTTCTCCATCAAGCCAAGGACTGCACCTAGTCTTGAGGGTTCATTCAGTGAAAAATTATTCCATCTAAATAATACCAGCTAAGAATGGCATCTGCTTCATATAGCAATGTGTCAACCTACTGTTGTCAGTGATACTGTCCTGGCTGGTGGTTTGCCATGTAGATTGAATCCCATGTTCTTCCCAGATGGGCATTGGATTTTTACCCAGGCAGATTAAGTGCTTCTCTCTGAGCTGACCGGTTTGCTATGTTTGGAAACTGTTTAGCCTCTCTACTATCTACTGTCTCTATACCCTTTTAAGGTGAATAGAGGAAGGGCCTTTCATTAAATCAATTGAAAGAGAGATCTGTCTTTCAAGAGGAGCTACTTTTAAAAGGAGAAACTTTGTTTTTAAATCAAGTTTTGTCCTCTCTTTTAAACCTCCTCAGACTCTTATCATGACTTTGCAATATCACAGCCATCTTTTAAAAAGAACTTTTTAGGGCAGAACAATCATCCAGGTTAGTGTAAAACACCACAGATAGTGTTGCTTTATCTGCAGAAAATAATTTGAGGAGAAGATTTCTTATGTTGAAAAATAATTGAAGCTGTCGTGTCACCTTTCCAGGATTCTACAAATAACTGCTAACTACCAGACTAAATAAATCAAACATAAAGAAAAGTGCACTTTTTTCCTTAAATCTAGACAATACTATAGAAAAGTAAGGGTAATGGTGATACAGAAAACATGATATATTAGAAAAACAAAAGTAAAAGGTATTTGAATATGTTAGGCATGAAACGTCATCTTAGACATAGTATTAACATGTGAAACATGTACATTAGATGAAATTGAAAATAAAAATTAATGTTTGAAGTGATGAAATTAGTTAAATTAACTTTCATTCTGTCATCTATCATATGAGCTGTAGAGGCACATAGACTTAAAATATAGATATTACTTATTGTGATGATTTTAATCGAGTGTTGTTACAATAAACGATTATGCATACTATTCAGATTCTTTAAACACCCTAATCAAATTAGAAGTATTACAAAGAAAAAAATCTTGGGTCATTTTTAATATTAGGCTCCTGTTATCTACTCTGAGCATCCTTCCCACTGATGTACTAACGCTAAGCCAACTTTAGTACCCTGAGAAACATTAGGCTAAAGATAGCTCAGTAAAGAAATGCCACAGGAAAAGATTCATGTAAAATTTGATGATTGTTTTGTAAATGGGTGCCTTCACTTGCTGAAACAATGGCAGGGAGTCACAGGGAAGGGAGCGAGTGGAGCTGTGTTGCTGCTAAATGCCCTGGGAGCACAGGGAGCACCCCCAGCAATGCATCTCTCCTGGAGGGTTTGTCACATTTGCGCACAAAAGGTCATCAGAGAGACCCAAGGGCAACAACGCTTGCTAGTAGAAAATGCTCATTGATTCCCCTGTTGCCCCTAAGTTACCTGAGGAAGAGCGGGATGGGGAGGAAGGTGCTTCTCTCTTGCCTTAAAAGTATGGTGGTTGTAGCAAAGACAAGCTGGCCCTGAAAGACAAATCAATTCACTTGGGACAGCAAGAGGTTCATGACCCCCTTGCAAAAGGGCAATGGCTTCTGGCAGCAGCCTGTATGGAAACATGGTGGGTAGAGGAGGAGCAGCAGCAACCAGAGTATCACTTCCTCCCCATTAGCTGCCTTGCTTGGTTTTCTGCATCCTTCCCCTTTGGCTGTCTGTCCCTGCACCACCCTTTCCTTCTTCTCTGCTAGCCTGGGGACATGGAGAGCAGCTGCCCTGGTGCTCCCAGGAGGAGGAGCCCTGCAGGAGGGCCCTGTGGCCCTGCTGGGGGGCTGCAAACCATCTCCGTTGTGGCCATCGCCCCCACCTCCAGCCCTCCCTCCCTCCCTCCTCAGCAGCAGAAAATGAACTGGGTTGGTGGCAGTCGGTGAGTGAAACTCTTCGAAGGCTGACAGAAACAGCTCCATGCTGTGTCGGTGTTCCCTCACAGTCTGGGCAGCGCTGTGGTTTGTGTGGTGACACAGCCATCCCGCCCCAGACAGGGCTGTCATGTTTAGGCCCAGTGTTTCTCCACAGACGGGCTGGGTGAGGCCTTTCCTCACACCCTCAACAAACAGCAGTGGTTACCATTTGGAGAAAAAGATGTACAGGTATTGAGATGCACTGAAATAGTAAAATACCACAAACTGAGTTGTAATGTTAAAAACAAAATAAATAAGATAACATTCAGCTTCTTTAGGTGCTGTGCCATCTGCCCATCTACTAGAAATGTAAACCCCACAGATTTTGCCAGCCACTGGGAAGCAGTGTTGCTAAACACAGCTTTGTAATCTTCCTGACTCTATGCAGAATCAAACTAAAAGAATGGCTTACTCATCTGGAAGTCTTCCCAGCAAAATGGAATTTCTGAATGTTGCCTCTGTGAAGCAGGGGGAAGGGAGAGATTCAGTTTGAAAAAAAAAAACCAAAACCCCAAACCCAACATTGTCCGAAATGTCTGTCTGTCATACCCTCTGTAAGAAAACACAGCGTGTAGGAGTATTGCACGCACTTAGCAAATACAAATCAACCTGCTGCTTGCTGCTGCTGGTAGTATCTGTCAGGGTTCCTTAAGTGAGTCTGGGATTTGCATTTGAGGTGCAAGAAAAACTACCTGTTACTGAGGCTTCTCCCCACTGCAAGGGCAAAAGTTATGTATGCATGTTTAGAAAGTTTGTTCTAACCTTAAGAACAGGAAAATAAAAAAAAGTCATTCCGAGGGGATATTTGATATTTCTAACCCTCAAAAATGTCCTAATCTTACCGACCCAAGGAATGCAGCCGTGCTCACCCTGCTCACAGCAGGACCATGACATCCAATTTTGTGCACTATGTCCTGTAGGCAATCCATTTCAATTCATTTAAGGCTATGTTTTACAAGTGAGATACATAGTTAAAGGTATAACTGTCTCCTAAGGTGCACAAACAACAGCACCTTGTAGTGACAAACTGTTGTTCTTACCTTTTTTGTGGAAGGTTCACAATATTCTGTACCAAGAAGGTAAAAGCTTGTATCGTGCTCCTTTGGGTTTTTTGCTGATATATTTTGGAACTATGTTGCAGCTTGACAAAGAAAATTAGGAGAAAATAATATATTGACAAAGATTTCTTAAGTTTTAAGAAATTACAAATTGATGAAATGTTGCATTACAGGTCAAATGGCTAAAAGCTTCTTCTGTTTTCCTTTCTCATGTTCAGTGTAGTAGCCTAATATACAATGTGGTCCTGTCCTTACCTGAGTAAACCAAGATCAGTCAAGGTGACTTCAACAGAGATATATTGACTTAACTACCTGAATATCCATTATAACATAACAGGTAACATAACATAACATTAGCATAGCATAACAGAACACAGCACAACACAACATAACATAGCATAACACAACATAACATAACAAATTTGTGTCCTAAATTCTCAATAACATTGATGAGCAATTAAAGCCGTGACTCAAGATTATACTTTTGCAATTAAAATAATAATTATTTGCATTTTTAGGAGCAGAATCATATTAAAGCAGGAAAGGAGAAAACAAAAGGTAAACGGTTTTAGCTACCTTGGATTTTACATTGTTATATAAATGCTTTAGTGGATTCACTTAGATAATACCTTCAAAGCATTTAGAGTGAGATTCAAAACAGTAACTTAACAGTTGAAATATTTTTACCTGACTTTTAGGGCAAAAGTCTTGTGCTAGGTTTACTACACTGAATTCCAGCAGGAAGAGGAGGCAGCCAGAGAAGGGCATGAATGAATGAATGAATGAACGAATGAATGTGCCCAATTTAAGTTTTACTGAATTATTTCTGTTACCATATTACATTGGTATGTGCTGACACATGGCATTGCTTGAAGCCTCACAGTGACAACCACATGGTCAGCTGGCCTAACACATGCATACACAGCTATTCTTCTGGGCTGTATTAAAGAGTGTTAGGCTCACTGAAGTACTTTATTTGGCATTTGCAAAAGTAGGCCAGCTTATTTGTATTTTGATTCAAGAGAATCAAACTTATCCCTGGCAGAAGATGTTTCAAACAGCAAAGAGGAAGAAAACAGTAAGAGAAAATGGCTATAACCACAGTAAGTGAAGTCAGTGTCCTAAGCAGGGAAGAAAGAGGCAGTACAGGGAAGCTCCACCACTGAAGCTGGTATCCCCAGTGCCCAGAGCAGGTGCATAGGCATACAGAGAAGTAGGAGAAACAGGCTGACTGTGTGGAGACAATCACTGAAATAAAAACGTTTACATAAGGGAATGTGGGACCAATCAGCACCTTGTTGTCTTCATCACTTTCCCAGTCTCCTGGAGGCCTATGAGTTCTCCAAAATATCTGTTTTCTCAGGGATTACTGGTCTAAACCACATAATTGATGTTAAAACTATGTAATTTGCTTCAGTGGAGGAGGGAAATAAGGAAAGGATCCAAGTCAGGATTGTTTTTAATAATGTAGCACTAAATTACTAAACAGAGTGGTAATTTTGTAATTGCTATTACACAGTTATTAGTAATTCAGTAATTTAGAGGTGATGGGAAGAAAATATCTGGGACACTGAAGGGAATTGGATACATCTTAGGGGTGTGGACCCCAAAGTAATATAAATTTTGAAGTGTTGATTTGTACACAGGTTGATTTTACTTCTTAACTGAAAAATAGATATTTTTCCACAGAGGAAATCAGCCTAGAAAGCTAAAGATAATAATAAATTATACTGAATATTAGTTACCAATGAACATGTTGGGTATATTGGTTACAAGTAACCTGCATTCAGGAGAGGAATTACATTTCAGAAGAAAAGCCAGTACTATTTTTTTTTCTTTTTGGCATAGCCTTCAATTTTCAATATCCATCTTTCAGTTAGAAAAAATAAATCTTACTTGTTTTATTTTATTAGTCTGCTGTACTTGATACTGATGATTTTAGGATCATTATTAAGTCTCTACAAAATGATGGGGTTTTTTTCCTAAATTTTCCAGAATTATCTCCTTGATATATTCAAAGTGTCAGTTGTATCTCTTTTTATTCCTTGCAACAAAAAGTCTTTCTGAAGTCCCAGTCATAGAGATTTGTCTTTTTTTTTCTTGTCACAAGACTATTTTCTTTGTCAAGAAAGACAAATTTGGAGAACAATAAACTCTTTGTGTCATTATGGATGGCACATCTGGTGTATGTAATCTTGCTAGTTTATTTGCCTGCTATCTTATAAGTTACCCAAAAAGCCCAAGTTTAAATTTTTTAAAGACTTTTTTCTTGCCACATTTATCTTTTATTTGAAAGAAATATTTTTTAGCCATTATACACAAAGTTTGAGAAATGAGTGTTTAAGGACTAAATTTTTGGCATCAAGATAATAGTGACTTATTCTGAATATGACCGAATTATACTTGCAGTCTTTTTCAAGGCCATAAAAAATAAATTAACTGCTAACAGGGTGTGAGAATTCAGAGGTACTTAATCATGTGGTTTTATTATTAGGAATTGTTCACTAAGTCTTTCTTGCTAATCTCAAAAGAAATATCTATCTATACTCCTAGTCTGTTGTTGAAGCTTTTGTCAAAAACTTATTATCTCCTTTAAAAATTTAAGGAATACTTTGAAAAAAAGAAACTTAAATCAAAAATGAAGCTTCTGGAAGTATCGTCTCCTAAAAGTTCAGCAGTCAGTTTAGATCTTCTTAATCTCTATGTGGTTAACCAGATATCAACCAAAAAAGACAACACTGGTGAGTTTTGAGTAACAGTGTTCTGACTTCTCAGAATCAGTTATTTTTAACTATTACTGCTGTTATTTTCGTTCTTGTTCTTCCACTTGTAACTTAATGCTCAGTGTTGTTTTATTTTTAAAATAAAAAATTGTAACTATATACAGAAATTATGACTGAATAAAAAGTCAGGGCATAAGATGAATCAAATAACCTTGGCTACAGCCTATGTGACCTTTGAAGTCTTGTACACTGTCCTGGTTCTGCCAGGAAAGGGTTAATGTTTGCAACATACACTTATGCACCTTCCTCATTTTCTATTCATTAATTTTATCTTATATCCATTTCTTTTTCCCTTTGCCGTTGAATGGGTCCATTTGTAATCCACTTCCTTTTTCATTTGGGCATTTGGAATAATCTTGTCAGTTCTACCCAAATTATCTTTCCTAAAATCCATTATTAAACTTCTAAAGAAACGTCACTGCAACTTCAGTCCTACTCTTTACCTGCAGATGGGGTACTGAGAGACATTGTTTAGTGGTGGACTTGGCAGTGCAGGGTTAATGGCTGGACTCAATGATCTTAAGGTCTTCTCAAACCTAAACAATTCTATGACTCTATGACTCTTATTTTCTGTGACATATTCTCATAAACCAGATTGTGGAAAATTTGTTGTCCTATGCTGAGGAAAAGTAGAAGATGACTGAGGAGGGCAACAGAGCCTGTCCACACACAGCAGCTGACTGTGAATAATTTTATACTATCATGCCATTTAGAATAGAGTTTTTGCATTTTTAGTAAAAAAAGAAAGAAAAAATATGGCTTTAAATGGATTAAGAAGTCTAAAACAACAGCTTTTGTACTCAAGTGAAAATTCAGGAGCCTCAAAAGTTTCTCCAAGCCCAGCTCTGACATACCGAATAATTTCATTGCAGAGAATGTGAGGAAGCCAGTCCACGTGGATATCATTGAAGATGTAAAAAAACTTCCTGGGAGACACAACTTAGAGCTTCCCACGTCACCACTACATACACAACATAAGTCAAACCTGGATGATCTCCAGAACAGGTACTTGTGTAAAATAGGCAATAGTTATGCTAAAATGAAGTTCTGGAAAAGGTATTTAATTCATGATGGTTTTATATTTGGAGTGTTAAGAAACCATATACATACCGTAGTAAACAGGGAGTTTCACAATCACTCCTGGCATTCCAGTGATACTCTTACTGTGAGAGAGTAAATAAATAGATTCTGAATAAAACACTGCACATGAAGCTGAGAGATTTTTAAAAAAAAAGGCGGTGTGTTTTTACTCATGTCAGGTACATACACTAGTTTTATCTTGAGAAGCAGGCTGTTCAAACAGCATTATCCACTTACACTGCTTTCCCATCCAGCTTCAGACCCTGACCTGACCGAATCACACACAGGCTGCTCACAACTGCTTAAGAATCAGGCCTTTGTAAGATGTGTGGAAAAATATTCCTAAATTATTTTGAAATTAATACTCAGAAAATTTAAATCTTACAGATCTTGTATCTCATATTTCATAGGCTGTTTTTTGTTCATTTTACAAGGTTACAAAAGCAAGTACTGGACAGCAGAAGGCAGCATCTCTCAGAGAAAGTAAAATACCAGCATAATGTAGGTTTATTTTTCCTATGATATAAAACTAAAATTGTTCAGCAATTGCTGTATTTTAAAGTTATTTTTAAAAGAGTGACCAAATCTCATCGATACTGAAATATGTGAAGTCTTCCTCTTTAAGACTATTTTGATATATTATTTTGCAGTCACATTTTATATTTATTCCTGCAATTGCTTACATTTTTCTGGAAAGGCTCATCTTGTTTTAGGCATTTTGCAAATTATTTCAGAATATCTGTGCTCTAAGCTAGTCATGAAGAACAGAGCTTATGGGAAAGGAACAGAGGCCAACAGCAGGTAAATTAAAAAAAACCAGAAATGTGAAATGATGGAATGTGACAAACATAAATAAAAGTGAACTTAAGTGCAAGTCGCAGAACCAATTCAGCAGATCATTTACCTATATACCTAGTGCTAAAAATGTATTTATATCCATGTCTCCGCAGGATAACATTTGTGTGCATGCTTCAAATTAAATAGGTACTTATGTGTTTGCCTGAAATAAGCCCTTATAGCCTTATGGTTTTTTTGTGAAAAAGTCGTATCATGACATTCAAATACACAAAAATTTTCTCTTCCTTGTGGTATATGCGCAGAGATGTAAAAGATATAGAAAGGTTTGATTATTTTGCACTTTATGCTTAAATCAAAACAGTTTCTGATAAAATTCTCTTTGCCATGTTTTGTCTAGTTTTCACAAGTAGCTGAATTACTGTATGTTGGTTCTAGTATGGAACAAGAAGACAACTGAGCAAGAGCTTTTATCACTTGTTCATTGTCTTCTTAGGGTTTTCAGTCCTCTAACTGTACACAGCTTCCAGAAGAAAAGTTCAACACAAACCTAATGGGTGACATTTGGGAACAGACCTATGAAGAGAAGCTGCAAAAGCAGGTTTGGTTAACATTTTACTTCCACAGAATTATTTTAAACTATCTTTCTTTTGTTTTGTATGTAGATAAAGTGTAATTGTGAAGATAATTATAAGCAATCAACATCTCTTGTAGGCTGGTGGCAACGAATAGTCCATATATACAAATATATTTGTTTTATTGTTCTGAAATAAGCTTAACTTGAGCTTAACATTGAGCTCTCAGCATTGCTGATATCTGCAGAAAGAGAATTAGTCACATGCTGCTGGCTTTCTTTTGTTTCTGGCTTGTAACATTGGTTAAAGAAAGCTGAAGTGTATTATAGTTGGAGATACAGCTTTCTTAAACATACAGTTGGTGTAACTGGGTGTTGTATGATCCCAGTTGATCCCATGACCTAATTTTTAATCTTTCAGTGTGAGTAACATAGTTCTTACAGTATTCTCAGTGCTCTAAAAGGATCGAGGAAAGCCTGCTCTTTAACTCATTACCTTTAAATAACAATTGAGTTATTTGTTCTGATGCATGTTACTATTTTTTTTTTGTTAACTTCAGGATTCTTAAAACAGTCATCCTTAGAAAAGTAATAGCAAATACAATATGCTTTATTTTTTAGAAAATATATTATGCTTTATTTTTTAGAAAATATATTATTAATTTGAAATAATAAAACAAATTCTATGTGTATCATCAGTGGTATTATAAAGTCTTGAGGTAAGTGAGGAAGAAGTACTTCAAAGGCTTCAGAAAGGGAGATGTTGGGTTGTTCAGAAAATGAGTAGGCAGAAACGCAGAGGAACCTGACCTGAAGAAAAAAGGAGCCCAATAAAGGTGCTTTCAAAACACAAGGACAGTCTACCTCAATGTGCAAGAGAATGTGTAGGTCCCAGAGGCCAGTTTGGCTGAATCAGGGAACTCCTGACTGAGCTCAAATGCAAAGAAGAAGTGTAGAAGGAGGGATGGGCAACCCAGGAAGAACACAAAAGCATACCTTGATCTTGGAGGGGTACCATTAGGATGGTCAGAGCTGAAAATCACAATGGGTGAGAAGGGTGATAAGGAGGAATTCTCTAGATGTTTCATCAAAGAAAGAAAATGAAGGAAAGTGCTAAATAGAGTTGAGACGTAGTGACAAAGGACATGGAAAAGTCTGAAGCACTCAAAACCTACTTTGCTTCAGTTTTTTCAGACAAGTTCTGCTCTCTGGCTATTCTTCAAGCTCATTCGGGAGTTGGAGGAGAGTGGTGCAAAACAGTAGTGAAGGAACAGGTTAGAGAATCCATAGTAACCTGGACATAAAGAAATACATGAGACTGGACAGAGTCCATCCAAGTATATTGAGGGAGTTGGATGACATCACTGCAGGGCAGATATCTATCGTCTTTGTAAGACTGTGATGATCAGGAAAGCTTCCCAGTGACAAGAAATGTGTTATATTCATCTGCAAAAATGATCTAATTGATCTGGGGAAGTATCATCTCACCTTTGTCTCTGGAAGGATTAGGGAGCTAAGTTCCCAGAGGCAATTCCAAGGTACATGAAAAACAAGAAGGTGTCTGGGAACAGCCATCAGTTTTTCCAAGGTTGTACTGTCCCTGGTGGACTCAATTGCTTTCTGTGCCAAAATTAGTAGCTCAGTAAATTTGGGAGAACAGCAGGCATTATTTACCTATACTTGAGGAAGGCTTTTGACAAGGTTTCCCATGGGATCGTGGTAGCCAAAATGGAGAGGTATGAATCAGATAAATGGACAATAAGATGAATAAAAAACTGTCTGTTGCTATCATACTCAAAATAGTTGTCTGTTGGCTAAAGTCTACTTGGCAACAGGTCAATAATCAGAGAATGGTTTGGGTTGGAAGGGATCTTAAAAATCACCCATTTCCAACCCCTCTGCCATGGGCAGAGACACCTTCCACTAGACCAGGTTGCTCAAAGACCCATCCTGGCCTTGAACACTTCCAGGGGTGGGCCATCCACAGCTTCTCTGGGCAACCTGTTCCTCACAACCTCACAGTGAAGAATTCTTTCTTAATATCTCATCTAAAACTACAGTCTTTCAGTTCAAAGACATTACACTTTGTTCTATCACTACATGCCCTTGTAAAAGGTCCATCCCTGGCCCTCTTGTGTTCCCTTTAGGCAGTGGAAAGTTGCTGTAAGTTCTCCCTAGAGAGTTCTCCAGGCTGAACAACCCCAACTGTCTCAGTCTGTCTTCATAGGAGAGGTTCTCCAGCCCTTTCATCATCTCTCTGGCCCTCCTCTGGACCCACTCCAACAGGTTCACCTCCTTCTTCTGTTGGAGGCCCCAGGTCTGGATACAGCACTTCAGGTGGGGTCTCACGGGAGCAGAGTAGAGGGGCAGAATCACCTCCCTTGACCTGCTGTTACGATGGGCACACCCAGCAGTCAAAGGCAAGTGATTATTGCTCTGAGCAGCATATGTGAGAACACGTCTGAGATACTGTGTCCAGTTTTGGGACCCCCCCCAGTACAAGAGAGAAATGAGCAAAGTGTTGCAAGACCAATGAAGGACCACATAAACTGTTAGGGGATTGGAGCAGGTGTTGATTATGAAGAGAGTGAGCAAAGAGGGCTTTCATTGCCTGGGAAAGACCCGGATATGGGGTGAACTAACCAGTGTCTTCTACAGTCTAAACAGAGCTACAGACAGGACAGAGCCAGAGGTGCACAGAGAAATGGCAAGAGGTAGAAGGCACAAGTTTCAACAGTGGAAATTCTGTTTGTACAGGATAAAAAATAGCCACGAAACTGGCTAAGCACAAGAAGAGGCCATGCAGCAGGTGGTTGTCCTGAACATTACTGAGCAATCTGGCCTTAGCTTGAAGCTGGCCCTGTTTTAAGCAGGTTGGACTAGATGACTCTTGAGGTCCCTTCCAGACGAGGTTTTCTGATTCTGTCAACTTCAGTGGAACTTCAGATTGTTGCAGTCTATCAAGCTTGTTCATACTATGGGAGGATGGGATGCTAAAAGGACATTTTGCGTATTAACATTGATATGCAAATGTGGAAAAGTGTAAGTTATACAGAACTCAGTTGGGCTGTTAGCAGGTTTGAGCTTCCACTGTAAAGATAAAAAGAAGTAAAAATGGTGGGAAAACATGTATATTCTTTGTAAACCCAAGTTTAAAGTTTTAAAGACTATAGCTATTATGTGTATTCAGAGTTTGATAGCTTCTACTGTTTTCTCAGCCAGGAAATAGTCTTGATCAAGACTCTTGGAATACTAAACCTCCAAGCCAGTGCGTTTTCAGGAAGTCTGATACAGTGCTTCAGGAACTGTTTGAACCATTTCATAGGTAGGCAGTGATTTTACACTAAAGAGGGAAATAACAGTCAAGTTTAATTAAGAAAAATACTAAGATTATCTGAAGCTTATTGCTACTTGTCTTTTTCACTGATTTTTGATGCTTTTCAAATAGAAATTGAAATCAAATGGAAAGACTAAACATACAAAGCTATTTCAATTTGCTGAAAGGCAGCAAAAGCTGAATTTTGGGTAGGCATTTGGAACCATGATCTATTTTTTTCAATGTCACAAACATGATAGTGTTACTGAATTTACCTTGAATGATAGCTCAGATTTACTAAGAAGCCACAAGGAGAGTGAAGCTGCCTCAGGTCTCATTAGTTCTGGTCACTGTTACAAGTGCTTTTCTGATGACCTTGATGCAGTAGCATCAGTTGAGCAACTCCACCTACTTGTTTATACTTGGAATTCCACCAACAAAGCATTTTCTTTCCTGCTCTTTCATATGTGATCCTGCTATAGCTCTTTTCCCCTATAATTTTTTCAATAATACTTTTATGGGAATATGCACTTTGTTTTTTAAAGAATGGTTAGAAATCAAGAATATATTTCTGTTTGTATGTGCTGATTAAAAATATTTCTAATCATAGATGGTTTAGGACCAGACTCATTTGTACTGAACATTTTATATAATTTTCTTTCCAGGAACTCTTCCCTTGGATCTAGGGGTTGTACACAGCTAATCTTTCTTTACTCGTTTTATTCTATGAGTCTGCCATCTGGTTGAAAGTTCCTGTCAGTGTCTAGCTTTGGCTGGATAGAGCCATAAAAAGACCATATAGTATTTTGCTGTTCCTGAAGTACCTACAGCCTGTTTGCTTGGGGACTTAAGTGACTGATAATCTCACTGGTCACACGATAACCAGGCACATTAGCTTCCTCTCAGCCACCTTATCTTTCACTCTTCTTGTAGCTTCTCTTGGTTTTCTCCAGCAAAACCTAAAATGAGGATAGCATTCACCTTGCTGTATATCTGGGACAATTCCTCATTAATATCTTTACATTAAAGCCCTACATAACCTTACTGCACCTACACCTCCCCTTTCATTTCTCCCCCAGCCGTCAGACCTACACTCATCTGTTTATGGCACCTCCTGTTGTCTTCTACCCATTTATGGCTCACTAAAAACATCTCCTTTCCAACTGTTCTTCAAATCCATTTCTTTATATTATCCTTGTTTTGTTTTCATCCATTGTAGCCATAAATTCTTATACCTCAAGAGATGGCAGTTCTTTTGTGAAGGGACCTTCTTTCACTGTGAAAAGTAGAGTGTAAATTTATACAATTGTTTAATGTAGCATACTGGTGATGTAATCAATGTGCGTAATTCTGAGAGGTGTGGCATTAAATATTAACCAAAAATTTTATATGTCTTATTTTCTCATCTACTCTTAACTTTTACTTTGCATTACAAAATGTTCAGCTGGAATTAAGAATAACCCTCTGAATTGGTTCACAAAACAGTTTTACCTTCCTCACATATATCTGTCCAAATTTTTCCAGGAACAAAGTCTAGTGTGGTTAGCCTTTTAAAACTGTTCTGGGGAGGCTTCTGTAAGCAGAGGAAACTACTTCATTGAAGTACTGTAGAATCTTTATCCAGTTCCAAGTATTTGCTGAACAGAACACCACAGAAGTTTTCTGTACTACATTTCAGTTTTCAAGTTCCATTGACAGCATTGCTCAAAACATTTTAAAGAAAGGTCGTTTTTTGAATGTCCTTTTTTGCCAATTCTTTGTGCTTCTGAAGACTCTTAACTTTTTGCTCAGAGTTTCTGAAAGGTCAGATCAGCAGATCCGGCCTGGAAAAAATACAGTCAAAATGTTAGATTAAGAGCTAAGTAAGTGAAAGCATGATAACTTTCAAGCCTCTGATGTTTGCATGATAACATCTTCAAAATCACTAATCTCAGAAGTGGAGTAGGGAAGTCTGGGCAAAATAAAATGTCTGACTGGCCGCCTGACAGTGCAATAGAGGAGTTCTGTGCTGAATCAGGATTACTGATCTCAAGTACAAATGGAAGTCACTTGTTAGAGAGATCAGGAATAAAGCAGTACACAGAGCTTATTAGGCTTTTCAGTACCCAAGAGAACTGTAATCTTGAGGAACAAACTACTTTTATGAATAGAGGAAACTATCTTCCTCTTTTTTTCTTTTTTTTTTTTGTCCCCTCCCCAAAGTTGCTGCCTTTGGTCAGCTAGTGGAGCAGCAGTGACATACTGTGGCTGCTTTTATAAATCACACCCTGGAGGATGTGCTCCATGGCTTGGCATATTTGGAGATATTATGAAACAGACCCCCTTTTAAACCAATCTTACTATAAAGTAAAAACTAAATACAATAAAATACATAATTTTTCAGCTGAAAAATTGCTCATTTAGGACAAAAACAAGTATGATGAGTAGTGAAGTATTTGAGATTTTTATCATCAAGTTATAAAGTGTTGTGTTAGCAGTCAGTATTTTGCTTCTTTGCATACTAAACAAAATGTTTTTTTTTTCTTTTCTACCCCCACTCCGCTTCATCCCCCACCCCCAGGCTAGACCCTATGAATTCTGCCAGGAAAAATCCAGTCATAATGACCAGTAAGGAATCAGAAAACTGTGAGGGAATAAAAGCACCAGTATTTGATTTTGTGAAAGAAACTGCAGAACTGAAAGCTCCCCAAGTTGGAAGTGGTTGTTCCTTTTTGGCACTGTTTGAAGATGAGAGCCAACCAATCCATAATAATCCTTCCACAAAGCATTTTAATCTTTTTGTTAACCAAAGCAGTACTGACATTTTTTTCATCCATTCTGATGTTAGAAATCAAATGACTGACAGAAATTATCCTTACAACACTAGAAAGGCTTATCCTGCAATCAATAAAAAAAAAAGTTCTGTAGACAGACACCTTGAAGGCATTTTCACAGCTCCAGAACTCGTTTTCCTTAAAAGTAACAATGACTCAACTGCAAGCTACAAGGAAACCAGTGGACTTCATAAAACCGACCTGCAGAACTTCAATGAGGGACAGCACTACTTCATACCCTGTGAAAAGAAAGAAAAACATGCAAACTTTGAAAAAATTGGTGCGTATCAAGATTTAAAGGACATGTATTCTGGGTTTTATTCTCCTTTTAAAGACATATATTCTTATAACCAGAAATGTATCTGCTCTGACTGAAAACATGCTATGAATTTTCTGATTGCAATCACTTAATTTTAAATCCAATTATTTATTTTAAAAACTTGACAGAAAGCTTTGCTTTCAAATTGCATTTATGGTATTACATTTTAAAATCAAGGTTTACTTTTTTTTTATTTTAGAGACATTTGCTTATCACCATGATCAGCAGATTAACTTAAAGGAGAATGTGCAGAATTATTCAAGAAAAAAAAGGTAAGTGCCATGGAAATTATCAAACTATTAACTACTGATAACTACAGAGACCTTACTGAATTGGAGAAATCCTGCCAAGAGGACAGGAAGGTAAAATTCTAAACAGTATTACCAAGGAGTCAAGTTTTCCCAGTGAAAATAGTAGTGCATAATGTGAGTAAACTTATGCACAGGTAAGCCCCTTATACCTTTGCTCATCTGCCTATAATAAGTACAGAGAAATACTGCTTCATGGGACAGTTTTGAGTTCCTGAAATTAAGATCTTGCTTTGGCTTACCCCCTAAAAGACTCTGCCACATTCCACTGGCTGCAGAGGAAATTAGTATCTTCCCTGGGCTAAAGTAAGCACATGTGAGTGCCCCATATTTTACAAAAGACATGTTTTTCAAAGCCTCCGATCCATAATATCTTCCATTTTACAAAACAGCACTATCTTCTGCCATCTCTCCAATTCCATTTTGCATTTCAACAGACATGAAGTTTATGAAAAACAGATTCTTGGTGTAAAATCTCAGTTCAGAAGTAAGTTCAGTCATCTCAATAGTGGAAAGCATTTTATGGTTACTGAAGACAAAATAAAAGTTGAAGACAGAAAAGTCACAAGTGAGGACTTTAACTCAGAAAGAAAATAAAAATACAGGAGGGAAAAATCACTCACCAGAGAACTTTGTGTTTGCATTCCTCAGGGATGACGAGTCCATGAAAGAAACAGCCTGGAGACAGAACCAGCTTTTTAGATTTGAAGAGGTAACTTTTTAAAGAGACATATTTTTTGTCAAAGCTACTGTTTGCAACGTTCGTTTGAGGCGGAGAAGGAATATCCACAACAGTTAGAAACTGAATATAGCTTCACTGAATTAACTTCTGTGGAAGCTTCTTTGCCATCCTGGTTTATAAAAGGAATTCAGAAAGAACTGCTTCTAGTGAAGTGGTTCAGATAGACAGCCCTTACAGGTCCGCAGTTCACATGCTTTGATTCACACCTCAGCTGATGCCTGAAATACATTGTGTAAGTTACCCATCAACCCTTAGGATCAAATTCTACAGGCAGTGCCCAGACATTATATGCAGGATGCTTCAGTATTGTAAAGGAGCTTTGTGCCAGTATACATATACTGGCACATAGTCTGTTAGATGTTTTGCCTGTAGAAGTCACCCAGGTACATATGGTTCTGCTCAGGGTACAAATACCTCTTAAAATAATTTGTGGTTCAGTGCAGTGGCTCCTTTATGTAATATAGAAACTGAATGTTCCTCTTAACCCAAGGTGCTGATCCAGCTGAACCCTCACTATTAACACTTCATTATTTTTTACAGTTTACAATAGCACGAGAGAAAGAGTCTAAATTCGGAGCAAGTTCAAATCTTGATGAGATGGAGAAAAGTTAGTATCATTTATATATTATTACTTTTCTTTTTCTCCACACGTGAAATTGAAACAGTTACTTTTAAACCCAGGGAGAATGATCTTTTTGGGATGTTTCATTTGTTGAGGGCTTGTTTTTCTGATTCATACAGCACTGTAAAAAGACAAGTAGCATTACCAGGTAGCTAAGAACCATCTGTGTTTGCTTTTCCTTGAAGAAA
This sequence comes from Corapipo altera, assembly GCF_003945725.1. Taxonomy (NCBI): domain Eukaryota; kingdom Metazoa; phylum Chordata; class Aves; order Passeriformes; family Pipridae; genus Corapipo; species Corapipo altera. The sequence goes on from NW_020884881.1 coordinate 8,346,921, forward strand.
GATTCTCTTCCATTAGACTATATGCTGTCATTCCACATGTGGACAGAGGGAGGGGAGTCAGCTCCCTCGGTAGCTGTAGCTGTAGGGTCAGCTGTGCTGGCTGCATTTCAGAGCAGAAGATCTCTCATGGGCCTCCAAGAAAAAAGCATGTAACTTGTATGGCAGCCAGTGTGCACATGGAGTCTGCTGTGTTCTCTCACAGCCCTTGCTCTGCAAAGTCCTTCTTGCTTTGGGTAGCACAGTTCTGCTGCTGGTGCAGCTGCTGATTAACAGCACAGCTGAAGCTTTGGGGCACCTGTCTCACAACTTCTGCTAAGATATGTTTTCCTGAGAGGAGAAGAACTGGCTACTGCCTTAGATTGCCTAGATTGAACTTGCTAACATTTTATTCTTTAAACAGTATCTTAAAACTGCATCAGAAATAATAATGTTTAATTTTACATGCTGTACTTGAGAATTGGATCTTAGGGGAGTTTCTGGTGAGTAGCCTTTCTTTTTCATCTATTTTTCAAGATATGGAGTCACCACTCAGCCAGTCTTACAGTTACTCTCCAAGGCAGACTGAGAGCTATTTGAGCTGCAGTCCTGACACAGTGAGTACACCCCACAGCCTCTGAGGGTTGGCAGGGCTTCATTCAGATCATATCTCCATTCTTGAGGGCATCTAAGGGTGGATGTAGCTGGAATCTTACTTATGGTTTTGCCTCGTACAAGGCAAATTCATGTGTGAGGAGGACAAGAAATTATTAGCTGTAAATTTTCCTAAGTAGTTTAACAGACATGTGGTCTGTTCTGTTGATAATGCCTGGCCATGTGGAATTACAGTAGCATGACTGTGGGAAGATGTGAGCTTGAAGGTCTGCATTGGCACTGAAAGCCAGGAGTACATCCTTGGGAAAAGAATGAAAAAACCCACTAACAACCTAAACCAGACAGCTCTGACCTTTCTGTTTATTTGACTAACTTAGTTATTAGTTAGTCATTAACTTAGTCCTTAGTTATTGAACTATTTAAACAGTTGCAATCACACAATTCTATTCAAACAGCGCGAAGAGGAAGACACAGCCAAAAAGACAGGATATCTGAATGAAGAGTCCTTGAAGACACATGATGCCAACCTCTCAGCAAGCAGAGAGGCCCCCAAGAGCTTCCACACCAGAACTGTGCCTCTCCAGCCCAGCAGTAGTTTGGCTAGAGCAGAAGCAAACATTCTGCAGGATAAAGGCTTAATTTTTTGCGCCATAGAGGACGAAAATAAAAACCACGCTGCCCCATCCGAGGGCAGCTCATCAAACCGAGCCCTTAAGAGAGAGCACGTCACTCGCAGCACCAGGTGTGATGTTTGGTCGCAGACTGAGCGCTCTGTGACAGAAGTAGAGAGGGCGGATGTGGCCACCCAGTGTGGCACCCTGCGGGTGTGCAACTGTGGGGGCTCCCTGCCCGCTGCCCGCAGCCCAGTCGGGGTCCCTCCTCCCCGCACCGCCGGCACCGGGGGAGAAGACGAACTGCCAGCGCAGGAGATACCGCAGCCCGCGGGCGCCGGCAGCGCGGCCGGGACCGCTACCCTTCCTTCTGAAGCCGAGTACCTGAGTTTGGCTGGCAAAAGGACTCTGGAGGTGCTGAACTACATTGATAAAATGAAGGAGAGAGATAAGCAGTGACCAACTAGATGGCATGGGAGGAACACAGAAGTTTTGTTCTGTTCTCAGGGTGTTTCATTCGCTTGACATGTTTTGATTTTTCTAGCCTGGTTGGACAAAAAATATTTTTGCTGTTTGTTTGCTTTAAACTATTAATACCTATGGATTTCTGTCTAACTACTGCTATCTCTAAATATGGGTTTCTATAAATATCCAACTGTTAATACATGATTTTACAATACCCTAGTAAATATAAGCATTAGGAATTAGATTGGCTTTCTTACCATATATCCATAGGATTCTGTAGTTTGGGGTTGACTTTGCTTCTTTTAACGTAGTAGAAAGATGCTGTTTCACTTCAAAACATTTTTGATGTGGGTCTTAGTTCAGAGCTATTATCTGGTTCTTATCCATTTTAACAGACAAACTTGACTTTTCTGTGTTCATACTAAATACAAAAATGGAAAACAACAGAAAATGTACATCTGCACACATAGAATAGAATGTAATTTAAAAAGAACTAATTTATTATTTTTTAAAAAAGCTGACTTTTCCTTCCACAGCACATTTATTGATACACTCTCTGGCTGTTAATACTAACAAATCTTTCATGTGTTTCTGTATTCTGTCTGCAAATTAAAAATTTGAACTACTTTCCTCTTCACTTCAGTATTTATGTGAAGTCACAAATCACAACAAAATAAAAGTTTCTGATAATATTGCTTCTAGGTTACAGTATTTCCTTCTAAAAAGTTCCTAGTCAAGGTGGTAGGGTGACTCATTCTGTCACTGACATCTACTTATAGATCCATACACCTTTACTTCTACAGAGATATCTCTCTCTGTATATCTCATAAAAATATATGTATGTATGTGTATGTATATGTATAAAAACTGTGTGTGTGTATGCACTGGCATTATCCAGCTGTCTGTGTGCAGGGATCCTCTTCCTTACAAACTGGGCTTGGTCAAAAGCTGTGCTGGAGACTGTTCCCGAAACAGAGCAGGAGATTTGCTTCTCTAAGATTAATATATTGTGCTTTCCACTTGGAGTCTGCAGTTAAAATATTCACTGCCCTTATTCCCACAATGTCATTTTTTTTTATTTCTATGTTTTGTAGAAGGGGCATGTCTCACTCAGCCTGGATGAGACTTGTCACCATCCTTTGTCCCTGCTCTCATCATCAAACTAGCGGTTGTGTTTGCTGCTGGGTTTTATTCTTGAAGATAAGAGCCATTTTTAAAAGAAGGTCTACATTGCTCAACAGCTTGAGGTTTATAGCTATGCTATTTTAAAAATAGCACCTCAGAAATTTAAGTGGATTTTTCTGTACTTAGAAGAACATAGCTTTGTCTTCTATATGTATAAATTGCATCCATGGGAAATGGTTTGCACAGCCCAACTTCTGAAACATGTAACTATTGTTTAGGCAATTTACTTCCCACTTCCTAAGGTTTGACATAAGCAGATTTTCTTTTTAGGTTGCCTGAATTTAATGTCAAAGCAAACTCCCTAGTATTTATTTTTTAAGCTGCAATATTCATCTCCACAGGAGCTATAATTTATTTGAGTAACAGCTGTGATTTGCTGAGAGCTCAGCTGTTACCAGTGGTTTCTAAGGCACAGTTGTTCACTCAGTGTGACAAAGCCAGTTGAGATTATGCCACACCAGCAATGGCCCATGCTGACTCAAATTAGGACATCTCTGCTTTCCCAGCAGTGCCCCAGCCCCAGTATGTACCTGCCAGCCTTTCCAGTGGTGCCTGTCTGATGTCACAGCCTCCCCCATGGCTGACTCTGCTCCATCGCCCTTGGCCTGTCAGCCTCCTGCAATACACTGTGGCAGAGGCCAGTGGGTGGCACATTACAGCTAAAAGTTCCAGCACTGTGTGCTTTAGACTTGAGGGTTTTTATTATCCTAGCAGATGTAAAATTGCCTCATGGTCAGAGAGTTCTTTGGTGTTTGTGTTAGTGAGGTACTGAAGTGACCCAAACGGAAGTGAACTGCCGTTAACCCACAATGGAAGTTACACTCCTGATTTCTGTGACAGTGGCATTTTTGCTGGGACTTCTAAATTGTGGTTTGTTTTACAGTGGAGCGAGCTACCCAAGTTCAGGCAGATACTCCTCATCTGCAGAACTGATCTGTGAGGAGACACACTCCCAGTCTGCTTCTGTGAACCTACAGGACAAAGAATGCAGGAAAAGAGAGCTGGTTGCAGCATATGGATGTATGTGTGTGGGGTTTCAAATGCTCTTTATTGAGTTACCTCTCATATTTATCATCACTTAGAGCCTTTTCATGGGTATTGCTCATTTTCACTTCAGCCACTAGCATAGAAGCTCCCACAATTTGTCCAGTTCCAGACAGGTTCCAGCCTAGACTGCACCATTTCTCAGTAAGGACTAAAATTCCACTGCTCGAGCCAGACACATACCTCCTGACTGGCTGTATGTAAGAGCTGCACACATGTCTCTAGTGCAATAATTCACCACTTGGGATATTTCAGTCACCATAGATAATCATGTTTCAAAGTCTTTGGATGAGACTGTACAAAATTCAATTACTTTACAATTTTTACCTGTAATTGCAAAGCAATCAGAAGAAGAAAACTATCTTTGTAACTGTTTTGTGTGCTGGCAACGATGACAAGTAAAGCAGTGTGCTCTTCTTAGCTACTAGAGAATTATTTTAAAGTATTTATGTTACTATTATTGTGTTAAAAGAGACTCCTGCTTTCTCCTTAGCTCAGCACCAGTCTCCCCCTCTGCTCAGGTGCTTTCTTTCCCCTGATTTTTTTGTTATTTCTGGGAAGAGCCGAGTTTGACTTAATAGGAAGTAGTAGCCTTAAATCATGCTTTCTTCAGCTAATAATTCAGCATCTGATGCTATTAATCCACCAATATTTGTAACCTACAGTAATGACTGTCATCTCACTATATACATTCAGGCACCACCAGCCTTCTCTGAGGCACCAAGCATAGGCAGAGATGGTCCTTTTTCATCCACATTATTCTTCCTGGCAGTGTGCTAAGCCTCCAGGGAGGCCATGGAAATATACATGTTGTTAACTGTGTTTGGTAAGCATCAATTGTAAGTAGAGTATTCTTGTTGGGGAGAAGGACAGAAGGGTACCTGTAATTAACCAAAAACCAGGAGCACTTTTTTATTAGTGGCACTCAAATGCTTCTAAATACAGATTTAAAGAAAGACTCTCTTACTGAAAGTGCTACCATAAGCTTCAGTCAGAATCAGTTTTAATATGCAGCTGGTAACTTTTTTTTCCCTCTGAAATCAACTCTAATTACAGTAACCTGCAAGGTAAGGTTTCTGGGCAAGCACCAACAGAAGTTTGCTTCATTAATGGGCAGTTTATTGCTGGATGTTATGCTAAGAGCCTCCACAGAGGCTTTGCAGAATTTCATGAAGGATTACGGGAAATGAGAGGCTTAAGCCTTCATACAAGTGATTGTTTCTCTGATAGAAACTGCTTGTGAATTAGCTTTTTAAGGGTTTTAGCAGATAGCAGATTGAGGAAGAATGAGGTTTCCTGGAAAAAATATTACCAACTCTCTGCATAAAGTGCCTAATCTGTCCCCACTAAAGCAAATCTTTCTGCAACACTTTTTCAGCCTCTTGTCACTGACAGCTTCTGGTGGGTTAGAGGTGACAGTCCCAGTCACCCAAATCATGACTTGCTTCTCCAGGGCTGGTGATGTCAAACTCCAGCTAGGTCTCCTGATTCTCACCCTCTCGCCCAGCCACGCTGTGGTGACTCCACACCCTCGTGGTGCTTAGTCTGGGTGCCACAGCCCTCTGGATGTGAAAGCCAATGGGACTGTGCAGCACGCAGGTGGTGCAGAGGATGCTGATACATCAGATCTGTGTGAGGTGGTGGGGAAAATAGGCCCAAGAGACAGAGGGTTGGTGAGTGAGTGAAGGTAAGGCAGGAGGCTGAAAGAGGCCCATTTTATTATTTAATAGAGCTGAGAGAAAACATGTCCAAACCAACCATTTGTGCACATTTGCGGAGAGAAGGCTGTGATTTAGTGCCGCTGGCCTGGCCCAAGGACACAGAGCTGTGGCTGATCACAGGACAAACCAATACATCATATTGCAGAAGATTTACTTTGTTCCCCTGGCTGGAGTCATTACTGGGAAACAGGAGGCCTGTAAGGAGATTTGCTCTCCAGAGAAGCTGCATGCTCTTCAAACAGATGAATTTTTGGAGAACCCCAGATCAGCCGAAGCTGGCAGGGATCCCCAACCTTGCCCAGTGCAAGCACCACTGGGAGCAGAGCCAGCTGGAGCGGGATACTTTGGGCCATGGTCAGCTGCTATCACCAGACACCCAGGCTGGGGGAATAAGCCATGCCAGATAGGAGACCCTAGGGAAGCTGTGCCTGCTCACAGCAGCTGCTGCAGATGGCAGCAGCCACTGCCTGAGTGCTTTCTTCCCTGTGCTGTGAGCAAGGTAGGAGCCTGGGGCTGGAGGAAGGGGAGCTGTAGACATGTGAGGAGTGAGGCTGGGTGCTGCTGCCCTGCCCTGCTCCACCTTCTTGGACCACAACTTCTGCCTCTTCTGCCTCTACTCACCCACATTTCCCTTCAGCAATGAAGAGCAGCAGTGTTGCACCCCAACAACAGCTCGTCCCGACTGCCAAAGCCGCAGTGCCTCATTCAACAGCTTGGGGCTGCACTAACAACAGGCACTGATTGCTCTCCCACCAGGGACCAAGGGGGCCCCAATGCCCTCAGCATCTCCCTGTGAATCCCACCCACCAAAAGGGAACTTGACATACAGAGAGACTATGAAAGCTACCTCATCTGGTACCAGGCTGGGAGTGGCAGTCAGCCTTCACCCAGCTTACAAGATTTTTGGTTGCTCTTGATTTTTTATCCGTCATTTTTAGCAGCCCATGAGAGGAGAGCAGTGGTGACACCAAGCCTCAACTTAGTTCCAATACTGCAAGGGGCAGCTGCCTCTCCCTCAGCAACCCCAGCCAGTGTGGGGGTCTTGGGTATCCCAAATACCAGGGAGGGCATGGGGGAAGCCACATAACACCGGGCTGACTCTGACTGCAGTCACATCTTGTGACGGTCCTACAGGGCACACTCACATCAGACATCTTGGACATGAAGGAGCTCCTTGGGAGCAGTCAGACAGGGTTTGATGCCATCTCCCCATGAATATATTAAAATAAGCATCAATTTCACAGCAATGCTTACTCCAAGGCACCATTTCCCAGCGGGGACCTGGCCACCTGCTGCAGGCCACAACTGCCACTTTAGGGATAGAGGAATCATTTGGTATTCACAGGATGGCACATTACCTGACTGCCAACAACCTCCCTTTGCAACGACAGCTATGCTAAGTGACCCTGAATGAAGGCTTCAGGCAGAAAAACTGTACATAGGATTTGGTGACAGCTGGCTGGGGACATAGGGTCTCATCAGCCTCAGCTGTGGAAATGGCTTTGAGAAGAAAAAACTGCAGGGCTGGGAAGGCTGAAAATGCCACAGCACTGTCCAAGGGGACCAGAGACACGTGTACAACAGATCAGGTGGGGCAGCATCAGCCCTGAGCATCGTAATACAAACCCTCCCCCTAGTTTTGAGGAATGGCACTAAACCAAAAGCAGGTCAGCTGTGCTACAGCTGCCTGTTCAAAACCCACCCTTCATGCTTTGCCTGGTAGAGTCTGAACCAGCCCAGTCCATGCCTCTCTCCCGAGTTTTTTGCCATGCTGGACCCTGTGTGCCTCTGCTGGGATGTTGCTTCATCCTCCAGGAGGTTCACTGTGCTGTTCCCTCAGGGCACACATGGCCACTGCAGCATGGGGCTCCTGGTGGGGACCTTTTCCTCAGGAGACTGGGGACCCTTTCATTAGGAATCTGGAGGTGATGATGAACCATGCCAGTAACACAAAATCAGGGACATTGTGAGGAGCAACACTTGCAGAGACTACAAACAAAAAACCAGCAATTGTGTCCATTTAAACAAAATGCACTGCAATGTCCTTAAGCATGAGGATGCCCTTTAAGGAAAGGGCAGGATGTGCCAGCAGAGCAGGGCTTGGCTCACCCTGTTCCTGTGCCTTGTCACCATGCACGGACCGGCAAATGCAGCCAGGAACAGAGAGCTGGCCATGGGAATCAAGGCTAATTCTCTCTATATATGTCTTCTTGATAGATTAAGCAGCAAACAAAGTGCAATGCAGCACCCAAGAAATGTAAAAAAAAAACAAACAAAATTGAACCTGAGCCTGTGAATCTGAGTCCTGAAAAAAAACCCCACCTTTTAGAGAGAGATTTAGATCATTCAGTCTGCTGCATCCTCAGCCCAGTGCCATCTTCTGACTTTGCTTCTCTCCACCGAGAACAGCTTGACACTCCTGCCTTCACATGGTGGTGTGGCAGAGGTACTACGTCCCCATACACACACTTCACTAACCATCCTCCATACCTTATGCCCTGTTTCCTTCCTTCAGCCACTCCTCAGGATTTGCTCCTTGCTCTTTCTGCCCATGTTGCCTTGGTAACCTGATCCAGTCTCAGTTCCACATATCACCCTGATTATGAAGTTTAGCTAATCCAACCCTCTCTACCCTAAAACTGCTCACGTATTTCCACCTCCCCAATGGGCCCCCAAACCCTCACTGCTCCTTCAGGAATGGACCTTCCCCACCTCTTCAGCCCCCTTTCTCCACCTTTAATGGTATTTAAATAACTCTCTTTCCAATGGAGATGGATACATCCCCATTGGAATGTTTTTCTGAAAGTGGACGGACTTTATTTTTCCTTCTCACACCTGAGCTCCCCCCAAGGGATGTGCTCCCCAGCACTACTGTGCTGCAGCTTCTACACTCCTTACACTGTGCACAACTCCTGCACTCTTATGAGGATCTGTTTATTCAAATCCATCTTCTGAAGAATGATCCATAGAACACAGTTTGCTTGGAAGCCTTTCATTTCCCTGCCCCCTTTTCTACCTGCAATAAAACGCACCTAAGCCCCTCGCTGTGTGGTGACAGGGTTGATGTGTTAAAAGACTGCGGGCAGGTAATTTTGGATGTTTGATCCTCTTTCTTCCTTCTGTCATACAATATACATTTTACTGCTCCATATAAGACACCCTGCTCTTCTTTATGGAGTCTATTTGAACTTTCACAGGATATCACAGTACCCAAAATCCAAGTGTGCTAGCTAAGGCAAAGGTCTCACACGTCAGAACAGATGGATCTTTGTATCCTCCTGAAATCCACACCCCAAAATCTCCTATAAAAGTATTTAACCAAACTAAGCCCACACTTCCCTTGGGACTTTTCTGTCAAAATTAAGATGCAGAAAATACTTCTAATAGTTCTGCAGTTAAATCTCAAAAGGCAAAAGCTTTCCAAACTTCATGTCTACGCAGAGCTTCTCAGTTAATCACACACACACACAGGCGCACACACACATGGGTACCAGGTAGGTCACACATATTAAACAAACAAGTGAAAACCTGCCATGGAGACCAGTTAACAAACAGCCCCAGGACGTGACTGGTGGAACTGCTTATGGCAAATGTGCATGACTGTTTCCCCACAGATTTCAGCTGGTTGCCTAATGGGTTGAATGTGTTAGCCTCTCTATCAGGAAAAGAGTTGAGATGCCATTCATTCTGGGTCAAGTGAATGTTCTGGAAGTGAAACTGCAGCAGCTTGAAGCCCCTGAGTGTGTTCGTACAGGGAGCTCTGACTGGAGGGACACCAGCTCAGGGGATGATCAGTGGCAGGTCTCTTTGACAAGCCCCGCACAACTCAGCAGGCAACCACCAAGATCAGAAAAAAAGGGAGAGTTACATTAAACTGAGACACTTAACTTTAAGTTCCCCACTTACTTCCTACAAACTGTAGCAGCCTTGAAAGCAAGAACTTCGTGCCACGCATAAAGCAAAAGCTGTGCAACACTGTATGGATGACTTTAGTTCAGATGCAGCACCACCCAACCCTGATATCTGCAGGGTCTGATCCTGAAAATGATCACAAAGGTTTGGAGCAAGTACTGTTACTGCCTGCAGTTCAGTTCTACAGAGGGCAGAATGCATTTGGCAAAAATCAATCCATCAGTAGTTGTTTTGTGATAGTAACTAGTGCAGAGGGAAATGGGAGAAGGCAAAAAAATGGAGTGTTTGACAGCAGAGCCACCAGATTTTCATTATCCCACAAAGCTGCCATGTGGTTTCGGTGACAAGTAATATCATCACCTTTATAAGCACTATCAGCCAGAAAGCTAAAACCAGAAGCTGTCAGTGCACAATGACAAGCTTCCTTGCTCACCTCCTGAAGATAAGCGCTGCCACAGATACTGAGCAGTCTCCTGCTGCCAGCATCTCCTCTTGGCTGTGATCTCTCTGCATCCTGGATCAAAAGGCTACAGCTCTGTCAGAGCCAACTCTGGATCTTGCAAGGATTCGATCGTGGTATCTGTGGCAGGTGGAAGTAACAGATCCAATTTCCATTTGGTCCAGTGGGTGCTGTTCCTCTGCCGCACTGGGGAACGCAGCCAGGGCAGCCCCCAGCACAGCACGGCCATGGTCATGCTGCACTTGACTAATCATCAAACTGATTCTGAATAAAACACAGGGTTAGGACATTTCCCCATTAGAAAACAGCAACTCCTGCTCTTTTCCCAATCAATTATCAAGTCTGATGGCATAAACTGCTGTCAGGAAACTGGTCTTTTTGGGCAGGGAACATCAAAAACCCAGAGGGGGACATTGGGACAGTTGCCAGCTCTGCATAGCTGCATGCAGCTCTTCAAACAAATCCTCCAGAAAGGAAGGAACACTTACTTGGTGTACCCATTATCACAGAACTGCTCTCTGATTTGAAATACATCCTATTGAGATCATATTCGAAGTTATTCTTACCAGGTAAGCCCATAGCCTATTTGAGCTCATTTTGTTGAGCAATGCAATGCTGCAACTCTAAAAGGTGACCCAAATACCCAAACAAAGGAAACCTTGAGAAAGATTCTGTAATTAAGTATCTCACCTTTTATTTTGTTCATTTACACTTCTGCCACTGACAATTCTTTGAAGATATTTATTTTCATTAAAGCAATCAGAACAGAAGTCAGTTAAATAATTTTACATCACTTAAGTTTCAGAAAATGTACAACACTTTCATACATTATAGGCCTGACTGGTTGGAAATGGAAATGGCACATGTTTGACATGGTTAAGAAATGACTTGGACAACTCAGCAATTAGTTTTGCCAAAACCTGTTTTGTACTGAATACCGTAACACGTGCCCAGGGATTACAGTGTGCCTGATGGCACCATGTGCATGTTATTATTCAGCATGGAATTACTACTATCAGTTTAGTCTCCAATAATGTCTCAAATATTCTACATGGCATTTGTCACAAAAAGATCCGGTTAACCATTTTGTAGAGGAGTGAGATTCACAACAGAAAGCAGGGACATGACTCGTGCCACTTCCCAGCAATGTCCCGGACCAGCAGGACACTGAGCACATGGAGAATATCAAGCATGTGAATAATCCTATCAATTTCATGGGGACTACTCAAACACTTTAAATCAAACAGATGGCAGGAGTGCACTAGGCAGGACCTGCAGTGTAACGCAGCATCTCAGCACCATGAAACCATCTCGTTTCAAACCTGCGGGGGATCCACGAAGTTTCTCCTGCAGAAGTCACGATGATGGTCATACATTCAGTCCTCCCAAAAGTCTGTGCAATGTTTAAGGCAGCAAGAGAAATTTGCCTTTATTTTAACACTTCAGAAACAGATGATTCCTTTAGAAATAGGTGGATAATATTCATACTTAATCAGCGCGCTCCTTATTTATACAAATGCAATGAAAGGTCAAACCAAATTTTGACAAAATGTTTCTCAACAAAATCGAGGAATGTAACTGAACTAGAGTTGAAACTTTACAATTACATGTGCCAGATCATTCACATGTAACATACTGTCTAGGGACAATGTGAAAAAGTGGGGATTTAGATGAAGTCTGTATTCTTGAGGCCTGACGCTCGTCAAACTTCCCCTGGCATGAGTGAGCTCTACTAAAGCCAGTGAGTGAGCACCTCTGATGAGAGGTGTGAGTAAGATTAAAAACATGCCGCTGGTTCACACTAACAGGTCATTGTGGCTAAAGTATATTCTCATATACAGAACTCTGCAACACTATTAACACCCATTTACAAAACACTACAGTGATGGTTATTGGCACATAAAAAACTCCTTCTCTATATGAAAACATACACAAAATAGATAAGAACTGCCATTTTTTTTTCAGACTTTTAAAATCTATATATAGTTGCCTTTGAGGAGTTTTTAACCCCAGTATCACAAACAACAATATTTCTTTAACAATGTTCACCTAGAGTTTTACTGTGCTGACATTTGCAACACTGCCACAATCTAGACCACTTGTGGATTATGCTTAACTGTGCTGTACACAAGGTGATGAAGATTGATAGAAAACCACTAAGATTTTTGCACAAAAATATGACTTGTTAAAATCCAGAGAACAACTGAGTCACTTTATAGGCAGCAGCTACATGTAAGCTGTAAATGTTACCCGCAATAAAAACACATTTTGCCATAAAGCACATATTGTGGCATTATCTGCTTCTGGCCTGGTACACAAAGCTTGATTTTCTTCCCAATGCAGAGGAATGGGTTTGGTTAGCTTGACTCTCTCAGAAAAAAGTGCACACATATCTTACTCTTTAAAGTGCTCTGAAAAACTGTCTCTCCTGCCTGGATTTCTACCCCGAGATCTCTCTATCCTGTGAAAACTCTGCCTCTTTGCAGTAGTGATGTTCAGCTAACAAAGCCTCTTCTGCAAGCACAAGCAAAATACCAAGAAGACCATGTTAGAAGAGCACTGACGTTGAGAAGTAGAAAGCTGAGTGTAAAGCTGAGAAGTGCAGGGTCTATCTTTTATTAGCCCACTCACTGTCTGTGGGACTGCAGCGAATACCCTCATGGCCTAAGGGAATACCCTTGCTCAGGGCCTGTAGCAGCCCCTGAAGTTCAAAACTTCTCCCCAGTGCTCAGCCTGAGTGAGTAAAGAGACAGAGGAGATTTCACCAAGGAAAAAAGTATCAGCTTTGCTAATTCCACTGCAACGTCCTCACCTCCATGTAGGTATGGGAAAGGAGCACTTGTGTGCTTCTTCCCCCTTAGCCTGACAGCCTGACTGATCCCATCCACAGGACCAAGCACAGTCCCTTGGCCTCACCATCCTTATCCCACATGGATAAACCATGACAAATGACTGCTCCTGTTGGCTACGTCACACCCATCTACTGAAACAAGACTTCGTGGGGCTTTTCATGCATCATTTCTTTCTTCTCCCCTCCCAACCCTAACTCCTACATGAGTGAAATGTTGCATTTATCAATTCACACAAAAACCAGTTGGCATTGGAACAATGGTCCTTGTGATGTACCCTTTCTTTTCCCAGGATTTCTGGGACAATTTCCACCAGGGTTGTCACTGCAACTCATAAGGTAGCAATGCCTACGAGAGCGGCCTATCCAAGGTGCCTGCACAGCAATGCAACTTCAGTCCTCCAAACAAGTTCTGGGCCTTGCTCTGATTCTACATCTATTTTCAAAACAGGTTTGGTTCTCTTGATAAAGATTATTTTGATCAATGAAGTGCCAAGGGGAAGAAACAAGTGGCAAATTACCTCACCCTCCCCACAATTTTTAATTTCAACACGATGAACTAACTACTATATGTGAATTAATGTGAATTCAATTTAAAAATATTAAAATTGCATCAGGACTTGTTTCTTTCGTACTTGTTGTTAGCTCACATGTAGAGTTGGTAGATTAATCAGAATTAAAATATCTCAAATTGTTGTGTATAATCAATATGCCCAACTCTACCAGCAGTATTATTCTAGCACTCCTGATGCACCTGAATAATGTGCAGTCCTTATGAAGAAACAATTTCACATCTTCTGCAGAAAGCTTTCAATAAAAGAATTTTGTGCTTAGACATATTATTTATGCTACTTCATAAATTAAAATCTTATAATAAGAAATTATTCAGTTACATTGTATTTTTATTCTTTTATCTGGAATGTTACTAAGTCTACCTTTAGCAAAAATCTCTTAAAACTTAAAATATACATAAATATAAAAAATCTGCAAAATAGAAACATTTATCTAATTTTCTTAATAAACTGTAAATGTTCACAGATTCTAAAAATAAAACCCTAACTGTGTAAGACTAATTAGAAGTGTCTGACTTCATTTTTATTACACATGATTCTTGGTACTAGGTTCAGTGTTTCTGAAGTATGGAATGCCGTCTTGGTGTAAAGCAACCCTAAAAGGAAGACTTAAACCCAGCTCTCTGTGGGCACGAAAGGGGGAAGGACAATGAAGAAGTCAATATATTTTGCACGTTTCAATTGTTATGCCTCATGAAAAAGGGCATGGGATACAAACCTGCAGAAAACTGTTTTCAGTAAGATCAAACTTGAGTGAGAAAGTGAGCCCAGTGCTGTGTGCAACTGAGCGCCACTTCTGAAAACGTCCATGAAACAAGGCTGGCAGAGAGAGATGGTCTTCTGCTGCTAAAAAGCTGCAGCACTGCCTGCAAAACAGAACAGGCTGACCTTGTGACTGCAATCTTTCCAGTGACTTTGCTTTAGCTATGCCCAGTAACTGCAGCGGTTTCCTCTCCCTGTGGGCACAAGCGGGAGGGCAGCGCTGACTCGGGGCCACCACAGGGATGCCGGGTCCTGCCTCCCACCTGCTCCAGCAAAACACATCCAGCAAGGCAATGTTCACAGGCGTAAAGTGAGCATGGCCTCGTGCTTGTGAGGGGATCAGAACTGTAAGTCCCTCTCCTCAAAAGCCAGTAAATAAATACCCACTTAAACCTATCAACCACCTAAGCACAGGTTATACACCTATTCACACACTGCTCTAGGTAACGAAACTGCCCCGAATAAGGGTCTTCAAACACATATTTTTTTGGTTTCAGAAAGAAACTAATTTGTCTTTAAAATGATTTTGTTCTTGTCTGTGCCAAGGATCCCTTTTTCTCCTTTCAGGTGCTGCACCTTCAGTGAAGGTTTCAGAGAGGTGACAGCCTAACGGAGCCATCCAGCTGCAGGGGTATTTGTAGATTAGGTCTGAGGACCTGAGTATTTTCAATGGACAGATCTGGAGATCTGAGCATTTTCAACAGCTGGTGCTTTCAAGCATAAAAATATTGTGCGCTTAAAAGGGAGGCAAGATGGAAGGTGTGAGAATCCAGCCCTCTCACCACACAGGAGATGTTCAAGGTCGAGTTGCTCTTTGCAATGATTCGTTTGAAATTCCCTTTGTCCACTGTTTTCCTCTTTTAGTCCCAGGCAAGTCACAGAAGGATGCTTTAAAATGTTTTCTTTCAAAAAATATTTCTTTGATTAACGGAGTAAAAAAGAAAACAAAACAAAATACACCCGATCCCTGAAGGTCAATAACTGTAAAGTAGGAACTCCCTCACAGAAGATTAGATAACATAAAGTCAGACTTCTTTACAACAACAAAACCCCATGTCATCCAATAAAAATAATTTAGTAACAAATGTCCAGGGTTGGTCTTGACAGTAATCCTACATTAAAAATATTTTTCAACCCAAGAAAACCCCACAAATCAAATCTATAAAATCTAATTAACCCAACGACTTCTTTAATCTTTACAAAATGAAAAATAAATGTATTTTTACCAAATAAATGGGCAGCAGCCCACAGGCAGAGGAATTTTTTCCACATTCTTTTATGAGGCAAATGTTTCAAAGATAAGAATTTGAATTGTTGATGCTTTCAAACTCATATCTTTGATAACTTAAAGCAAGGAGGACAGAACAAGGAAAAAAATAACATAATATTTTTATGTAGCTGCATAAAATTCAATTTGCCAAGGCAAGCAATCATGGCAGGCGAATAAAACACCATTCACATTTTCATTACCATGCTAAAAGCAGCCAAGTTGATTTTTGTGCCTGACATTTTCTTGACAAGTTTGCAATGCTTTGGTAAGGCAATTAATATGAGACATAGGCTTCTGCCCATTGCTAATATTTCTCTTTAGATCTAGCAAGACACCGGTTGACTAAGGACATTTGAAGGAAAAGTGTGCTGGGAGTCATCTGCTCTGCACATATGGAGATAAACTGAAGGCAATATTTATTCACAAGCAGAAGGCGCGGGAGGGATGACCACTGTGCATTTAGCAGCACAAACCCTCTCCCCTCCTTCTCTTTCCTTTAGCTAACAATATTTTATGTTCAAAACTAGGCACAAACCAGTATGTTCAAATGCAAAAAAGGAAAGCAAACATAATTTTTTTCTAACTGACGGCTCTGTGTTGTACCTAGCAATATATACCAGTTCATTTGTATGTGTGGTCACATACTGAGCTCTGTTTTCCTGCTGTCAGTAGTTAATTTTGGTGGTTTCTCTCACAAACACAAACTCCTGACCACAGTGTGTACTCAAGAGCAGCAGTGGGTCGATAGCCCAGTGTAGCACGGACACATGCCAGCCTACTGAACCTCCATCCAGGTGAATATGGCTGTCTGCTTGTTACCTCCAATAAATAACAATGGAAATTCACTTAGGGTAAATTTGGGAAATGTTGCCTCTGATGGATATAACAGATATTTGTATTTTCCCAATTGGTTAACCTTTTGAAATGGTTACTGTTACAGCAACTTATGCATTCATCCTTCGTTGTACTGCACAGCAGAGCTACTTCCTAGGCTGCAATGGGATGGGGATCTGACAGCTGTCAGCTGCTTTCTGATTAGCTACTCAATTATTTTATCTTGTCAGGACTAAAGATAAGGACAGCCCCTGACCATCTAGGATAGCCTTCTGTATTCATCTGGTACAGTGCACCCTACTAAATACCTGGGGACGGTGCAGCGTTGTGCACACTTGGTAAAGTCACATAACTGTGAAATTCAACCTCTTTTGGAAGCCATTGCTTTTAGTTATCAAGAAAACACTAGCATATTGAATTTCCTCCAAATGGAGTATTTTTGAACATGAAGGCATTTTTAACTGCACAGTAGAAAGGAGAACCAGACCAGAAGCAGGGCAGTGAGGTCATCAGAGAGCTGCTTTCCCCCCCAGAAGGCTTTTAAATGATTAAATACATCAGCAGCTGAAAATTATTCCACATCAGAAGCATCATTGTCAGAAAGATGGTAATTACTTCCCTTCACCCGAATATACTCGATATACCTCCCTTCATCAGAATCTGACATACCACATGTACATAGCCTGTTTTCAAACAAAGATTCAATTTCCTCTAGTTTTTTCCCTTTAGTCTCAGGAAGGCAGCCGTAGATGAAGATTAGTCCCAAGGCAGCAAACCCTGCGTAGAGGAAGAAGGCTCCTGCAAAGTAAAACAATTGGCACAGTCAGTTACAGAGGTTCCCATCCCTTCTCTGTGCTTGAGCAGAGGGAGAGACAGAAGCAGCAGGTTGGGAATCAAAGAGTGTATAAAAGTAAAGGCTGGAGGGACAGGATTATAACAATGAGCTGCAGGGCTGTGGGTGTAGAAGCAGGACACTTTATCGCACCATTCTGCAGCAAAGTAAATGAAAAAAGAAAATTTCAATTCATGCCAAAGATAATAATGCACATCCTTTCTGGGCAAGTCACTCTGCTGTTAAAATAAACAGCAATTAGACAATCGCATGCTCAAATAAAAAAATCATATGTGGAAGGCAAGAGCTTTCTTAGTTTATCTTGACAGTGAAGGACACATTAAGACAACTCCTCAAAATGAGAAACTCTAGCAAAAGAATGAGTCAGGATTAAAATAATACTTGTAACTCTTACATCTAATTATAATTTAAAAGTCCTCTGTAGAGACAATTAATATTGAGAAAGAGCTCATTCTCGCCCACGACCCATTATACCTAGAGGGGCAGAGAGGGTACCAAAGGACCAACAAACATTTACCTGCCATGTGTTGCTAGACTGATGGCTCAAAGGAATAACTAGTAGAGCTGAAAGGCTCTGTACTAGTAATGATGTGAAGGTCACATCAGCTGCCTGGCAGCTTAATGTAATTTAAATGACTTGTGCTGGAGTGGCTGAGCACTAACCTGACAAACACTCCACAGGCTCCCACAGACAGGACTTAATCAACACCTATATTTCTGCAAGGACCATCTGAAATTGGCCTTGGATGCCATCACAAACTGAAAAACTGCAGATCCTGTGGGAATCAGCATATTTCACTAAGTCAGAAGTGGGATTTTTTCCAGCTTCTCTGTTTTAACCAACTGTCTAGGTTCTCGGTTAAGGACAGAAATAAATGTTTTTTTATGAAATCTGGGCCAAAGTCTATGATCCAGACAGGTTGTATCAGATCTCCAGTCTTACTGAACCACAGTGGGTTGAGAACACTGCATTCACAGTTGACATTTCATAGCAAAACCAACTGAGGGACCCAAAATCTGTAGAAAATCTCTGTGCCAGTGGCAGTACTACACATATGAACACATACTGTTACTTACCATAGTATGTCAGATATTCAGCTGTATGCAGAAATGTCAGTGACACGAGCACATTGAAAACCCAGTTGACTCCAGAAGAACATGCGTTTCCTGTACTTCTAGCCCAAAGTGGATAAATTTCTGAATTGACAGTCCAGGGCATAGGGCCCATCCCTAAGAATTGGGGAAAAAAGATCAATCCCAGTCTAATGGCTGGACTCAAAAGTAAATTTGACATGTAGTCTCACTATTTGATATTTTACAATTTCATAACTTACATGTGAAAACAAATGTTTGCTTACCAGGTGCAAAGAAAATCAAGTACAAAATAAGGCCCAGAAGTGCTGTCCAAGAGTATGGAGTGGGGCAGAAATTATATGCCCAAAACAAATCTTCCTTTTTGAACACTGTTTCATTTGAACACCTGAAAAAGAACAAAAAACTTTGTATTGAAGGATTTTTAAGGAAATAGGTGACATGTCAACATAAACATAGCAAGTAATGTCTTAGGAAAAACTGACAAATGTACAATTAAGATAAAAAAGCTTCATCCCTGTTAATTTATCAAGATCTTTGAGGAAAGTTTTAAATTCAGAAGCATGTTTTTTTCTCAAGCCTAGTCTTACGAAGAATAATCAGCAAAACATTCCTGAATTTACACGCTTGCCTTGCATTTACAGATTTACGTCCAACAACCAGTCTTTACTACGCAAGTGGTGATACCAAAACCAACAAGACCATTCACATGAACATCACACAGCACAAAAAGAGCTGCAGCAGCAGGACTTTGAGCTAAAGATGCTGCATCCAGGGATTTAAGGTCAGATGGAAGTTAGTCCTTACAGCCTTGATGAACTAACTATCTGCTGCACACTTTGTGTGTAATCAGTAATGTCTATGGAGTGTGCCAAGGTCAAGTGAAGTTGTAAGGAAAAGAGGCATGTATTTTCTTTCCTACACATTTAAGAAGAAGGCAGCATTTCTAACTAACTACTGAAAAAAAAGTGTCTCTATTCCAAGGACCATGTGGAAATTACACATTTTGAGGAATAGGTATAAAATCAGGTATTTCCATCTGACTGCCAACAATATAATATATTTTAAAGGAATACTGGTGACTTGATTTTTTGTTACAATTTTTTTTTTAATTAGTATTTTTTTAAAGAGACAAATCATAAATGCAACTGGAGAAACTTTTCAGCTGCCACCACATCGATTGCTACAGATGAAAAGCCATGTAGTTTTGGGAGAGAAGACTTAAGCAGACACTACTCTTTCATATGCAAACAATGTTATTTACTTGAAAAGAAGAAATCACAGAGAGCTGAACATCTGCCTGGGTTATGATTTCCAGATCAGCT
Source organism: Corapipo altera (assembly GCF_003945725.1). NCBI lineage: Eukaryota > Metazoa > Chordata > Aves > Passeriformes > Pipridae > Corapipo > Corapipo altera. The sequence continues at coordinate 8,366,466 of NW_020884881.1, forward strand.
GGGCATTTATGTGAAGGATATGACCCTCTTGACAGTAGGGAATCCAGAATGAAGATGCCTGAAATGGGTGATAGTTGGGCAATAGGTTGTGAGATGGTAGAGCAACAGACAGCCTGAAATGCTTCAGAGGATCCATTACCATTGCAGTTGACTTTCAAAAGCAAATTCCAACAAAATACTTCTCCTCTAACTTCTCTGTTAGGAAACAACTAGCCAGCCCCAGGTTGAACAGGAATGTGCTAAGGACTGACGGCCAACCCACCACCACTCCTGGGCCAGAAATATTCCTTATGTCGTCATTGATGTATCATAAGGACACCACTTAAAGCAGGATATCACTGTGAAGCCCCAGATCCAATTTCAGAACAGCTGGAAATCCAAACATCAAATACATTTAAAAGAGAGAGGTTAACCCAACAAATCGGACGTGCCTGTCTCTTATTGGCCTTTTTAGCCACCAGTGTGCTTGTAACAAACGTGGGTAGAGCACTCCTCAAATCTTCGTTCGTGAAGCCCAGCCATGAACCCAACAAATACTGGAAAAATGCACATGTGAAAACTGGGCAAACTCTAATGCTGTCTTAGTAGCAGTAAGCTGTAAGATTTGCAGGTCCACCTTGCACTTGAGCAGCACCTAAACAACTGGAGAAATGTTGAGCCATGATGTGCTGCCAGCAATGCAGCCAGTCCTGGTGTGCACCTTTCCACAGCTCTGCCTTGCTGAGCTCTCCTGGAAAGGCCATCTCATCCAGGGCATAGATTCACTTTCAGTCTTGATGTGAAAAACAAAGAGAAAACAGGTCAACTGAACATCTCTCTCAAAGATATGTCCTTTGTGCCTGGATACAGCAAGCTCATGGCCTCAGATGCTACCTGGCCACAGGAGCACCCATCAGCCTAAGACACCAGCAGCTTCTGTGACAGATTTTTCACCTTTTCTCAGCCAAAGGTACCGCTTCCCTCCTTGCTACTTATTCATCTTGCTTCCGACTTCCTTCTTCTGTCACTTTGCTCTTTCATGGTTTAGCTCAGCATCTCTTTCTATGTTATGAGAGTGAGACATGGTTCATTTCCTATTAGTGTCCACCCTGATGTTTCCCTACCACTATACATACTCCTCACTGCATTTGGGTTAAATCAGGTTTGAGCTGTGTCCCAGATACATGGCATACAGAAGACTGAACTGTGCTGGAGAAAAATCCATGCTTAAATTGTAAATTCCTTATGTGTTAAGGAAATGGTGTTTTAAAGATTAATTACTGAACACCCAGTGATCCCGTTGTGACCTCCTGCTCAGCCCTGCATAGCTGCTCCCTCTGTGTCTGCCCCACTGCAAGATGAAAGGAGTGCTCGTTTTCACAGTTTTAACATCATCACTTCTGCTTCATTTGCTGTTACTCTAATTTCATTTGCAGGTGTTCGTACTGAATACAAGCTGATGAGCATTTTAAAACATCTTGATGCTGAGATGGGCTTCTCCATTCTGCCCAGGCAGATTGGCAGCTCCTCAGAGAGGGCTCACGCTTTCTCTCAAACACTACTGTAAACAGAGACATACTTGGTTTATTATCTTGCATCCATCTCCATGAGCACAAACCAACCTGCTGATTCATACAGACACAACTGCAGGCAGGTCAGCATGTTTCCCTCCCCTGCCATCTTCCAGGTGTGTCCTACTTTTGACAGAGTGGAACACAAATGATACAAGGGAAAAACAGATGTCTCCAAAGTCTCCTATGGCTGAAGCCACTCATCTATTCTCTGCTGTCTGCCCATAACTGAGAGGAAACTTTTTTGCAAGAAAGCAGATTCAGCGCAATGAAACAGGAAAAACAGCACTGGAGACTAGATTTAATAGAAACCTTGCAGTAATGAACTGTGCTTTGCTAATCCTTCAGTAGTAAACCAGCAGGGTACACAGAATAAAAGCAAAGACATCTGCATTTTCCAGCATCTTGCAGTGCTGGATATGTTCAAAAATAACACTCCTTCAAGGCTGGTGATTTATTCAAGCTCTGCTACTGTGCTAATTCTACTGCTATACTACTATTTCTACAAGACATTATTCTGCTGAAGAATATATTAGTAATTAGTGTATAAAGTACTATCAGATAAAATTATGAATTTTGTCCTGCATGAAGGGAGCATATATGATGGAAGTAGATGAGCAACTACTCATCGCTTCATGAGCTTAAACACACAGAAGAAAATAACAGAATCATAGAATGGTGTGAGTTGTAAGGGACCTTAAAAATCTAGTTCCAACCCCCCTGCCACAGGCAGGGACACCTTCCACTAGGTTGCTCAAAGCTCCATCCAACCTGGCCTCGAACAGTTCCCAGGATGCAGCAGCCACAACTTCTCTGGGCAATCTGTTCCAGTGCCTCACCACCCTTATAGTAAGGAACTTTCTAACAATGAATCCAAACCTACCTTCCTTCAGCTTAAGGTCATTCCCTCTTGTCCTTGCATGATCTTGTAAAAAGTCCCTCTCCAGCTTTCTTGTAGGTCCTCTTTAGGCATTGGAAATCTGTCTACCATCTCCCTGAAGCCTTTTTTTGTCCAGGTTAAACAACTCCAACTCTCTCAACCCTGTCTTCATAGCAGAGGTACTCCAGCCTTCTGATCATCTTTGTGCCGTCCTCTGGACTTGCTCCAGCAGGTCCACATCTCTCTTGCACTGGGGGCCCTAGAGCTGGACACAGCCCTCCAAGTGGTATCTCGTGAGAGTGGAGCAGAGGGGCAGAATCCCCTCCCTCGACCTGCTGGTCACACTTCTTTTGATGCAGCCCAGGACATGGTTGGCTTTCTGGGCTGAGACTGCACATTGCTGAGTCACACTGAGCTTCTCGTGAATCAACACCCCCAGTCCTTGTCCTCAGGGCTGCTCTTGATCTTTTCTTTGCCCTGCCTGTATTTGTGCTTGGGATTGCCCCAACCCACATGCAGGACCTTGCACTTGGCTTTGTTAAACACATGGGATCACCCCTAAAGCCTGTAAAGGTCCCTCTGAATGCCATTCCTTCTCTCCAGTGTGTCGACAGCACCACACAGCTTGGCGTTGTCAGCAAACTTGCTGAGGGAGCACTCCATACCACTTTCCATGTTGCCAACACAGATCTTAAACAGCATCATCAGTTCCAGTGCTGACCCCTACGGAATGTTACTTGTCACTGGTGTTCATTTGGTCATTAAGCTGGTGACTGCAATACTCTGAGTACTTCCATTCATCCAATCCCCTGTAAACAGCTTACAAGTGTAATGATGCAGTCGGGTACCAGTGCAAAGAATTTGTATATACAATATGCTGGGTAATATGCAGTTCCTTGATAATCAATATAAATTTTCCTCATACTTGAGTCAATTTGGCTGTACAATAATTCTGAAGTGCAACACTGAGAACCACAGCACAGGAAATGGCTGTGCATGACAGAGCACAGGCACAAGACAGAGATCAATTTGATTTTTCTCTCCAATTTCCATTAATTTTTGCTTTACTGTAGAGTGAGGACTGTGTAGCCCTAAAGATATGGCTTCTGTGAGAATTAAATGTTTCATTCTGAACAGTTCAAATAATTTTAATATGAAAGCTGTTGACTTCTCGTTGTCTTTTAAGCCCTTCAGAAGCATCTTAAATGGATTTAGATCAAGTCTTAAAAGGTCAAAATTCAAATCAAGTCAGGCTAAGGAAATTACTTCTGAAGAAAATCACTAATGTGATCATTCATCTCTCTAAAATGCTTGTTAAAACACACATATTTCAAAATTACACATTCTGCTCTGAAATGAACTTTGACATCAGGTGCTGATGGCACTGAAAGATTTGAGAGCTAATTCACAGTTTCACTAATCCCTCATCTCTTTGTTCTGACAAGAGTAAAACTACTCAAGGACTGCTCTTATGCCAGACTTTTGTGCCTAGGTTATCAAGATGATGGTAATCTACAATTTGTCAACTTTTTCTCCAGCGTAACACAAATATATTGGATTTAGAAAAAAACCTCCTTTAAGGAGATTTTTAAAGTCTCCTGTGTACCGTGCTGACTTTATATTATGCCAATCCACTGAACAATATAAATTTATGCCAAGTTTATTGACTCATGTTTTCATCTGAAGTCTGTCATAGAAAGAACAGAGGACCAAAGAGACATAATTTAGAGTAGCTGCTGTTTGGACTGAGGAAGGTTTCTGTAGAAGTAAGAACAACTTGTTCCTTTAGTTGTGGGAACAACTAAGGTTATTTATCCACAAACAATTACTCATCCGGTGGAAGAATCTGGACCTTAACATTTGGGTTATGTCTCATAACTTCAAGCCTCAATTCTTCTGTTAAAGACATTTACTTGTCTGAACAAACCTCTATCTATCTTTAAATTACTTAGAGGACAGAATTTAGCAAGGTACCAGATGAACTGTATAATAACTTAGTGGTAGTCAGACATGTAACTAAGGAGAACTTTGGAAACCGCCTCTACCCTGTCCATCAAGTGGCCTCTCTAATCCACCCATATACACCCAAAATAGTTACATTAGCACAACCCATAGAAACTAGTGAAACCATAAGGTATAGATTCACTACAAATCAGCATATTCTGATTTAAAAAAAAAAATCCCTGCTTAAGTGCTTAATTTTTATACATACACATGGTAACATGCTATCTAAAGTATCAAGTGAACTGCAACTCTTGACCTTAAGGCAACCAGATTAATTTAAACCTGACTAGTGTCTGAATCAATAATTCCTAAGCTTTTTCACAGTTCCCTAGATACTGGCTTCTGTGCCTCAGAAGCTCCATGCATCTCTGGAGAAGTTTGCATTTATCACTCTGATTCTGTAGTTTACAAAGAGAAATAACTCATCCATTAAACCAGATGTTGCTAAAAATATGCAGATGAAGCTTCTTACACCAGATGATGGCATTGAAAAAAAAACCATACAAGAAACAAGAAAAGAACAAACAGATGCAGCCTTAAAAAACCATTCCCATAAAAATTCATAGGATTCAGCTAGACACTGCTTAACCTTCATTGCATAAAAACACCAGCAGAGTTTTGGACACTCATTGAAGCTTTTGCTATAGCTGGCAAAGAATTTTTAAAATATTAGCACATGCTTTGAAAGCTTGGAAAAATAGTTTAGTTCACAGTAAGAACACAAATTGCACCTCAGCAGATGAAAAGCAGTCTTTATCACGCTGATCCCCCCTGCTACAGGATCTATCTGTTATAACTACTGACTTGATGATCTAAAGGGTCTTTTCCAACATAAACGATTCCATGATTCTTGGTCACATCAGAACACACAACTGCACGAGACTTAATACACTGTTCCGGTTTATGTCTGTTCCAGCCATCTGGTCACAGATGAACATCATTTTTTAATATTATTTATTTAGCTAAAAATCTTTAGAGAGTTTGAATTCAAACACTTGCATTTTCCCAAGCTGAGAAATTTCATCTTTGCAACTGCTTCTGAATTTGCCCAATAAATAGATTGCTGGAGCTGTTATTCAATCTGAACAAACTGATCAACAGACTGAAAACAGGAGCAATTTTTCCCCAAGACAAATAGGTCTCCAAAATTAATCACATCAAAGGGGTTCTCAACTGTTTGCTGATCTGGATATTTCAGTACTTTCGTAACCACATATTAGTGGATTCTGAAGGGTGGACACCTATACTAGTGCCTTCCAAGCCCTGCTTCGAAATGGCCACCTCCAGGCCATGGGCTACAATTTCCCATTTTGCTGTCACACCCCAAGTGTTTCAAGCTTCATTTTTCATCATATCTACAAAGAGGAGAGAGAGACAAATCTCTGCTACTGTCAGAACACCATCCAACAGGCTTCTCTCATCATCTTTCATGCACTCCTTACCTTGAGAAATGTACTCGAACAGGAAAATGCAGAGTAATGTTTATATCTAGTGTTAGAGCCCAACCATCTCAGATTTCACAACATCTGACAGCACCCATTAGATACGCACGTACACCAATCCCAGCTACAGCATATTTAAAAACTGGGAGCAGAAATAAGTATATACCTGCTTTTTGTTATAGGAGACACAATCACCTTAATCACACTACACAGAGATTGACTTATTTTTCTTTCCAAGCTTTTTCCTACTCTTCCAAAGTATCAGATGTTAATAAAAGTATCAGGAAACATCTGATGTCTCTGTGCTCTACAGAATGCCCTTTTCTAGTCCTAATTCTGATCCTGACTGGACACATTTGGTTTACCCCAGTATAAATTAAGATTAACTGGCAATAATTAAATTGTATGATTTCATAATAATAAATAATTCAAGTATTATATTAATAGTGCATAAACTTGTGAAAGGTCATACAACTATGAAACATAATCAACTGTTCACTTAAAAAATACCTAGCAGTCATACGTACAGAATTTTAATGGGCAGAATTCACATTAAAACCTGATCAAAATGCAAAATCTTAATTAGGTTTTAGCATAAGCATCTTAGCTAAATGTCACTGTCCCTCAAGCATTTCTGCCTATGATCATTTTAACTACATTTTAACTACTTCAATCACCAGATAACAGGCCACAGTTTCAAAATATGGTATTTTGTGTTTCTTTTCAACATTGGACACTTTCAGGTACAAAATTAGCTGTTCAGCTGAGGGAAAACAAATGAAGGAATATGGCTTATTTCTTTCATTTTTTAGTGAAATACATCAAAACTGCTCCAATTTTCAACAGACATGAAACAGAAGACAAAAAGAAAGGAACAGAAAGATCATAAATATTGTGGTTTAGCTTTGTTAAAAAGAAATCTTTTTGCATTGTTTTCTGGGAAAGGATTTAAAAATATTTTTATGTATATATTTAAACAAAATTAGTACCTTATAAAAATAAATTAAATCAAATCCTCAAATATCTAAATATGTTACTTCACAAACTGAGTGCATAGAGGTCCCATCTGTATCCATTTATATCCAAATCTAAGACTATACTCAACAAACAGCTGGCAGAAAATAATTTGGTTAACACCAGCTAAGGGGCTGACAGGTTGAAATCGTAACTGTAAAAATGAGGTATTCTCCAGCTAAGAAGCCATGAAAAAAATGTGTTTATTATGTATACCCAGAAGACTACTTTAAGGTTTGTAACTATAAAATTCAGCAACACTGACAGCAGTGAACAGTAATTACAAGATGGAGAATCAAATACCAGTGTATACAATAAATAAACAAGAGTACAATCTGGTAATTATTTCTGGAGAGATTCTTCATGAAACTGAGTAAAGAGTTTAAAGGTACCACTTTTTAGTAGAGAGAGTGATTTTTTTTTCAAATTAAAGTATGACTCACTTATTAGCTTGATATGTTGTTATTTAGTGGTAGAAAATATTTCTCAAAAATATCACTGAAACTAGACATCATACAAGGTTAAAGTTACAGCAAGGTAATGTTAAAAGAGAAGCAAAGCCCACAACTGCTAAATGTTTTCATGAGAAGAAACAAGAATATATTTAAAGATTATTCTGTGTATTTACAAGCTAAAAAAGGGTATGCAAAAGCAGCAATGAAACAGGGAATCATTTCAGGTAAGGCTCAGAAGGCAACAGCAAGCAATATAAGATTTCTGCACTTTTCCCCCCTCTCAAGGACAAACTCCAGTGGTTACAGACAAGTTAGATCTGTGTACTTTAAAAGACCTTTTCCTGCTTTTTCATCTGCAGAATACAAACCCTGATATCAAAAAATTAAAAATAACCACAGAGTGTATCACAAGAGCTAAACTATCTGACAGACCTTATTGAAATACTCTTAGTAAGCATATAAATCTTAGATTTGTCCCTTCAGCATATCCTGTTGCTAAAGTTTGTGCCTCTACAAGTAGTTGAGTCCAGTGGTGCACTGAAACTTCACCTGTCACCACAAAACTTTTTTCATGTCTTTGAACAACTTTACTAACCCTAAATCTTTTACCTTTTTTGTTCCTCTTTCAAGACAAATTTTACTGTTTCTTGCAGTTTCCAAATACTGATGAGCATGAGAACTCCAACCGCTTTATAAATGCTTTATAAAGAGGCGGGCTCCAGACGAGTGCCCTCAGCAAGTCAGGAAGCCTCCCAGATTTCAGTGCTGTATTTAAAAAGTCTCAGCCAATCCTTGCAAAAAGATCCAGTAAGAGATGGAGAAATAGTTAGTTCAGTCCTAATTCTTGTATTGAAAAATTTCAGTTAAATGCTGCAGTTCTCACTATTTCTTTCTTTCAAGTATTATCAACTCCTGAAGAACTCAAGAATGATTAGAAATTTGAGTAAATATAATGGAGGTGATACTGCCCAGCATTTTGAAGTTTTTTTCATGTTCAATAGATATTTTAGTATGAAAGTAATATCAAAAAATATAAGAAACCACTGCATTCTACCAGATGGAGTGGAAAAACAGCCATGATGTGGTAGAGGGCAATACCCACACCTTAGGTGCTACAACAGTATCACGTATTCACAAGCAGGTCTGGATGGAGACATGATGTGTGTGATGGGGCTGTGGCTCAGTGATGTGACTTGCACGCACAGTGGTCACTGACATATGAGAATTACTGCTCCCACTGCCTTGGCAGCTGCCACAAAGCCTCTATTTAATCATGTTCAAAGCAATGAAGTACAAACTGAAAAGAAGCATCTCATGCCGCAGCATGGGCACAGGCACACGGCAATCCCTCGCAAGAAGTGACATCTGGGAATATTTAATTGCTTGAGAAATAGATGCCATTTCACAAATTTTAAACAACATGAGCACAAAGGTCTCTCCACACGAGAGGCAATCTGGAAACAGAATGAGTTATTATTTCTCTCCTAGCAGTCATCATGGTTGAGAAGGACGTGTGGACTTCCTGTGACCCCAGAATGTGCCGTAAAGATTGTTTAGTGGCTTTTCTGTGGTTATACAAAAATAACCACAGCACATTTGGAAAATCTGGAACAACCAGTAGCAGCAGTGAGCGTGTGCATCCAGTCTGGCTTCATCCAGTCACTGCTGGCTTCCCTTATTTCTCTGAAAGGAGGGAGTGCTCGTTAATGATTTGGGCATTTCTTCTGACAGACAAACCTTTAGGGAATCTCAGTGATGAGTGCTAACTGGAAAGCGGCTATCAGTCACCCTGGGGGTTCCTGGAGCTCACTTGTGCTGCACAAGGCTCTCCAGCAAAAAACCAGACAGATTTGGTCACTCTCTATTACTGCCTGCAGGCAAGGCAGGCTTCATTCTGTTTGAGCTCTTTCAGGACAAAAATGCATCGAAGTATTTTTTTTAAAGACAGACTGGCATTGAACATCATGACAGACCAGCATACAAACTATTTCATTTGTGTTCAAACCCCTCTCTGTATCTCAGCACTCCTGGTCTTTGAACTGCAGTGGTTCTGCTGCTTCTGGGGTTTTTGGTGGAAGTTCTGGGTCATCCCTACTCTGACATGTTTAGGAGCTTATGCATGGAGCACCAGACTGCAAACAAATTACTGACAGAACTGGGGCAATTGAACTGAAGAATTTCTAGCTTCTCTTTCCAGATTTAAAAGCATTTAGTCTCTCTGATTGTATCTCCTTGCAGCATGAATACTCAGTAATTGAATTACTGAAATAAGCTGTCTGAAGATTATGATGTCAAACACAGCATTTTAGAATTTCATGCAGGTTTACCATAAAATAAATCTCTACCTGATGTTTAATCTCATTTGGTTTTTCACCTGTTTTAAATTTCATTTACTTAATAATTATAATTTCTAAAGTTCTTTTTGTTATAACTGGAATATCAACCAGCTGCCTAGTTATCATAGAAGTATCCATTCTCCCAGGAGACACCTCTTTCATGTGGTATATAAAGACAGATCACCTCAAGGAATACTGGTGGAAAGGGTCAAGTGTAGGGTTCAATTATAATAAGTATAATATTTTAATATTAATTAAAGAATTATTAACAGAACAGCATGCAAGAATTGCTGGCATGCCATAAGGAAGTTTATTCTATAAACCACAGGCAAAGACCAGCTGCAAAGGAACAAAATGGAGCATCTTTCACTCCATTAGCCAAGGAACTACAAGACAGCTCAAGGTCAAAATTTTAGACATCTGAAGTTGATTTAAACAAATTCCATCCAGACTTTCTATTCTTACTTACACTTACAAGTAACCTTTATTGATGCTTGTGCTGTTCACCATGTGTCAGTAGTAGTGTCAAAGGAATGTCATCAGCATCTCAAAAGCATCACTTGAGTTACAGTTGCCAAAAGTATTTCTAAGATCAAGTTAAAAAAAGGCCAAAGACATAGAAAGCAAGATTGCTGTTGTAACTTAGTATTAAAGTAACTTAGAAGAAATATTCACCGGAAGCTCACCCTCCAAATGAAATAAGCTCTATTTCAGTGTTACAATCTTTTTTTTCTTAATGTTTCCAAATACTTCAGAAAACAATAAAGAAAGATAAAAAAATGTATTGCTTTTGATTACCCCAAAATTTTAGACATTCAAAGGTACTGTAAAACTGTACTTTCATGTTGAAAGTTGGTATATGGAGTTAAGGGAGAATGGTGAGATTTTATAGTTCAATTTAGAAAAGCAAAGCAAATCCCACCCAAACTCCAAAATCAAACCACATATGGTGACACAATTACAGCACAGCCCAGGTCAGGCTCTGTGCCTGCAGGAACTGCTGAGGTTTTACAGATAGTTTATTGCTTATTCCAGGCAGCAGACCCTGTGCCTCACAGAGTCTGCCAAACCAACACTGTGCAGAAACAACTTTCCACAGAGCTGTGAAAACCTTAAAATCCCAATCAACCACATATTTCAATGGGAAGTGAAGAGAGAACAGAGTATAAACCCTTTGGAAATTTTTACTGAAATAAAAGGAAAGGAGTGGGGGGAAAAATTATTTTATGAATTTTCTTTTTTTGTTGAATCTGAGACAAAAAAACCCCATAAGAACAAGGAGTTTAAAATAGAGATCAATATTACATGGATTAGCATGTATTTTCAGCACTTGCCTGCTCCAATTAATTTCTAGTTATTGACATACATATAAAGTTTATGTTTCAATAGTTCTAACAATAACATTTTGACCAATTTAACCTTCCATCTGAGTATTGAACTGTTACATTCATCTTCTGTAACAGCAATTTAGATACAAATATTACATTTTAACTACTGCCAGCAACTGTCTGCCATCACAACTGAAATCTAACCAGACTATATTTGAGATCTTGCATTCATTGTTTCAAATAGATGATGGAACAGTACCTTTTAAAAAGAATTTTCCCTGATTCCAGTAGGTGGCAATAGCTCTGCCCTAAAAATCTCAGGGAAACTGGTGTTTCAGAAGGGGAATGAAGCACCGCATCCCTGTCAATCCCTGCTGTATTGGGAAGGCTCTGAATTAAATCATCCAACAGAGCTATCCAAAGAATGACTCCTCTGCTGTCAGCCTTAAAATTCACTGGAAATCATTAATGTTGTAACTGAAAATACAGCCCCAAGGTTCTAAGACCACTTATAACAAGATAATTATTTCATGCCTGATTTGTGAGAGCGAGCACTTAGCACAGACTGTTACTCTGCTTTGATTTGTGCATCAGGTGCAGTACATATGCCAAATCTAACGAATTTCATAAAATATAGAAATGATAAGTGGAAACATTATCTCGAGTATATAAAATTTATGAAGATTGGGTACCAAAGACATTATTGTTACATGCAACTCAAAGTCTGGGAGCTGACAGTAGAACCCAGCAGAAATCAAACAAATCATCTACCTTCTATGGACTCTGACATCTAAAGTGTTTTACATAGATAAATGCTTTTTAACAATAGTTACTTTGCCAAGACAATATGCTAAATGAGAATATAGATCATTTGAATCACGGGTCTCAAAAACTAAATAATCATGCAAAACCTCAAACTCGACTCATTATTATCTATGCAAAGCTAATGTGGCAGCTGTGGAAAGCTATGGGACAAAAGAAGGTCTATACATCCTACAAGCAAGAAGAAGTGCCCAAAGTGCTACTGTTGAGAAGTATTTCCTGGCCTGTACTAGCCAACAAGCTGAGTTAAAATAAGGTCTCGACTTTAAATCAAATGAATCAATAATTCTAGCTCATTTTGTGCCAGTGAGAGATTAGTGCTACTGCCTCCATTCTCAAGGAAATGAACCACACATGCAGACAGACTGCACACACAATAATTTCTATGAATTAAACTCATCAAATGAATTGAACAGTCCTAATGCAGAAATGTGTTGATTTATGTTCCCTCAAAGAGAAAAAATGCTCTAAAAACTTAATTCTTTAAGAAGGTAAGATACCATAATTTTACTGCATCAGATGATGTGATTATTGAAGAATTACTTATTATGGAATAAAGTTATTAGGGATGCTGTTAAAGATACAAGTTGCTGTATGGAGGTCTGAGTTCAACCCTGTTGAAGGTTCTTTATCAATAAAACTTCCTTACCACATGCATCTTTCAAAAATATTTTCCACCCTCTAAACAGAGAACATTTCATTTTAGTGAATCCATTTCATAGCATAAAAGCCTAAAGGAATCTACTGAAACAGTTTTCACTAAGATTTTTATTTAAATCCAAACTTCACAGTCTATAACTGAATGAATGTGGGAAAAAAACTATCAGAAGTTCTCCCCTCAGAAAAAAAATCCACATGTTCCCAAATATGAGTCAGTTCCCTTTGGTTTGGCTCCAAGGCAGAAGGGAAATCCTCAGCAGTAGCTCCCTGCATGCTCACACTCTCCTCTGCCCCTCTCTCCCATCCCCTCAGATGAGCAGAGCGCCAGGGCTGGGCTCTGCCCTGGCTGCAACATCGCCCCAGGAGAACCGCCTTGGTGAGGCACAGACATCTTTCAATCTGTCCCTAAAAAGATGAGCAGCTGAAGAAGCTAATTAGCAGCAGGCTCCTCTGAGCAATTAAGACTCTCTAATGTACATTTCATAACACAGAGAGTGAGAAAAGCTGCAGGAATTATCCGCACACTGATAAGAGACTGACAATTCTCTCATACACATTGGCATTTTCCCCCTTCACTTTCCTATCTATCTCCTTTGTCAGCTTGAAGCAAACATGTTTTTTAAACAGGAAACAAGAGTATTTTCTTTCTAGTTCCCCTTCAGCTGACCAGAGAATGACTGAAATGAGTAGAAGCTTGCTTCTTCAACAGGATGTAAAGGTAAACTTTAAACACCATATTATCTTCTTCTTTGGACCACTTTTAAAATGAAGAGCACTGATTCAAACATTTTTCCATTTAAATAACACAGTTTTCGCAGACAGAAAACAGCATTTGAAAATGTTTTAGCTCAAGGTCCACTTTAGCTTTTGTATTCCAGTCACCTCAATGTTATAGCATCTGAAGTAGTTGTTGCAACCAGTAACCCAAATGGCTGTCAGCATCTGTCTCCTCACCATCTTCTACCAGAATAGTAACTTGGAGTAAGATCCAGAAGCAGTGTTTAGCAGCAAAGGGCAATAAAAATTACCACAGATGTATAAATGATGTTTCAAACTAACCAGTTCTGCTTTAAAATCCTGTTTTGTGCTGGGTGTCCCTACCAAATAAATTCTGTCTTCAGCACGGAAACTAGGCATTTCACAGTCAGAATACATTCACTTCATAACAGGACTTATGAGGAGTATATTTGTCCTTCTTTTCAAGCATCCAGAATTTGCCACTGGTTGAGTAGATGTACTGAGATAGAGCTATTAATAGTAATTCCTAAGTAATTATCCAAAAGGAATGTAAACAGTTTCAGTTTAGATTATCATGTTGTTCTGCTCATAATTTTAGACCTAAAATGCAGATACAATATTAAAATTGCGCTTATTTTGCTACCTACTCCTGCATCACCAAAAACAGGGCCATCTATGATTAAGGACACAATATTCCGCATTACTTTATCCTTCTATTCTTCCTATTCACTTTTACAAGTTAGCAGAGGTGGCATTAGACATTTTTAAGTTACTCTTCTACCTCCCTAGCTTTTATGCCACCAGTATATGCCACTATTAGCCTGTGATTATCCTGTCAATAGCCTCTTCCCAGAAAAGACCTTGTGCCTTAGAGTTTAGGCTGACAAAGACTGTAATCAGTTTCAGATCTTTCTTTCATTTCTGTTTTTGCACACCTCACTAATACATATTAGATAGTATTGTGTTGAAGAACAAACTCCTAATCAAACAGGATGAATAGGATTGTGTCCTGCTGCTCCACGTTTCCATACTTACTAGCCATGGGGAAGATAATCAGAATTTAATTCTATTTGAAACTGCATATATTTGGGTTTTCTTTCTTAAACAATACTGGAGCAAAGAGGGGCCATTCTATGTTCTGGTTCCTACTGAAGTGATGAATATTTCAATTTAGTCAACATTTAGCATATTGTCCATCAAGAGATTTCTCTAAGACTACTGGTCATAATAAAAACTCTTCTGAGTTCTGCCAAAATACACACAGATGTAAATATTCTATTGATCCTGCTACTTTCCTGAATCATTTACTCCCTCTACTACCTTTTTATTTGGCAAATGTGAGCACTATAATTGTATGTATAATCTTCAGCTATTGATCTGAAGACTTAGTAAGAGAAATACTAGTTTCTCCTCTAATTGCTGCCAAATTAAGCAGCATTTTTCAATACAGATCCTTGTAGAAAGATTACAAATTACCTTTTCAGCAATAAAATCTTCTACCAATACTTCCTGCATGACAAAACAACTGAAGTCTACCAACAGACAGAGAAGTATTTAATTCTTGCAAGGTTGCTCTAATGTTAGTCTTTCCGTGGTAACAGTAAAGGTCTGTAATGCCATTCTCCATTACATACTGACAATAGATTCTCAGTCTTTAAATATGTGAATATGCACATACATTCTTTTGGCATTAGTAAAGCAGTCACAGTAACATTTACAAATGTACTTGTCACATTGCAAAAACATCTTTATAATGCTGTGACTAGCAAAACAAGTGTAATAAACTTATTTATGTCTGTCTTTATTTACAAGCAGGAAAAGCAACCTGACATTTCTGGAAAAATCTAATATTCTTACAAAGAAAAAGTATTCTAATAATTTTAACATGATCTATCTCATCTGCTATGCATTAGACAACAGGCAGCACTGCATGAATGTAAAGCTCCCCAGAATACTCCTGAGGCTGTGACAGATACTGGCATGTCCCCCGTTGGACATAAACCAGGCTGTTGTATGAGAATCCAGCTAATGAACTGCCATGACTTTATTTTTTTTAACCAGTGGAATCTAGTTAGCATCCAGGCTCAAATGCCAAAGTCATTAGGCACATTCCTGAGGTGAAAAACTATTCCGAATCTGGGAAACAGGGTTTGACTGCCTGCCTGACCTCCTTCCTGCCCAGGAAATTTAAACCCACTTTCCCCCAAAACAGGTTTCCAAGATACAGCTGAACTCCTTGGCAAACTGACAGATATGAGCAACAGGCACACAGTGACACATAGCAGCATTACTGAACATCTGTAAGCATGCCATTAATTTTACACAGAAGGAAGAAGCTCAGAAGAGCACTGGCCAGAGGAAAACAAAGAGTTTTCCAAACACAGAGCTCTTCTTGCACTCTTGCCTTTGCACTGACTGCCCTGACAGAGGGGAATGATTCTTCATATTGACAAAAGCAGGATTCTCCATGAGGCATTAAACTCCTGTGGCAAGGAGATGTTCCTCTAACAAAGTTAATAAAAATGGCTGAAGAAAGCAAATCAGTCAGTTTCTCTCCCTTTATAGATTTCTGTTTCAAATCGTCCTTCTTCAGGGACTGTGGAGACCTGCCAGCTAATTTTGTGGACAGGATGGTTTCTAGGCTTGTCTCTGATCTCTAGATGATGTTATTATTTCTTCATAATTGTTTACTGTATAAAATCAACATCCTTCTCTCCAGAGGAAGATTGCTCAGAGTTACTCATGAGAGCCTTTCAGCTCACAGTTGTGGGCCTGCTGTCGTCTTGACAACACACTCATGTCAAGGTTACTGTCATGTCAAGGCACTGTTAGTACCTCCTTTCCTTGAGCAGTTATTCTTTCAACTGTAAGGATATTAATGCAATTTAAAGTTTCTTGGTCAACCTTTAGGATTATTCCAATTACACGGACAGAAGTTTCAAGGATTCTGAGAGTACTGTGGGAGTAATTGTAATTGTGCAGAAAAAACCCTAGATTTTGGTTTGTGCTCTGAAAGCACAGGACTGAAAGCAACCACCTCCACATTCCAACCCGGCTGAGAGAGGGACTCTGCCCATGATCTCTGTTGTGTCACCTGAGCTTCCTCTTGGAACCTTCCCATTGCATCCCCATCTGTAAAAGTGAGATAATGTTTTTTATTAAGTTCATGGGGATTTTATAATTCAATGTTCATGAAGAGAACAGAACTGCAAGCCTTTCTGTGTTACTGCTAAGTGCAAAACTTCCCTAAATCTTGGAGAACAGAGTCCCAACACAGAACCCTCAGACCACATTGAGAGAGGAGACATAGCTTTTTTTGTTTTACTATAAAGTGGATAATTTAAGAATATTCTTGCTCACAGTCTTGAAATCATCCTTTATGTGTCCCTGGGCAGAGCTGGAGACAGCAAGGTTTGTGTGTCAACAGCTGTTATGTTAACTGGTTCAGTAAGACCAAGGGCAGGAAAGCACCTGCCTGTGTCGGTGCCCTGGGCAAGACGTTCCTCTCTCTGTTATTCTAATGCCAGTCAGGCTTATGTAATTGCTTAAAAAATAAATCTCTATTGCTTGTCTTGCATGTATGATCTTATAAGTGCACATCTACCAAACTGCTTAGGGTCTGACTTGGACTCGGTCAGATTTATCCTTACGCAGTCTCCCTCCCCCAGGGCCTCTGCCAGCCACTGAGATCCCCATATTCAAAAGCACCCAAACCCTATATTCCTCTTGAAAAATATGTGGATGCTTTAATTGTCTTCCTGGGTTTCTATGACAACCACAGGAACATAAACAGCCTTGCTGGCAGCCACAGGAGACTGAAATCTCTGCTCTCTTCCCTCCCTTCCCAAAAACTTCTCAACATTCAGAACTTACCGTAACCAAATAAATACGATTAACAATAAACACAGAGGTGGTGTTGAGTACACCTGTCTGGCACTAGGGAAACATCTTGCAAATAAAAGTACATTACAGTATTTTATGATAACAGTCAAAACATTGCCTGCTATATCTGAAGTGCCTTGGGACCAACTGAAAAACAGTGCAAAGCTATAAATTTATAAATGGGAGCTTTCTATGTAAGCTTGCATGGCTGCAGAGAGCTTTAAAAATATATAACAAGGTCTTCTGTTTGTTGGTGCCTCTGAGCACCACTCACCTTGCTCACAGGTTACATATCAGGAATAGATAAGCCCCTGAGCAAGCGTCATGACAGTCAAGGTTCAGATAGCTGCAGAGCTGTGTGGGTGCACACACATCGTATGGTGCGACTGCAGGCACCTCTCCATGGCTGCAGCTCCCAGCCTTCCAGCAGGAAAATCATAAACAAAATGTGATCACAGCAGCAGAAATGCCCTGCACAGCACTGTCAGCCTGAGTCCAGGAGAAGCTGTTTCTCTGAACTCCCACATCAGGCAGCATAGTGAGAGCTGCTGCTTCTGACAATGCTCAGACATCTGAGGTCCAAAAAACTGCTCAGGTCTTTCTTCTCTCCTGAGCATCATTAACGGCAAAATAAATTTGCCATAAGAGACCAGCATAACTCTGGAGGTTTTAAGCCATTTAAACTCATCCATCTAATACTGAATGGCCTGAAGCCATCAGAACACACAGGACTTACAAAGACGTTGCATGTAATAGTTATGGTTATCAGCTGTCCACAGGTCACAAAATCATCTTTCAAGTTATGGAACCACTTTCTGATCGTAAAAATGCCATGTATTTTTAAAATAACTGCCCCTGTATGTCTAGTTTGTGACAAAGTAACTTTGTGAAAGGAAGGGCTGCCATTTCCTTCACCAGTGCTTTTAGTTTGTCTCAGGCACTTGTTCTCCCTATGCTGCCAGAGAAATCCAGGTGACTCCAGTTGCTCTGAGACACGACTGGGGATGTAACTATGCTGTTTTCCCTGCAGCAATCTCCTTCCTTGGCAGGGAAATCCTATGGCTCTGTGTGACTGATTTTTCTTTAAAGCAGACAGAGGATTTGAGGAAATGGAGCTGGGGGGTGGTGTGTGAATGTGAACCCTTGGAAATAAAAAGCTATGGCGATTCCTTCCGGGCTAGTATGCAGAAATACATGTGTCTGTGAGGATGAGCAGGAGAAGGAGTTGAGGAGGCAAAATGCTTCTCTCTTTCACAGGGTTTGGAAGGCACAGAAGGAGCCACCTGAGATAGAAATTAATTAAACAAAAACTAGAAAGGGGGATGAATATTTGAAAAAAGAAATCTGGATATTTTATTGGTTTTCTATCTTAAGGCAGGAGTTTCCCGCCAGTGACAACCAATATAACAAATTTAAAATTGTTTCATTTTCTCTTGTAAGATTTTAAGCAGTGTCCTCATGCTACAAAATTCTTGCACAAAATGGAAATATTGCATTTTGCAATATGGAAAGGAAATATTTCTTCTTTCTTACCTAGTTTACCTCAATAGGCTGTCTAGCAAAGAGTGCTATGGGAGAGTGAATCGTGAATATGAAAGGACTGCTGATCCCCACATTTTCTACGTAATACAGTAAGAATGCCTAATTAAATAAAGTTTGATTTTATCTATCAACTATTCATAACAAGTTTTTGTTTTCATGTATGTCTTCCTGCGTGCTAGTATGACTTGGCCAATTACAAACACGTTACTTCAAACTACAGCATATAGGAAATGAATGTTTACTTGGAATACAAAGAGACATCTGTTACCTTACAAATATGAGAGTCTAAGTGCTGCAGAGTATATTTGGATATCAGGCAGTATGCAAGGTATGTTGCATAATGCACCCTTGAAATTAGTCACAGAACAAATAAGTTGGATGAGATTTTGTAGTATTCATTGTTATTTATTAACTGTAATAGCCCCGAAATGATCACAGTACTTTTAAATTAGGATGACAAAAAACGTAAGCTTCTCTTTTCTGCATCTGGAATGAATTAATAAGCATAAGATTTTAATAGTACTGAAATCAAAAGGAGGGCAATTTTAGAGTAATTTTAAATTAATGATTCTACAATTAGTAGGTATTTTCATACCTTTCAACCTTTGTCCAATATGACTCACTGCCACTAAGGCCCTTGGGTTTAACTCCTGAGAAATACATATGAAAGTTAAAAAAATTATAAAAAAACCAAAACCCAAACCACCAGACAAACCTTTGCCTATTTCCCAAGTATGTTCATGGTGTGTGGGTGACTGAGATGAATTATGGGGAGGTAGTTTTATCAGAACTAATTATCTAATTCCTTTGTGGCTCTGAACCATTCTAAACTCTAATCCAAGCCCTAACCATTATTAAAGTATTCATAAAGCCTTTACAAGACAGTGTTCCAACTCATAAAGCCATTCCTTAAGAATAGTCAGTACTTCAGAAAACTTGAAGATTCCTGTGACTTCAAAGGGAATCTTTGTGCTGCTTAAGAAAGAGGTGTGATGTATTTTGCAGTTGCATTTTGACTTACCTATGAATGCCCATGTTTTTACAGCCCAAGTGTAACATATGGCATGACAATGCTTTTAAACACAGAAACACAGAAATCTGTGGCCAAAACCCATGCTTCTGACAATTTGAACTTTTCAGATTTTGATCATTTTAGTTTATTCAGCTGAGCTGATTGGTTTCTTTAGTAGGCCAAGATTAAAAGTGTGGTTTAATTAAAGCATTTAAAAAGAAGATTAATTCAGAGGGTTTCAAGTATGTAACTAGTGAATATGCTACCTCAAAGGAATGAAAACATTAAGGAAAGGTGATTTACCTAATTGTTAGTGTACATATTCCTAAGTGACAGACTACACCAAACTGGCTGCACATATCAGGGTCAAGGCTTTTATTTAGAACAGTTAGAAAGTAATCACCCATTTTTGACAATGTCAAACTATTTTTTTCTTTCAGAACATCCTAAGAGTAATTTTTTATGTAAAAGCAAAGTTGTCATCAATAGCATAAAATGCACTCTCCGAAGAGCACAAGACCAAAAAATCTTGAAACGTGACATACCTGCCCCAAGCTGCTTTCATTGTAGAATCTTTATCAACAGGAATGCATGAGGACTCAACAACACTTGATTTATTCAATTTGTAGCAGAGACCACAGTCTGGATCTAACATACATCCATTACAATAACTGAAAGAGAAAGAAATAAATACTTAAACAACACTTCGTTCATTTGCACATGTCAAAAACAACAGCATCTCCTAGTCAGTCTTGTAATGCAGGTAGTTCAGTTGTCAGTGTTGAAGACAAGACAACAGAACTTCTCAAAAAACCATCACATATTGCTTTCACCTTCTTCTGTGACGCATTTGGTGGTCCAATTGCAAATGTCCCTCGTCCCTGATGAGGGTCTAGGATAATTCACTCACAGAATGAACTTTAATTAAAAAAAGACAGATTGGGGTTGCAGAAGAAGAATCATCATAGAATGGTTGTGTTGGAAGTGACCTTAAAGATCATCTAGTTCCAACTCCACTGCCACTAGACCACGTTGTTCAGAGTCCTATCCAGCCTGGTCTTGAACACTTCCAGGGGTGGGGCACCCACAACTTCTCTGGGCAACCTGCTCCAGGGACTCACCACCCTCACAGTGATGAATGTCTTCCTAATGTCTAATCTAAACCTGCACTGCTTCAATTTGAAGACATTCTCCCTTGTCCTATCATACACGATACCTAAAAACCAAACTAGAATTTGGGCATGTACAGATATGAGAGTCAGTCTGAGATCACAATACCATGTGTGTCCATGTGGGAACTCAGCACTCGAGTTCCCGTAACATTTGGTGGAAGGAGTCAATATGTCAATGGAGCCAATTCACACACAGGCATCTGGTGCCCAAAAATATCCCAACTGCCCTTTACCTGTGAGTGTACTCTGCAAGAGTGTACAGTGCTCTTGCAGATCATTTCTGTGCATTGCACTTGCCAGTTCTGTGCAGATGTCACTGATTTCCTTGGGAGTCTCAAAGAGTATGAGATGCCAACATTTAGGCAAAGTTTCCTCAATGCAGTCTTGTAAACTGTTCAAGTGACTAGAAGCAAAACTGTTGTCTAGATACCACTGGTTGCACTGACCACATCTCCATTGCCTCTACTGGGAGCCTGGACACCAAGGGCTCTACAGATATTTCCCTTAGATGTCAGTCTGAAACCTGTCCCTGAGATCAAACTGAGTGGGATGCGTGTGAGTTACAACAGCATTCCAAAGCTCTCCATGCAGTACAAGTTATCTGAAAGTTTCTAGCACAAGTCTCACCAGGTCTTGCAAACACTCACTCATTGCTCCTGTGATTAAACTATGCAGGTATTTATCTTCCTTGGAAGCCATCTCAGATTCAGACACACATTTTCATCTGTAAAGCCCCTGATATATTCTAAAGCAGAACTTTAGGAGTTAAAAAACAGGAGAATGAGCAACTGTAAAACATAGAATAAGTGTAGAAATCTGAAAATTAAAATTTAAATATAACATCTGGAAATGTATAATTACAGTGACCAAAATGGCTTCAACATATACTCCTGTAATAACAAAATCAAGGAAATAATCTTTTCGGAGTGTGTATCTTTATCACAACAATGACTTTGTGAATGAAGAAATAATCTGCCTAATCTACTATACCATTATGAGATAAAGTAAAAGTAACTGCATAACAAAGTCTCAAGAAACTAAAACAGTAAAGCAGATTATATGGATTTAAAAAGTCTGAAAGTACATGCTTAAAATCTAGTCATTCAAATTCTTTTTACTATGATGTTTCTAAAAGAATTACAAGAAGTTCAATTCGTATGGTAAGTGGCAAAAAGAAAGGGCTAGGACTGTGTTAAAAAAGTGTATTCATTTGTATTTTCCTACTTCTCCAAGTTTCAGAAACTTGTGCTCTTTGCTATTGTGTTCTTTCTAAATTATGAAATTACAGCAGAAATTCTAAATGTTGTCTACATTTAGAATATATATCTACTTTAAATATACCTTCCTCTTGCTTAATTGACACGTCAAATTCAGGTTTGAACAGCTTTTTTTTTTTTTAATTAGGAAAGCTGCATTATATCAGCTCTTAACTGAGATACTAACTGTAGAAAATATTTTTACAATGGAGATGAAACAAAACTTTCAGATAAGTCAATCATATTATCTAACTGTAGTAAACATTTCTTCTCTTGCAAAGATAAATGAGAAAATTGTAATTCTGCAATTATCAATTTTCAAAGGGAAGGACAATACCCATATTACAGTAGCAAGACTTAGTGAGACTTTTGTTACATTGATATTAGCAGAGTAATGGGCAGTAACCAAGAGTTGACAGGAAGAGAAGACAGCAGGTGAATAAAAACATTTTTATAAATCACAAATGTATTCAAGCATGCAATAACAATACTAAAAAAATGTATAAAACTATAATATTTTCACATAGTGATAAGAATCTCATGATATCAAACAGGATCTTGATATATGATTTTCAAATGTAGAATATCATCTACTCAAATGATGTTATCAAAGTACCTCTTAACAACCTGAATTTATAAAAAGCAGGGTGCCAGCACATCAAGCACGGTGTCCTGGCATAGAAAGCAGTCATTTCCAAATACTACATGCTATCAAGTGAAGAATTGGATTTTTAAGTCAACTGTATGCAAATTATATTAAGTGTGAATGCCATGTGCAGAATTTAACAGATTAAAGTGGCCTTTAAGCAATAACTCTCTTCAGAATATTTCAGGATTCAAGGTTTCTCTAGATTTATTCTTTTTAGGTTTTACATTAAGCAGCCAAATACCAGAAACCAGCCAGAACATCAGTAAGACACAGGAATGCAGAGACTGACAATGAGACACAGCGATGATTGTCATCTTTATGGTGCTGCCAGCAGAGGACAGGATGGGGACTGGATACCTCAGTATTTTTTCCTCAGCGTCCTCAACAGAATCAATGCAGAGATGAAGCACAGAGCTGAGCTGTGCTCTGTCTGTTCTGTCCTGCTGGGCTCACTCTATGGATAATGCAACGTAACCTCATTTGGCACTAGGCATCAGTAATCAGACAAGTAGGAAGCAGAATATATCTTATTTATTTCTCCCTCCCATCCAGAAAAAAAAAAAAAATCAAGAGATTTGATTATTGATTCCAGTGTCTATATGGCTGTTACTTCAGCTGATCCTCCAGCTTTATTGGATATCATAGAATAATTTAGGTTGGAAAGGACCTTTAACATCATAAATCTAACTGGTCTTCCTTTTGGCATTCGACATAATAAGGGATGCTGGATTTCATGTCATGCCAAATGTCAGAGGTTACAGTTTCTCATAAGAATTTAAATAATCTAAAATTATTATTTTCCACAGCTTTTCCAAAGTTTGTCTTGATTGAACAGTTAAATAACTATTTACAAGCCTTTACTTTAGGATTTCTCATAATTAACTATACAGTGAGTTCATACAATCAGGCTTTGACTTTAGGTTTTAGAGACAAGCCAATTTATGTCAGAGGAAATACAGAAATTCAATATACAAGACTTAAAGCCCTTTCAAATCTAACTCCCAGCAGACTTAGGGTAGGCTGTTCAAAACATTTAACATTCTTCTGTGCACTGTTTTATCACTGACACAAAATTTTATGCTGTCTTTGATAAGATGAAGACCAATGTTTTTTCCTCCCAAATCCCAAAATATACACAGTACAACTGTTTCATAACACAGTAAGGAAATCTGTGTCAGTTCATAAAGTCTAATGATCACAGAAGATGCAGCATGAAATAAGCGAAGAAGACTTTTTTTTGAAGAAGCAATAAAAAAAACAACCAAAGACATCTTGTGCTGAGGCTGTTTATTCTAGAAATAAAATATATAGTAGTTTCAGGCTTATGTCCTTCTTCACTCCAGCCCCATTGCTGTTTGCTAAACAAAACTATTTAACCAATTTGAAATCGAGCACATATTCTGACATACCTGCTCATAGTAATGTAAATAATATAGGACATAGAATATATCAGGAAAAGAAATGCACAACATAAAACTCACTACAGAGCTCCTTTCTGTCCTCAAATGTACCTTCTTATCGACCCTACCCATATATATCCAAATATATGCCAGAGGATAAATCTACAAAAATACTGATAATTCTTCAAATCTACACCACAGATCAGTTATGGTCTCGAAAGTTCTATACAAGAATACTCCAGGATGTCTAGGTAGGAAAGGAAATTTTTGCATCCAATTATAAATGGGAGATATGTTTCCTTTACTTTATCATGAAATATTTATATTTGTGCTAAGTTTATGAGCCAGTGTCTTGAAAACAGGTTCACCTGTGAAGATTCAGTTGAAAATTCCCAGGCAGGATGGTTCTCTACCAGACTGACAATTCAATATTGAATTACCTGAGAGAGATTATTTGATTTTGATGAAACCAGGCAGCATTACAGCAGAAAGGTTTTACAACGTGCTTGTTTCCTTCCCTGCTTACCAGCTGGGCTCCTAGGCAACCCAACATGAAGGCAAGTGTCTAGACTTCAGATGCTTCAGCCTGTGTAGCAGAATAACAACAACCAGGAATGTGAGGCTCCAGAAGTTCAAAGACACCCAGCTTCTTTGCATATCAGTGTGGCATGAACTCAACAGAACAAAAGTCTCAGCAGCTTGACCTTTCAGTTTATGGGGAACTGCCATGGAATGGGATTTCTGGGTTCCTGCTTCATCATCACAGCATGTTTAACTGAAAAGCTGATGGACTACTAAAATATATATCCCCAAATCTGCCATTCCTCCCTCTGATTCTGCCAACAGTTAACATGTTCTCTTTATCTGACCAAACAGGAATAACTGACATCTAGAAAGGCAGACAGCACTAACTTTGAGGTCCCTCAGTAGCAATTTCTTGCCAGCCTGAGCATCAGCAGCTTTCAGAATACTCTGCTCTGGAGCAGCCTGCCTGATTAACTGTTCCTTAGGTTACAGGTTGATCACAAAGTTCACAGCACCATCCTCTTTCACAGAGATCTTACAGTGTGGGGATGAATTATTAATTGACTAGATGTGTACATTTTTCTTGATACCAAAATTACTATTTTCTTTCTTCCTAACAATGTAGTTTATGAGCCTCTAGTATAGTCTCTAAAAATACTGAATAAAATCTCTGACATGCCATAGTGACCCTCCAGATGACAATAAAAGGTTCACAATTGCTTTTTCCCCACTGCTTATGTTTGGTTTGTCATTACATTTTGTGCTTTAAATTTGCAAAATAACCTTTTAAGTAATGACTTTCCTACAATTCTCAGCAGTCTCATAATGTGAGCTGCAAGTTGTACTTTGCCACTTTTTGTGGAGTGATTCAGCACTAAAAAGACCTCTGTCCACTGCCCTTGCTCTGAAAGTGCCATTTATTTTGTTGTCACACTATTTTGTCTTTTTCAAGATGAATCTCAATTTCTGAATTATTCATTTCAAAACATTTAATTGATTTTAGTTTTTGCCACATTTTAAAGAACTTTCAACTTCGCCTTCTATGTTCTGTTATCCAATTACAAAATGTATCAGTATGTTCCTATTGTCCGGTTACAGAAATGCAAACCAAACCTGATAATATATTGTGGACTGTGTAGCTCTTTGACAGAATGTAACACCTGATTGCATAATATTCTACTATGTGAGTAGCATGAACAGCCACTCAAGAGTATCAAAATGTCCCCAAATACAGACGTTTTCTGGGACAGACTCTTTCCACTTCTTTGGGATTCATCATTCACACTGAGCACACACTGCACAAGCAGCCCAAGTATGTGAAGAGGGATTTATATGTGAAAATCTGATACATCCACAACATATAAGTTGGACCTGATGATCCTTAAGGGTCCCTTCCAACTTGAGATACTTATGCAGGACATTTTGTTCATGTCCTGTCTTCTCCAGAGAGTAAATTCCAGTGTCATGGGCTTGCTGAACACACTGCTCCTGCTCTGTATGATGCAAACATTCATATTCCTGAATGAGGTTTTACTCATAGAACTGCAGGAACAATAAAAACCATTTCAGGAAAGGCTCAATGTAGGGATGGCAGGGTCTTGCAGGTACCTATGGAGGATTAGCAAATCCCTCCCAGAGAGAACATAAGCAGAAAATCACTGCAGGCTGGAAGGAATGTCACTTTGACTGTCCCCTGCTTTCTACTCTTTCCAGCTTGCTGTTTGCCACAGTGGAAACATGATCCTAGGCCAGGTGGATCTTTCATTCTACCTAGCATGCCCACAGATTTAATCTTTGCTCTCAAGATTGGTTATGCACAGAGTCTTCTGCCTCCCTTAGCGTGGAATGTAGTTGCTTTCCAGCTCCTTATAAAACGACAAACTTCCTTGCTTCTGTGCTTGTATTCTCCTGTTTAAAACCAGACAATGTCTCTTCCTCCAGCTCCAAATGAAAGAAAATGCCCAAGATACTTGAGCTGAGTATCACTGGTCAGGACATGTCTACTCAATCGAACGCAGTAATGGACATGGGCAACTGATGAATCCAAATAGCCAAGGTATTTAGTTCAACAAAAAAATTATAGGGACTTTTGGACAAATACTGCAGTATCTGCTCTGTTCACATGTCAGGATATTGATGCCTTCAGCCGCCTACAAAACTAGGAAACTTAGGGTTTTTTGGTAAATAGCTTACTTCATTTTTATACACAAGCTCATTTCAGTTGGGTATTAGAACCGTGTTTAAAACTGCCTGATGCTTGTGTCTGACATCTTGTGCTGCTTGCACATTTCACCCTGCCTCAGGCACAAAATCAAGCCCCTCTTTACACTTCTGATGATTCCTGTGTTGTTTCCAAAAGTGAAGCACTAGATTTAGATTAAATATAACTGGACAAGAATATAGGGGATGCTTTAAGAAGTTAAAATGTGTGCTAACTGCCTGATATCACTTCCAGCTGCCATATCTGGGACACAGGAAATACAGTATTTAACAAAGAATGAGAAAAACCCACTTGGACTTCAAGAGCACGTTCCTGCTATTATAGGAGACCAAATGACAGTAAGGTCTACCAGCACTCTGTTAGGTGTATATCCACACGCGATACCACACATGTATCCACTCAGTGATGCCCATAAGGAAAAGCTCTAATTTATAATCACAGTACTCGTATGCTGGCTGCAGTTCTGTAATTTACCACATAGATATTCCAACAGATCTAAATCACAGTTACATTTAAGTATGATTAAGCTTTTCTCATCTTTAAATCAGGCTCCTGCTCCATCTAGTCCACTGAGACTATTTCTTGGTGTCCTCCCTAAAGTTCCAGACCAGTACTGAATCCTTACCCTTCCTGATACACCAGCCACACAAAAACACATTAGCTTTCTTCCAATGTTCCTTAAACCTTCTTCACAAAGGCTCACATGCCTCAGCTATGCCACATAATTTACATAACCTCAGAGCAACTGTTTTTGGCCTCTTGGTGTTTGCTACTTCTGCTTTAGATCTGGTGAGGACCCCGAAGGCTCAACTATTCTTCCCACCTATCACAGTCCTATAAAGGAAATCACTCTTTACAAACCTTGCCTAATCCTTAGATCCTCATGGCTACACCACTACTGCTGTAACACCTTGGTAGCAAACTGTGTTGGAATACTGATACCTCATGAAAAGTGTCCTGATCTACTTGCTCGCAGGAATCAGTTGGTTTTTGTCTTTGGTGATATTTTTTTCTGAATTTATTTAGCCCCTAGCATAAGAGCTTCCTGATTTATTCCTGGAACAGAGCAGTACAGACAATAAGGAACAAATACATCTGACTTATATGTACCTTTATTTTGGATGTAATGGCAGACTCTGTAGCATATTTTGTTTTAAAAACTACTCTTCTAAAGAGACCCTACACATAGATACTATACTACCAGCTTCCAGGTAGGTCAAACAGAAGCCTTCTTCAAACTTGATTAAAATCACCCTTGTGTGACTAAAACCTGCAGACCATGTAAGGTGTAACACCATCACTTTGGAAAACTAGAAAAAAATTCCCTAAGCATTGTTTCAGTTTTTGTTAAACAGCAAAGTCTTAGAAGTATTGGCAGAGATGTGAAGTGTTAGTAGGTTACTATATGAATAACAATGGCTTATTTCCTCATAAGTGCAGAGTTTGAGTCAAAGTATGTGGAAATGTTAACAACAGTTACAGGGATGGCATTGCACTCATAGATATTATAGCTCAGGTAAGTCACTTTTAAGATCTTTGTGTTTAAATTGAAGAGAGGACTTTTTCCTTACTCCCATTAAAGATGCTTACTACATGGACTGACATACTCCTTTGTAGTGGTTTGAACCTTGTTTTCCCCCAGAGGCTGAAAAAGTGGTAACCCCCAGGGGTGGAGACCCCTGGAAGTTTTGAAGTTCTGCCCAATTAGCGCTCCTGCAGAAATGTAAACATATCACAAGCACCGGAAGAGAAGGGGTTGTAGTTTGGTTGGTAGAAGAAGTTGCCATGTTGTGAGACCACGAGGAAAGGGGCCCGGAGCCCCTCGGGGCCTCTGGCCCCCCCCCCCCCAGCCCCAGCTGGGGGCTACAGAGACAGAGCAGAAGCGGCGGCAGTGTCCAGAGACTCTGGATAAGAGCCAGGACAGATAAGAACTGAACCGGAGGAAGCAGCAGAAGAGAGAGCCCGCAGCAGAACTTCAGAGTTCTGGGGGTAGGAACTGTACCAAACCCCCAAACTCCTTGAGACCTCCTTGAAGGAGGAAGATGATGGACTCTTGCTTGAAAGAGCCTTGGAGTACTACAGCACTTGCAGAGAGGAGCTGAGAAGCTCAAAGGCGTCCTGGGAAGCTGGACCGGGACGGAGAAGGAATGCGGGGGGGGGGGGGGTTGACCCTGGCCCCCCCCCCTCCTGCTGCTAAGCTAGCAGCCTTGAGACAGAGCACGGAGCTCTGCAAAGGGGAATTCCAATCCCCTGAGGAAGGGACTTTCACGAAGATGCCCCTGCATTTCGTGATATACCTGTGGTGACGCGAGTCTGGTCCCTGCTGGCAGCCCACAGGTGAGGCCTTCGCTTGGACCGAAGGAGAGCCGAGGGGCTTGGAGACCCCCTTGTGTGTACTGAACAGAGATCCAGCTACAACAATCCAGTTACTGCTGCATGCATGAGATGAGGAGAACCTGCTGCCTTAGAAGAAGCTGCTGCTCTGAGAGACTGGAAGGGATCTGTCCTTCTTTCCCTCCTGGACTTTTATTTGGAGGGGAGAAGAGATCTGATCCATTGTAAATACTGTATGTCATGGTAGAGATAGTTGTGATCGTATGTATAATGTGTTATAGTATAAGTATTTATTTGTACAGTCATTGTAATATATATTCCCTTTCCCCCATTCTGAGTCTGGTTGTGTTTTGTCTGGAAAAAAACCCATCTCACATTAGGTTGAGATGTGGGAGGGGGGATGGAGCTAGGGAATTGGATTTTGGGGCTATCTCAAACCATGACACTATTCTTTATAATTTAAAATTAAATTACAAGTTTTGATTGATAGGAGCAACATGCCAGCAAAAAGAAAATTATTACCAAGCAATATAACCTTATATTATTTACTTAATATATTCCAAGACTATGCTGAGGTCACTTCCCAGTTCTACAACACAAACTATCAGAATTTTAATTACACTTCATAAGAGCTGGCAAAAGTATTCTCAAACATTTTTATCTCTTCGCATATTCATAATTTTTTTACCTTAATAGCCAAACCACATTACTATATTTATTATTGCAACTTTCAGTTGTCAGAAAGACCAGTAGCTCAAGCACTTTGGTATTAGAAACAGAAAATGAGAATCACATTTTAAAAGATACTGGTTCCACGATACAGTGACATTATGCAGAGTACCAACGCCTAGTTTGCTGATAAATCACACTGTCAACGAGTTATGTCAATAAAATAAAGTACAATAGCTAATACACTTACTATATGTATCCTAAGGCTATTAAATACAATAAAACCAGCTTCAGTTACTAGGTTAGGTGAGTTTTTCAGGACTGATCACAATTATATACTTTTGCTACATTCATAAAGAAAATACATATTTCTGTCCATTAGCTATCTTATAAAATGGCTGTGTTAGAGTACTAAATATTGGTGCCTCCATCTCGGTGGTGTGTATTTGTACAACAAGCTTAGGAACATTAACCACGTGAGGGTGACTAATTCAAAAATGAACAACAGAGTCCTTGTGTGCCCAGCACAGCTGGCACCACCCGTATTATTCTAATCAGACTGAAGACAATCTGTTCAGGAAGGATCCTGAGAAACTTCTTGTGCACAGGTATTATTTCCTTAAGATATGAGTGTTAACCTAAGCTTAACACAGTATTTACCATTTTCATATAGTAACTGAGATGAAAAATTTTGCTTAAGCAGAGCAAGTTCACATTATGCCTTCTACAGCTGACCAAGTGTCAAGAAGTGCAGTGAGAGAGACAGACATATGAATAAAAGGAGACAAAAGGACTAAGAATATAAGGAAGCAGGACAACAGTCATTTTACAGAAATGGCTCAATTTCCCAGTCACACCACTGATTCTTTAAAGACTGGGAAAAGGTAGGAGGGTAACTAACGTCCTAATGTCCCAGTTTCAACCTCCTTCCAGAACCAGGCAAGTTCCCAGTAAAAACAGGAACATGTTCATAGAGTTTTGGTAGTCAGAATAGGAATGGCTAGTTCATCTTTTCATTTCTAAGCTGATAAATTTTGGGATGGCGTTGGTTTGTATTCTTAAATTTACCTCTGAGCTTCTCTGTGGCCTTGATGATATGTAACAGATCATGGCTGCTGAGGAGATTAAGATCAAATAAAGCAGGTGACCACACTGCAAATTATCTACACAAACTTACACAGCTGACTGTGAAAATGAAGTTTGATTTAAGGATGGCACACAGAGAGCATTCACCTTGCCCCTCCTCAGTGAGACACACACCCACTTCCACCTGTGAGGAGGCAAAACAGATTTCAGTGCTCAGAGTGCCCTGCTGAATTTGCATTATTTCCGTGATTCAAATTTTGTTTCACAGATTTATGGATTATTTTTTGTCTGTTTGACTATGATATTGTACATCTCTACACTAAATGAAAATATTTTGTTTGATATTCACAGCATATGTTACTGGTTTGTTTTCTGTAAACATGTACAAGTATCTTGTTACTCTGTTTGCATGGCACAGCTCTTTCAGAACACAGTGTTCAAGCCCTAGGTGCTTTTTTGAATTAGGACAATGACTATGCTCTTTATTTGCTAGTCTGTTCTATCTTCATTGTTATTCTAGCAGCAGGAATTAATCTGTGCAGAGGAATATGGATCTGAAGGAACAACAAGCAAACATACTGTTTGTAGTAGCTCCAAGGGTTTCTTAATGGATACCCCTACTTACTCAAATACAACGGATTTGCAAACATAAAAAGCATTTTTACTCTGAACAGTGTCAGTGAAACTTCTGTCAGCAAAATAACTGAAGTTTTCATAACTTATAAATACATTTTGGCAAAGACAAATTCAAATTATATTTAGGAAACACCTCCACACTCTGAAATGCCCAAGCTGCAAACAGTTTTATACTCTAAGGATAGCTCACCTCAGAGAAGCACTGTGTCACCCTTAGATGAAGACTGTGAGCTGCATTTGTGTAGGCACACATATTCAAAAGCAGTTACAGTGAGATGGCATTACTTGCCCATCCTCTGAAGTCCTGCTGCCTTTTGGTTTTCCCAAACTTTCTGAGACCTCTTGAAGGCTTGCAAGAGACAATGCTAAGCAATCTGAGATACCAACAGTTACAGTGGTGCAAGCTAAAATATAGGTTAAACAGCAAGAGACCACTGCCATTAAGTTACCTCCTTTTACTTTGACTGGATATCCTGTTTGTAACTATCTACAGTAACACTTGCTGCCCTACCTGGAGGCTATCTATACAGTATTGTTCTTGGAGTAGCAAAGAAAATATGGAACACTGGCATTATTCAGAGTAGACTTTTACTTCCAAATCCTCTGGTTTGAGAATCTCTTTGATTCAACTCCATAATTGCCATAGGGAATACGTCCAGGGCCAAAAAGGAGGGAGAGGTGAGCCACATGGCATAAACCCCAGCCTTTAGCTTTCCTTTGGTTTGCTGGCTCCACCTCTTCCTTCCAAGGCCATGCATGTTATGCTGAACTTCTTCTAACCCAAGTGGAACGGTGAAAATACCATCTACTTTCTCATTACTAAAACAATTTTAAAAATTTCATTCAGCTTATTGACAATGTGCACAGAAAGCAGGCATACCTGGTCCTTAAACAGACACTTTTCCAAGTCAAATATAATGTATACTTGTATTTTCCTGCTTGAAGCATGAAAATTTATACAGTATTATATATAGAAGCGTGAAAGTTGTTATTAAGCGTATCATTCACTATTTTTTTTAATCCTTTTAAATACTGGGTGATGTAGCCTAATTCTGTGATTTGTCGGCAACAGCATCCACTTATTAGTTTCAACTCTCCTGGCTTTTGTGTCTTTCTACTAAAGTACACCATAAGATTAAAATAGAAACACTTAAAGCTTTCTCATATGTTGCTCATTATTTCCACCCCCTCATTCAGTTTTATCCTTAAAGAAAGAGAGGTCCTTCTATTTCAAAATACTCTCAAATGAAAATATTTCAATTCTTTTATTGCTCCTTTTCCAGACTCTCTGAATTTGTATCATATCTGCTTTTGCTCATTTCATGTCAGAAACAGAAATCGCAGAAATCACAACAGATTATAAGTATTCAAACAATTCATGAAACAACATGCCTTTACTAGAGCTACCTGCTTTAATTTTTCATGCTTTTGCCCAGAAGTGCATGCCACACAACCTGCAGTGGGTCTAAATTTCTTTCCTGCCTGGTTGTGGTTGACTAGAACATGAAAACTCCATCAAATACTTTTTCATTGTTTTTTAAGTTGGACAAGCCCTATTTCTTCTATGGAGATTTTATACTGTTTCAGGTTATATAATCACCTAGCTTTATTAAATAACAAATTATAAGTTCTGCAAAGGGTGTATCTGCTCTCTCCAGACATCCCTTCCACACGATTAACTGAAGTCCTACGCAAATCCTTCTCACATTCTTCTTTTAAGGAAATATTATTGCAAAAGGAGAGCATTTGGTAGCTCTTCCCCCTTTACATCTTTTAACCAGACTACTCCCCATTTGTAGACATGCCCATCTCAAAAATTGCAAAATACTGCTGTA
Source organism: Corapipo altera (assembly GCF_003945725.1). Classification (NCBI taxonomy): domain Eukaryota; kingdom Metazoa; phylum Chordata; class Aves; order Passeriformes; family Pipridae; genus Corapipo; species Corapipo altera. The sequence goes on from NW_020884881.1 coordinate 8,399,914, forward strand.
TAGCTCCGAAGTAAAAACCAAGTAAAAATACAGGTTTTTGCATGTAGAAATCCTTCTATCTGGTAGTATCTCATGTTGCAGTTATTAGTATCTATTTATACTCAATGAAGACCTTCCACCCCCTCCCCAGATCCTTAGAATCTTTCATCTAAGACACTGCTCTAGCACAAGAAAAGCCATGAACCAGCCAATATTGCTAGGAAACTAGAAGTGTAGCTCTCCTTTCTTGGCATTTATTTCTATTACAAACACTTGTAAAACAGATTTTGAACATAAGTAAGAATTTCTTCAGCCATTGAACTAGTCTTCTCTGAATAGGGAAACTTCTAGTCTGCCAGCTAAATGAACAAAAGAGCACTCACATATGAATAAAACTCACGAAATACAGAAAATCACACATTCCTAAAACCCCAGAAGTAATGTTACTTGAAACTATGATTGCGTACGGAAGTGAATCTTCTACCTACTATAGAAAAATAGGTCAAAAGCATCACATTTATTTTAATTATTAATTGGTATGTAATTAACTGAAGATTATTTTTTTTTCCACTCAGGAAAACCACAGGCAAGAAACACACATTGTTGAAGAGTTTACAGCTGTTATGCATGACAAATGTACAAGCAGATGAATAACAGCAAGTATTTTTACAAATTCTTTGTGAAATATTCCTGACTTTGTGTACACTATGACTTGCAGCAGGTGTGATATATCAGAGGAGGTAAATGTGGAATTTGCCACTTAACCATCTTATTTAGTCCAAGAAACTCCAAAGGATTATTCAGAGAATTTAATTAGAGTCTAATCTTCTCTACAGAGGGAAGTTAGGATTTAACCTTTAGATATTTAGTTTAGTTCCTTGTACCAGGCTTTGTGAATAACTGTCTATTACTCCACTAATTTGTAAAACTCAATTAAATGGAAACAATCTTCAAGAAGATTGGATGAATGATCATGAAATCTCACCTGTATTTTGTGCAGGTAGAGTTTTGATGTGAAGGATCTGGTGGATTAAGTGTGATTCTTGGCGAGACCTGAGCTGATAGCAAAAATCCCGAAGCTAGGATAATGAGTGCTACAGCAGTACCTAAAAATACAGATAAAGAACAATGTGATACTTTTCTCTAGAGCACATGATATAATTCTCTATTGAACTGAACTCTGCTTGGAAAAGCAAGGCACTCCATCACTATGCACACAGCATTCGCTAAGGAGCTGTGATGAGAACCTAAGAAAATACCCTTTGCTACATCCACATCTTGAATTAGGTTAAATGTTAAAGTTGAGTGCATTGGGTTTAATGCCCAGATATTAAATTAATAGGTTGACACTTCTGTAATATGTAGAATTGACAACTGCATGAATGAACAGATAATATTATTTTTGGTGTTTAAAACATTCCTGTACAGGTAAAATTTAACAGTGACTTTGAAATCACCACACTTCTTCCCACTCCTACACCCAGACTTGCAGACTTTTCTGTAAAAAAGAAAATAGCATCAGCTTTTTTGTTGACTCTACTTCCCTTTGTGAAACGAGAGATATTTGACATTTAATAAAAACACCATCAAAAAGTCTAACATCAATTTCTGATCTTGTTTCAAAGAGCACACATAACATCTGCTAGGAAAAACTCTCTTTCCATCTGTTTGCTCCTGTCTCCCCCAACAAATTCCTTGTGCAAGAGCTGGGCAAAATGAGAAGAGGAAGATGATAAAAGAGGTTTGTATTTTGTGCAACAGGCCTTTACTACAACACAACTCACAGTTTTCCTACCTTATTTGTCACACACACGCAATATACTGCATCATTTTAATGAAAACTGACATACCTCACTACTCATGATACTACTGCAAGTGCTTCAAACTCAGACCTAATAAAACCTTTACATCCTGCTACTCAACGACGCATTGAGATCTACATTGTACAAAATACCCTGTATACCAATTTGAATACTCACTATTTATGTGGCATGTTTTATTTGAGAGGTCATATACAACATGTATGGCCTGACCTAGTAATAGCAGTAGAAAATGAGTAATAACATTACTTGTGAGTTAGTGACCGATTACACAATAATGTTATCCTTACTGCATAAAACCAGACTCACGGACCACGGAAACACATCCCAGTAGGAAGGTAGCACACATTTACAAGTGTGCAGTGATATAGCTTAATGACTAAGGGCAAATGAAAGACATTGTATTAAATTCCAAATACTTCTCATCATCTCTTTGCTCTGTATGTTAAAAGCATGTAAGTAATTTTCTCAGTAACGTATCCGTGTGAACCTTTAGAAATGCCATTACACTAAAACCCTCAACATGTCAGTCTGGTAATCTTTGAGAAATTATGCATTATCTGGTCTTTATTTTGAAGTTTAAACTACTTTTGCTGGGCAGAGAACAGAAGGGACATATTGGCAGTTTTGGGGGTGGGTTTGAATGTTTTTTTAAAGAGAAAAGCAAGATTTTCCCAGCTGGCAAACTCACCAAGTATGTGGAAACCTTTTCCTGAGACATAAATAATATCTTAAGTACAAAGACATGTGCAATATAACTACCCATGAATGTGCCTGTGCAGCAGTTATGGCTAACAGGAAAGAATGTGCATGAAGTGCAGAAGGCTGAATGACACATTTACCTGAACCAAGGCAACTAAGACATTAAACTCAATCACAAACTGTGTGTGGAGAAAGCACCTACTCACCGTAAGATATTTCAATTTATTCCATATTTGGCTTTGTACTGCTATGGCTGGTAGGTATGCTAATAATACCAGTATTCTGGGCAGGTTGGATATTACACTAGATTTACTGTACTTTCAAAATGCCATAAACCAGACAGAAAATATCTTTAGACAGGGCTTATAATCCTACTCATATTCATTTTAAATATGCCTTGTCTGTCTTTCAAGTTAACCAAATACACTAACATTCACTTCCAGAACCTCTGTAAATGTCTTATCTCTTTGGAAAAGTATGCAACATGTAAACCTTGGCAAATGAAGTTTAATATGTTTTCATTCTGTGGGAAGTTGTGCTATGATGAACAAAACCAAACAATTACAGCACATCATTATCTGAGATAGGAAAAAAACCCAGAAATATCCTGAAGATATTTTAGATCCTCTCTGTTTTAAAAAGACACAAATTGTCCAATGCCCAAATACCACCCTGCTTTCAAATTGACAAATTCTGAAGGGGAAAAAGAAAAACCACAAATAAAATGGATAACACACTTGTCAAAATTCCTGCATGTTTCCCAATTAACAGCTTTGAAGAAAGAAGCTAACTGAAGAAAAAGAAGAAAGATAAAGAAATGATAAGTTATAAAATGAATGTGAAACTAAGATGAATCAGTAACTGTAGTAAAGAGAAAGAAAAAGGTCGTAATTTTTTTTTAGTAGCAGTTTACTATAATTTTCTTAACACTATATGAAAGGCTCAATGTTTCAAAAGTTTTTAATATTTTGAAAATTATAAAGATACATTAAACAAAATGTAAAATAGCTCTTTCTCAAAGTTTTCAGAAAGCAGGAAAAGCACATGAGTTTACAAAATGAAATTACAGTATATTGGCTTTTAATCAAAACATTAATGTTACTATCTCTCTTCTGGTTATTCTTGCAGGTTTTCCTCTAATAAACATCTAATAAATTAGCCTTTATCAATAAAACAAAACCCCACAGCTGTGCAGCAGTAGGCAAAAATAGTAGTTTTGTTTTCATTTTGTGCAATGGGAGACTGGGGCCTACCCAGCTTCCCCAAAGACCAGACAAGTTGCCAGTAATAACTCAGTGTGAAAGTTAATGTCCTTGGAAATGCAAAGCAGAGCAGTAAAAAATAAGTTTACCTCTTGAGAAAACTCAACATGGAAAACAAATCCATCAGCAGATTTAGTAATTATCATTCTATTACACAGCACTCTTGTTAAGAAAAACACATCATATCCACCACTACCTAAATCAAAGTGTCAACTGTTGAATAAAAAAATTCTAAATGGTACAGAGAGATGACATATGTTTTCATTATTGTCATTATTTGTACTTTCCTTAAGGAGAGGCCGCATGATAAAAACCACAGGAAGCAATGCAGCACGGCTCAAGTGATGCTGCAGACTGAGAGCCAGCAACTGACCACAAAAGAAAGACCATTTTTACAAAACAATTACTTTGTGTCAACACATCATTAGCAAATGATCTTTTAATGCATTGTTAATTCTATGTCTTATTTCTATATCCTACTCTGTTCCATGACTAATATGCTTTGTAAGAGACATTTATATCTACATTTCAAATGTACAGCCTTTGAATATGTTAAACAGAGACAAAAAGCAAAGAGCTCTGATCATATGAAAAGTCTATGTGGGAATAACAGCTTTACAGCTGAGTCCAGAAAAACTTCTGAGGGGCTAGCTTGACATTTGAGATTATTAGGGCCGAATCAACAAATAAATAAATACTCTGTTCTAACAGAGTACAAAGGAGAGGCGGCACCCAAGCACCAGAAGTGTCAGTGCAAGGCCTGGAGAAATCTGCTTCACAGAAAGACAAGAAAACAGACTGGCTGGAGGAATCAAAGAACTTATAGGGGAGAGGTATTTTAATAGATCTGCATGCAGACTGTGATAAAAGTATCAATTTGAGATTTTTGTTGATATCTTTTAAGACATGAGTAATGTGCTTTTACAATCCCCTGTCATGACCTCATTTCTGAACTTGGATTGTGAAAAAAATTTCAGGTTTCTTGACTCCAAATCAAAATTATAACCAAGCAAATACACATTTATTGCAACTTGGAACACCAAACTGCATCCAAACTGCATGTTTTAATTTAAAGATTTGAGTAATTGTGTACCAAACATGTATGTGTACCCAGACATGTCACTGGGTTGTCACTGTTCTGCCTACATAAACACATTCAAATACTCGAGTGTACATTAACTCAACTGGGAGCTGGGAACTGCACATGGCCAGTGACATGGCAGCTGGTCCCACTCTCTGCTGTGTTGCACTAACTAGAAGTTTGGATCTTTGACAGCAACAACAGAACAAAATATGGAGACACTAAACCTTCCCAGCCAAACACTTCTGAACATTATTTCAAGAGGAGCAGGAACTGTTTCTCTTTTCGAAATCATGTTCTTGGAAATGTCTGAACCTTCCAGACATTCAGTCAGAGGCAGGCATCAGTCACAGATCACTTCAGCCAGAATGAACCCATGATGCAGGAATAAACAGGGAATTAGCAGGTTAATGGCAGGACACAACACAGGGTGGGTGCTCGCGCTGCATTTTCCTGCTTCCAAGAGAAGACTGTTGTGACGAGTTACGGTGTTTGAATATTTGGATAAAATGTACAAATCCAGAATTCTGCCCTTTAGTATCTCATACAGGAGATGAATTAAAATAACAGTAATGTATGTAAGGTATTTACTGCATTGTATCTGAGGTAACTACGCAAAAACTCTTTTGTTTTTTAAGAAGTGCTGCAATGGTTATGCAATACGCTTTCCCTGGTACTTCTTCATCAGATGGTTCTGAATTCCAGTTTATCAGCCAGGAATTACATAGGAGATTTAAAAAATAACCAGCTGTGAAGTTCCAAGCATTTGATTCCTTAAACTGGAAAAAAAAGCTAAAGCTAAATAAAAACATTGTTAAATATGGTTTAAAGGAGAAACTCACCTGAAAAAATAACATGCTGTCATTTTTAAATTAGCCTTTAGCTGTAGTACTATACTACTAGTCTTGAAAAGCTGTATGATTTCAGGGAGAAGATGGCAACAACACTGTAATTTTAAAGAGGACTACTTTGAAAAAAATTGCACTTGAAATTTTATTTTCCTTTCATTAATAATTATGAGGAAGATACTAAACACTAATGAAACACTCACCTGTTAAGCTACCAAGTGTAAGTTTCCGGCGACCCATTCTTTCAACAAGCCAGACTCCCACAAGAGTAAAAATGAAGTTTATAAATGCTGTCAGTGCAGCCAGCCAGATTGCAAGCCTGTCATCTTCCACTCCTGACATCTGCAGAATGGTAGCACTGTAGTACCTATGAGGGGAGGGAGAGACAAATACGAACACCATTTATTTCAATTTGGCTCATGTTATAGTTTCTGATTTTAAATTGAAAAAGATCATAACAAATATCAAGTGTGACCTCCTGCATAATGCAGCTGCAGACTGACATCCAATTATCCTGGGAAATCAGGCATAACCAAGGCATAACTCACATCTGACTGAAGTTTTGACCGGTGGACATCAACAGATGAACTGCCATTCTCTTGGTTGTTTGTATTTTCAATGGTCAGTCATACTCTGCTAGAAATGGGGTTTGCATTTTTAATTTAAATTAATCTGGCTTTCAAATTCATCCACTTCTTTGTGCTCTATTTTTATGCCAATACATAGGATTTTAGCACTCAGTGTACTGTCTAGGGAAAGAGAGCTCAAAATCAAATAGATTTTCACTCCCATTAAAGGTCATATGGAATTAATCTATGGCATCCAACATGTTGCAAGTGACACTTGCAACCTCCTGATCTTAGGTTTTGTAGTTTTATTTCAGTGCTACTGAAGCTCACGAAACCCTCTCTGTGGTATTACTTTTGTCTAACCAGAATGTGATTGCTCTGAAGTTCCTCAGCACCACGTTGCAGGGATGTGAATCTGCATCCAACAGGAGAATTTGACAGAATGTTCTACTTCTCTCTAAAAGGAATCAATCCTTCCACATAAACAATAACTCATAAAAAATTCAACTGAAGAAAATGAAAAGGGAGAAGAAATGAAACCTTCTACCATTTTTCACGGAGATCAAATGAACACAGATACTATGCCCATGTTCTCAGGGAGAGCTAAATAAACCCTCAAGAAAACACATGAGTACTTTTGTTCATGCTGTAGAAGCACATTTCATTTTGTTCTATTAATTTATGCTGACTGAAATACTGAATATTCAAGCCCTCAAACACCTCACAGCCGACAGGCTATCACACAGTAATAACCATCAAAAATGTCAAAGCTCACTTTTTTTCCTTTTGGGTCAAATTGCAGCTTGCTTTAATGTCCCCTTGTTGACTTAATACCCAGATGTGCCAGCCTCAGAAATTGTAGTGGTTCTCATTTTTCTATTGTAAACATAATCCGCTTTTTATTTCAAATCAATAATCCTTGATGTACAATATGCTCAGATGGCATTTAAGACACTACCAGCCATAAGTGACAGTGGATGTTATGTTATGGTTGGATGTTATCCTCTTGCCTGTTGGCTAAGACAAGGCATTTAGAGCCTCCCAGTTCCGTTCCTCAGCTCCTCTTCCCTAGTACAACTATTTGAGGCCATGCCTATGCAACCAACTTGTGGTGCAGCAGGAGAGGACCTCCACAGTGAAACTGTTCAGATGGAGGACCCCGTGTCTGTGTCCACGCAGGTTTGACTGCAACACCTCATCCAGGCTCATCTCAGACGCACACTCTGAGATCCCAGCAAGGGATCTTGCAGTATTCCTGAAGAGAGGAAGATTCATGAAGGACAGACATCAAACTGCCAACATTAATGTGTCCTCACTTCTTAAGGTGCTCTAAATCAAACTGCTAACTGCCTGTCAAAACTTACATCATGCTGCACCATTTTAGCAACCAAAATGATTCCGTCTCTGATCTCCCAATACACCTTCCTTTTTCTTCTTAAGGGTAGGAAAATAACAAATGTCAAGTCCTGGCCTGCTGACACATACTATGAAACTCCCATTTACTTCCACCAGACAAGGCTTCGGGAAGCCATGTTTAACTCCACACATCCAAATCTTCTGAAAATCCAGTTCTACAGGGAAGTCAGAAATTGCCAGTTGTCAGCAGCAATGTATAATGTACTATCTATACAGTCAAAAAAAGCAAAGAATAAAGAATCACATAAAAGCATGTCTACTGCCTAATCCATACAACAATTGTCTGTTGTCTGCCAACAACATTCCTTCTGGTTGCTTATTGCACTCACAGGTTATATATCCTCAACTGGAAGCTTATTGTTTATCCATAAATAAACAATGTGTTCTAGTTTCTATGGAAAACAAAGCAGAGAAATTCTGCAAATCCAAATGCCAAGCTACCAAAGCCTGAGTACTGGGCAATGATGTTCATGGCATAGCAACCTAACTTCAAAAATTTAAAAGGGTACTTGCATAGATTATGATAACTACTAAATCAATTTGCTTATGTTTACTTATTGTATAATTCCCATCTTTTATACCAACCTGTGTAGCCCTACCTGTATATTTAAATAACAAGACATCAGTCTTTTTAAGTTCCTCCTGACAAGGTAAAAAACCTATGTGGTAGAAAAAAGTTAGGTTGTGATAAACAATCACAGTGAATACTGCAGGTCCTGCAGGGAACTGCAATTTCAGTGACAAAGTTTTGCAGTCCTAGCTTATTTTCTAAAACATAACAGAAATTACAAAAGCACCTGTGTAACCTCGGAATTTTTAAGCAAGTACTGTATCTTAGAAAGCAAATAAATACAGGCAACTATAAAGGCACGCAAAGTAAGTGTGTTGGTGTATTGGGTCTGGCTGAGCTGGAGTTCTTTTCCCCACAGTAGCCCTCACAGTGCTGTGCTTTGCATTGGTAGCCAGAAGGGTGTTGGTAACACACCGGTGTTTTGGCTACTGCTGAGCAGGGCAGCACAGCATCAGTGCTATAACGTTCCTTCCTCAATCAGGGGCAAGATACTGGGAGGGGACACAAGTAGGCCAAAGCTGACCCAAACTGACCAAAGGGATGTTCCATGCCATGTGATGTCAGCTCAGATATAAAAGCTGAGGCATGGAGCAGGAAGGTGAGCATTCATTGTCTCCAGTGGCTGCCTGCTGAGGAACCACTACACATGCTGAAGCCCTGCTTCTCAGGAGTGGTCGACCATCACTGCTCATGGGAAGTAGAAAATAAACCCTGCTATCTTTTGTTTCACTTTTACGCGCACAAGCCTCCGCTTTGCTCCTGCTTTAATAAACTGCCTTATCCCAATCCATGAGTTGTTTTCCATCTTACTCTCTCCCCTGTCTGGCTGGGAAGGGGAGTGATAGAGCGATAGAGTGGCTGGGTGGGCACCTAGTGTCCAGCCAAGGTCAACCCACCACAGTTGGGTATATACAGAAAATCTTTAATACTGTTTGTTTCTGAGGATGTAAAAATTATGAAGTTGTTCTATCAAGAGTTGGTATACATTAAAAAAAAAACCTGGAGACATTTCCACAAATTTAAGAATCCTCATACTAATCCTTTGATTATATTCAGAAAATGCACAGTTAATGAAGGAAATAAAGCACTTGAAAACACTTTTCCCCCTCTTCTCTTTTAGAATGAGGTGTTGGGGTTTTTTTGCAACAATATCCAGTGTTTAAAGAATAGGATAATTTCCCCCCCTCAAGCAGGTGTTATAGACAATTCTGGATGCATCAGGTTCCCAGGTTACCTTCTTCAGCAACAGAGAAGCAGCCCATCATGCCAGGCTTTGTAGCTCTCAGTCGAAAAAAAAAAAAAAAGCCTGTCAGTAAGGTGCTATCAGAGTTCCGAGTGCCCATTTTTCACAAGGGGCTGCTTCAGCCCATCTGTCATACCAAGTCCACTCCACCAAAGTTTCTGTCTAAGGATGTCAGCCTTTTTGAACAGACTTTGTAATTCTTGTGAAATTAATGAATAAGTCTAAGGCTGCCTTTACAGAGAACTGAAAATTAATTTGTGTAATAGTACTGTTGTTATTAAATGTTTTTAATCTGCAGATGTACACACCGTAGTCTTTAGTTTGCAGCTTGAACTCAATAATCGTACTGTGTCTGGCATTTCTGAAAACTCAGAGGCACTAAAGAAACAAGAAACACAAGCCAGGGAACTCCCACTGGTATTACCACTGCTGGAAAGAGGCCAGGCACATTGAGTAACTGCAGTTTACTGAAAGATGGACTATACAAGCTTGAGAACACCTAGAGCAAAGCAGGCTTGCAGACAGAGCAAGCTTGCTTCTGCCTGTCCCACACATCCACATTAATGTTAAGAAAGAGATTTAATCAAGAAAGTTTAAATTGACACTTTCATCACTAAGGTCCTGCAGAATTACCACGTTTTCACTGATGCATTAAACCCTGGCAACTCATCTGTGCAGATAAACCCACAGAAACAGCAGGAGAAAGCAAGAGCAGCATATGGGAAATTAGATGCCAAAGTACTGGAAATGAAAACAAAATAGGAAGAAGTTGATATATCTGGAAGGAGCCAAAGCCAGCAGATGCTCCAGGTTTGGAGGTTCTCTGACAGGAGGGATACCATGGCCCTGCTAAGCACTGCATGAAGCCCAGGGAAGGGAAACAGGCACAGTGGAAGGTACAGTAGAAGTAGCAAAGTAAAAATATACCTTGGTTAGACTTGTTTGAAATAAAGACTGTGGAGCAATGTAGCGACATCGGATCATATAATCAGTGTTGGATCATGTGGTTCAACTTCCCAGCTTCAAGTTCTACACACAACAGTCAGAAGGAAGAGTTATGCTCTGCAGTTTCCACTGCGGAGGTTGCATTCAGAGCAACCATGGATGTCAGTCTGGAGACCTGGACATTTATTGAAACTCTGCTGTTTCCCTGCCTACATCTCTAATCATGTCTGCCTAATCTCTTACTTTGTTTTTTAATCCCGCTTTTTAAGTAGCTAGATTGGCCCAGATGACCTTTAGAGATCCCTTCCAACCTTAACCAGTCTGTGATTCCATGAAACACAAATTTGATCACCACCTTTCTGAACTGCCATAATACAAAATAGTAATATTAACTGTAGCACTGATATTATGAAATACCTAAGCATAGACCTACTTTTCAAAGGGAATTGCTTTTGCTGGAAAAAACTTTGTGGATGCTGAATCTCCATTACCTATGGATAACGAAAATGGAAAGTCACAGCAAGGATAAGAACAAACCTCACCTTTGACATTAGAGAAGTTAATCACAAAAGCTGTAAAAATCCATTTCATCACTATGATTTAGCATCAGTCCCAGGACTATCATATTAGTCAGTTAGAGCCTTTAGATTCCTTAGAAAAATTAAAATCTTAAAACACCACCTGTTAACTTGAAAAAGAGAGAATCAAACTATCTCAGCCACCCTCTGAAAGCCCATATAGTGACAGATGGGGCAAACCTGTCCAGCCAAACTAGTTCTGTCAGGTCTTGTGCCATCCTCACAGTCTCTGCTCTGATCCAACTTGATTGTAACTTTTTAGCTGTTTATTCACTAACTTTTTAAAATTATGTAGCCTCTTGTTTAAAATTGTATGACCTGATTCTGTCCCCTTTAGCACAGATACCACCTTCCTTTAATTCATATTTTGAAAACTTATCTCATGACCTACACTTGTGCCATACTGCAGACTGGCAGCACATAAACCAACTTTATTACCTTGTCTCAAGGTTCTCCTCTGCACAGAACTGTTTCAGTGTCAGTCCCTCTGGCAGGACACTCTGTTGTTCTCTAAAATTGTAATAGCTATTATGTTTCACAAATATTAGTAAGCCTGATTCCACCTTCTGCATTTAAAAATCACAGAGAATGTGACCAATGATATTTACACACACACACAAAAAGTATATTTAAATAAATAACTCCATGCTACATTATCTACACATATAAGGGACTATTGAACAACCTCAGCCACTTTCTGAAAGCCCATATAGTGACAGACATAAACACACACAAACTTTGTGGCAAATATCATTCTGTTAAACACAATTCATCTCGTTTTACTCCACCTGATGAATTGCTTCAGCAGGGCAGCAGAGGACACTTTGTCATATTTACTGTTATGTTCCAAAAGATTTTAACAATAATTTTAATGAATTATAAGATGCTGCTGTTTGTGCACATCAGCTGCACCTCTCACAGCAGAGACTAGATGTGCCTGTTTGACAACGTACAAACAAAAATTCTTTTGTCCTCTATCCATTGGATGTCAATAAGACTCTTCCTGCTCATTAGTTCCTAAAGCAACTCAACTTCAGATATAAGACAGGTCTGTTTGGGTACACATACCTTTACTTCCAGGTTAAGAAGGCAAAATATCTAAGGAGTAGATCCTGAAATCTTACTGAAGCCTGCCAATTCACAGCAGACTCTGATGTTTTATAGGACTCCAATTTAAGATAAACAGTTGAATATTCTTCTACTTTTAAAGTCCTGAGGAGCTCTCCAAGGAAAACACTGCTGTATCATCTCAAAGTCTATAATGGATTTCTCAAAATCAGTGCCTGGGAGGCAACCTGAGGGACTGCCACTCTACACTTACCTACTGTAATTATGCCTCTAAATTCCCCATTTAGCAGTAATGATGGATTGTGTTATAAATGCTTTCAGCACAGAGTGAAACGACTTTATGAATGACACATATCACAACTAGTATATTGTGATAATAAAAACACTCAGCATGTAATACTCTTTGACAGATATATATATATATATATATATACAATGGATTCTCTGATTCAGCATGTTAACCATGTGCAAGGTACATGAAAAGGATTTAAGAATTACCACATAATTATGTTAAGATTTTTTTTTAGTTTCCAAACTCTATAGTTGTTAAGCAAAGTAAGAGCACCACCTTGTCAGAGATTAAAAATACCTTAAAAGGATTCAGATCACCAAGATACAGAAAGGAATTCGCTTCCCTAAGTTAATGGCTTACTGTCACACACCTTTTGGGTCATTTGAAAATGCTGTTGCAGTGACTGCTATGAGACTAGAGAAAAACTCCTTCTTTTCTTTACTTATTTGGTCTGCACTGGATACACCTTTGCCAACAGCCAGAGTGCTTTTCATGTTCAGTCATTTCAGCTGTTTATGTGGGTCCTTCAGAGGTCTGACCCGAAACTGTTGGGGAGGGAAATTGTTTTCTTGTTCATAATAGAAAAATGGTAAAATACAAAGAAGTGTTAGATCCAATAATTAGAAGAAAAGAAAAATCAGGCAGAAAAATAATACCAAACTTCTATATGTCTGCAACAAAGTGTTCTGTAAATTTGCAGACAGAACCCTGTAATTAAATCCATTGAAGACACAGGTTGAATTTACTGGAGAGTTAAACTGAAGACTGTAAGGCAGAGCTGGAAATTTAATGAAAGCACTGGAAGGAACAAAGTCTTTATGATCCTCTTCCCAAACAGAGATGCAGTTTCCAGAACAGAACAAACAGGTTGGAGTCTGTAAGACCTGTATGTAAGGCTGCAAAAAAACCCCAAGTAATGCCAACTTTTTCACCTTGTCTTCAGTGCCTCTGCTCAATATATAAGTGCCTAACTCTTCAACAGAACCTTATGAAAGAAAATCACCACCATCTCTACTTATCTTTACTTATAGATAAGTAAAGACCACTGAGGCTTTTGGGAAGAGGAGGAAGACTGATGACTATTTGCAGTTATCCACCAGTACGACCTGCAGCAGAATAATGACACTCCAGAGTCCCACTGCAGATAAGTGCTGTCTGCAAATTAATACACATAAAAGCAGGAAAAGAAAATCCCCCAGGTGTTTCACAAAACATACCTCATTCAATTATTCATTTATTCTGAAAATCTCAGTTTAATTTAAATTATGTTTAATATTTCAGGGTATTCTAGTGCCTGCCATAATGTGTCTGGGATCCTAAAAAATGAAATCAGTCCTCATTAAAATCAACAGACTTACAAAATGTATGTAGCATTAAAAAAAAAAAAAATCAAGCTAGCCTATGTGTTTAAATCAAGGCCAGGGGCAAACAAGAGGACTATATACACAATAGTCTTACTGCAAGAGCCAGAAGTCAGCAAGCTTGGAGTAATGCGATCTTAAAAGGTCATGAAAAAAGTAGACCAGACATTAGGATGAAATTCTTTCCTGTGAGCATGCTAAGTCACTGGAACAGGTTGCCCAGAGAAGCTGTGGCTGCCCCATCCCTGGCAGTATCCAAGGCCAGGTTGGATGGGGCTTTGAGCAACCTGGTCTACTGGAAAGTATCCCTGCAAATGGCAGAGAGGTGAAATGAGATGATCTGTAAGGTCCCTTTCAACCCAAACTATTCTATGACTCCATCATTTTCAATTTTAGTTAGATGATGTTGCCTTAATAATTATTTTATTAATTAATCTTGCACAGTTTAACACTTTCAGAGCTCAATCCACGAAAATTATTCAAGTGAATCCTTCCTAAGGATTGTCTACAATAATGAATGTGTCACTGTAGTATCTTTTGATCATCAAGAAAAAATTAACATAGACATAATAAAGCCTTTGTGGCTACCAATCTTCATATTTATTTAAGATCCTGACTGACTTTCTAACGCATATTTCCTAAGAACTTTTAAATCTAAGTCTTGCCTATTTTGTAGAAACCAATAATTACCTGCTGAATGATTACCTCCTTTCTACGGTCACTGAACTGGATGTTAGTGTCAATTTTAAAACTGAGAAAGTCTGCAACTGCCCCTCAACTCCCCTCCTACTTGTCCCAATGTCATAATTATCAAAATCAAGAGCAGAGACAACACTGCTCTTAAGAATGGAGCATCAAGACAGCTCAAAACCAACAGAAACTCCTCTACGGTCTTAACAGCTTTGGGTTTCTTTGGATCAGGTTTCAAATACTTGAGCACAACATCCCAGTCCCTCAAGAAGAGGAATCATCAGATCAGAGAACAGGTCACACTTCTGGAAAGGCAAGAACATACACAAAAGACAAAACTAAAATACATGGAGGGCTACTGAGATGACCAACTGTCAAGGGAGACAGCAATGAAAAGAAAAGAAATGGAAGAAGATGTAATCAACAGCAGACTCTGTTGCTGGGGACATGGGGTTGGACAACGGACAGCAGAAATGAGAAAACCAACAGTTAATGACTCAGTGAGGAAAAACTCATCTGCAAGGTACATGAGGTTGAGAAAGGCCCTGGCAAATGGTGCAGGATGGAAGCACCCAAATACAGAACAACACAGCCCCTGCTGTGCCACAGCAGCCTCTAGCATCGCTTTGTTGTTAGGGAGCAGCTCTTAAAGTCACTGTGACAACCCTCGCACATACACATAATGATGCTGGAATCAATGGTGGAAGCCTTCTTTAACAATGTTGCATTAAACATAAACTTTCTTCTCATTCTTAATTAGCCTTTTACAGCACCAGAAACACACAAAAAATAATTAAAAAAGCTATTGGCACCAATCCCACAGTCATTCTGGGAAAACTCCATGATGAGCAATGAGGAGCAACAGCATGCGTTATGTGCCTATGAGCACACGGTAGCTGCAGTCACTACCAGGCACAATGCCCTTACTAGTAACAATTTTAAGCATATGTCCCATGTAGGAAAAAAAAATTGCTCTGAGAAATAACTGGTACAAAAGTCTTCCCTTGGCTCAAGTGCACAGATGTACCCTTATTATCAAAAGTCATTTCAGGACTGTTTAAAAAACAAACCCAAAAGGGTAATTCTGGAGTGATACCATCTGAGTTCATTATCTGTGGTGGCAGATGAGATCCTTTTTTGGAGTACTAGTTTTGGCAACAAATATCACAGGTTGACAACTTCAACTGACCATTCTAAATCTGCATTCAGGAATTCATATTTTTAGATTTTTTTCTGGCACCAAATCCTAAGAAATGGAAGGTGTTCAGCATCTTTTAAATCCATGCCACTCACTTGTGGTGCTTTAATTGAGATTTCTAAATCCAATCTCAGGTTTTAATATTCATATAATCAAATATTACCCTTGTAATATATTTCAGACATACACTGCACATAGGTTAGATCTCAACAGACTTGTATATTCTCCTTCCTTAGAAAACAAAAGTAATTGCACAGCAAACCTAAATGAGCGCAGTGTGAATGTTAATTCAGCAATGTCTGCTTCTATCACATAGTCTTTTTTTGTTGTCTTTTGTCCCATCTGTTCCATCAGAATAAGGAAAAAATCATGGCAGATCCAAAACACTTCTTGCAGTGATATCACCAATGTAAACAGATTTTTCATTTCATTTTCAGGATTGCTTGTTAACAAGCAATGTTAACATAGCATATAAATAATCAGAAAAACAAAGGATTTGATTTCTGATGTTTGAATGATTAATCTACCCGAATGCAGCTTCTAGTTGCTGCATTTAAAATTTCCTCTTCACTCTCAACAGTAAAAATTGCCAGAAGAGTCTAGTTCTTTACCTCTTGCTTACTAAAAATTAATCTGCAAGAACCCCAACTACACATTTCTGCTCTTCTGCCAAAAAACAAAGCATCAATCTCAAACTATGAATCTCTAATCTGAGAATCTCATTAGACTTTTCCTACCCCCAGTGTTTCACTCTGTGACCTGACTTTGCTTTGTGAATACACTCTGCTTACAGCAAAGGTGAGATCTGCACTATAAATCCCAGTCCAAAAATTTTAATACAAAAATGTAACACCATCAGCTGGTAAGACCCAGAATAAGCTTTCAGTACCAAATCTAGAGAAGAATCTGCAGAAGCTGAGCTTCTTTCAACAAGTGTGCCTCATGGTGCACTGGGTACTGGAATCACCAAGCCCTACTGCACCTTAAAGTGACCCTTCTGACTGCTGTTGAGAAAGACCTACCCTAGGTTAGACACTGCACTCTATGCAAGAGGAGGCAGGTACTGTCCTGCTCCAGAGGGGGCTACATCTAACCTCACCACCTCCTACAGCACAGCTTGCTGGTCCTCTGGACAGGCTGCTGACCTTTGTGAATTCCCTTCACAGACACTCTATTCCATCCCTATTCTATTTGAAAACCTCCGAAATCTTACCTGAGGAAACTGAATTTACTCACTCCTCCGTGGACTAGCTTTTAGCTTGCACATTCTTAATTGCTAAGTGGGTGCAACTATGTTTTGCCACAGCTGGAAAGTTTGTGACTCCCACACCAGTTGCCATTCAGAAACGGGAATAAGAATTATTGTTACTCTTTGGAAACAATGAGAAAGTTACAGCAGCTACGAAACAGACCTCTAGCAGAGGGCTGCTAAATTTCTAATGTACTGTGAAAAATAACACCATTCTTAGAAAAGCACTGAATGGTTATTTTGGGAATGTATGTTTCACCACAGCCTGTACAATGGAAGCAACACAATGTGTTGTGAATGTGCTACCTGTTGAAAGAGACAAACACATTTCTCTTTTCTACAATACAAAATGTAGCAATTAAGCACCACATCAGAATTATTAGAGCTATATAAAGCACTGTGAAGACTAATGTAACACAGAGTTAAGGGCTAATGTAATAAGAGTTAGATTCTCTACAGTGCAGAACAGTAGCCTTTTAATCTATGAACCATATGCTAGACAACAGATTTGTTTGATAATCTCTGAAGCGTGTTATATGCTGTGTACTTCTATTTGACAGGGAAATTCTGTTCTAACTTTATATAGACAATTTTAAAGTGTTCTTATATATGACATAACCACATAGGAGGGAACTTACTGCCACCATATGTTACATATAATATTTACATATACTTTGCATTTAAAAGTCAGTGAAGCTGCTAGAAAATACATATAAAACAAAGTTTAAGATAAAATTGCATGAAAATTTCTAACACAAAGTCAATAAACAGCTCAAAAGATCCTATGGTAGATATTTTTAAGACTCCCTTTTAAAACGACATTTTACCTTCTCTCTGAAATAAGTCACTGTTATTTATGAATGCCTAGTAAAGGATAGATACAGAATAGTCTTTGTGTTTTACTGCTTCAAGCAAATACTTTCCCCATCCGCATCTCTCTTCCTGTGTTACCTTCGGGCAAAGATCGCTTTCATGTTTATCATTTCCTTGTTGGAACTAATTAAGCTGCCAAGTTTAAAATCCCTGGCAGCTTATACAATTCAGACCAATTATTCTATGTGCAAGGACAGCTTTACCAGATGGAATTTTATTCCCTGTCCTTCAGAGTTCATCATGTGAGCTCAGTGCAGAGATCCAAAATCTAACCTTTAATCTCAGTTCTATGAATTTGTAACCTTGGAGATGAAATATCATTTCTTCATATTTGTTTCTCCTCCGCAAAGCTTTAAATACCTTTTCCATGCTTCTCATGAGAATATTTGTATGTGGATAATACTTGAAAACAACTGGAAAAGAGAAGGGAAACAAAGGTAGGTGTTGATCAGTTCTCCTAATGCCCACCACAAATACGCCATGGAGGTCTGAGTTACAGCTTAGGAATATGCTGAACGGGGGAAATGTCAAAAAGGGAGGAGATAAAGAGTCAGGTTGTTCTTCTGGGTTATGAAAATGAAATCCAGATCTTTCTCTTAAAGTGTTAAGAAGCTAAAAATGTCTTTTGCTACCTTTCAGACTGATAAGAAAGTGCTGTCAAGGTCATCTTCTCCATATGAGGATCCTCTTCTGCAAAAAATGACTGGAGCAACTGGCTCCGCTTTGAAGATAACATGCAACAATCCTCAACAAAATATTAGCACTGATGTGCTCAAGTGAGGAATACTTGAAAAACACTTCAAAAGGCTACAGTAACAGCATCAGCACTAAGCCCTGCACTTGGCAAACATTAATCACAAAAGCAAAGTGAATTAAAACTAAGGTATTCTTTTTTAATTAAAGAAATGGAGAGAAGGTATGAGGAAGAAAGATTACATTTTTTAGTTGTGTATTAATGACACAATTTAATGAAAAATTAATCCAATCGTAATCACAATACAGAATCTATTTTATATCCATCAATGTACTATCTTAGTGGAAATCAATTTAATGTACCAAACAGTAACATCTTGGGTTATACAATTCTCAGCCAGGTACAGAACAAAAGGCCTCAGTGGGAATTAAGCAGAATATGCTGCTGAAATAAAGATGTATTACACATACTTTAGTACAATGACAGGGCCCTGAGATTTTCCATGTTACTTCTGCTTCACTATACCAGATATATATTTACAACAGAACCAAGATTTAACGGTGCTGAAAATAAAATCTTTAAAATGCAGGTAATCTGCTGCATATTATTGCAGGAAGTTACCCTCTTTGAGTTCTAACATCATTTTAAAACACGAAAGACCTGATTTTTGATAGTATCAAACTAGGTGAGAGTACCAGACAGGACACTGAAAGGAATAAGGCATATGAAAAGAGGCTGAGGGAGGTGGGTTTGCGTAGTCTAGAACACACTACAGGTGTTTTCCACAACTTAAGTCAGGCAACTAACAGAGCCAGTCTCAGTCACAATCATCACAAGTTCCAAGAAGTGAAATTCCACCTGAAAATAAGGGAAGAAACTTCTTCATCACGAATGTGGTTAATTCATCCTTAGAGATTTTAAAATCTCAAACAGGTAAAGCCCTGAGTAACCCAATCTAACTGTGAAGGCAGCTCAGCTTGGATCAGCAAGGTGGACCAAATGATCTCTTAAGGTTCCTCCTAACTTACTCACTGGATGTCAACTCAGCAGTTAAAGGCTGCTCAGTCATCTTCAAAAACATTTAAGAAATGTGAATACCATTTCTAACTTTCCTGAGATTCATCTAAAAGAAAAAATGAGAATGAAGCTCCGAAATCAATCCTGTACTACTGTGGGAAACCACAACGCAGTTCATAAAATCAGCTAAGCTTCACCTTGCATTATGTTCCATAACCACCTTCTTCCAGCAGTTAGGAACTGTCCTCTGATTTTGAGCTTACATTTATCACCAGTGGCAATGAATTCTAACATTATTTCAAATTTATTAGCAAAAGGAAACCTAAGGTATATAACAAGAATACTAAGTAAGTCAAGATTAATTAGTCTTTCTAGTTCAATACGTTTTTCCTCACAACCTTCTGTCACATCTTTGCTTAGATCTTTATTTAGATTACAGTTCTTGAGCAACATCATCTAGTCTTGAACTAAAGATAAACTCAAAATTTTTCATGTGAAAAAATCAAAACTTTCCAGATAAATGAAGTTTTCTAGCAAAATCACTAGCTTGTTCAAAGAATAAATATCTGGTTGTTCCACAGCTTGAATTTATTTTGTTAAATCAATGCACTGGATCCTATTTATCCCATTTTACCTTATCCAATTATTCTTCACACTTTAATTAATTTTTCTTTAATTGCCTGCACTCCTTCTGTACTCAGTAATTTCTAAATGTAGTCTCTTGAAAAAAAGAGCTGTTTTGCTCTATATTTCTACACCACTTATCACAGCACTGTCCTGCTCCACAAATAAACCTTTAAAAGGCAATAGTAACACAAATACATTTTATTAGGCTTGAGGCTGACTACCACAAAATTGTCTGGTTTTCCCACCATTTAATGAAATATTTCTATGTTTTCCTGTATTCATAAGTCAATAGTAATGCTTGCTGTTAATGGATATAATGTCCTCTCTTTCTGAAACTTCCTATGATTCATATATTACTGGATTAGGGGAGAAAAAAGTACACTTTCAAGACTTCTATGATACACTAGTTATTGCTATTTTTTCTTTCTTTTTTTAACAATAGCGAGTATGTAAAATACAGCACAATGTATGCAGAGAGCCAGAGAAGTCAAACATTCAAATTTATTGAATCAGAAAGGAGGAAGAAAGTCCTATCACCACAGTGTGAGTAACAAAAAACAAAGGTGACTATGCCATCACCTTATTCATGAGACAAATTGTGCTTTACACAGAAATTGTATTTATACACATTTTTCAGCACTCAAGCACACTCAGTAGGTAAAAACAAATGGCTACCAACACAAGGTTTGTTTAGAACAATCTTCTGGGGTTTATGTGAATAATGTAGTAAATAGAAAACAGCATAAAATTGCCTGAGGCAAAGGTAATTCAGCTCTAGGAGATTCAGAAGAGTAATTACTCTACCTGTTTTTGAGTATAATCTAAGAAAATTAACGGCAAAAATGTATTATCAAAAATGCATAGAATAACTTTGATTTTTCTTATGGACTTTCTTTCTTTGATGATAATGGTGATGATGTGTGCACTGCTTGTAGAATGCAATGTTTGTTAACTCCTTTTGGTTTACATTCAAAGTTCATCCAGTAGGTTCTACTGAACTGATGATCTGGTGAATACTTATCATTTCTGACTAGACAGGTTACTTGGAAATCAGAATGAAAGTTGCATTAAGATAAAAGAATAGAACTGTATGAAAACTCAAGTGAGAATATGCATGAAATTCTGTTATCAGGTGCCTTATTAAGGTCTTTAGAGAAAGCCAGTCTTCTTGACAACTTTAATTCAAATCCTGCAACTGCAAATGTCACACTGAAGAAAAATTTACTTCACATTTGAGAATTTCCATGACAGGTATCTAGAGAACTTAGGGTCATAAAAGAATTTGAACTGAAATATTTTAAAGAAGTAGCAATTACAGGGCAACAGGCGCCAGCTTTCACACCAAGTCAATTCTTCCCAAAGGTCCTTTTTAGAAATAGCAACCTTAGCTAAAAATGGTATCTCAACCTGACAGTCCGCTGATGGAAGACAACTGCCTTTACGGCATGCAACACAGATGTTTACTGTTTCACAAAGTATTCTGCATCAGGCAGTTGAGGACTGTGACTATGTATTCTCAGTGCACAAGTTCTGTTGGTCTCCTAAGGAGGACTCCAGAAATAACACCGGAATAAAAGTCCTTTTCTTCTCAGAGTGGCCAAGATAAATTAATCCCAGAGGTGCAAGAACAGTGAAATCAAGAGAAGAAAATGCATCACATAAATGAAATTTCTATGAGTTTCATTGGCACAAAGGAAAGGTCTTCTTGCCTGAGGACATTCTAATCAGCAGTCCTGAGAGCAAGATTTCATTTACAAGAGGAGAATCAAAAAGCAAATGGAAGATGGAGATCTACAAAAATATGAAGCAACACTAGTTCACTGTGCAGACACACTTGTTTTATGGGGCAAGGGAAGAGTAAAAATCTCCTCAAGTAAAGCTGTTCACAAATAGCCTTTTTCTGAGGGAAAAATTCTCACTGAAGGTAATCCACATAAATGCTAGGTGACTGTTCCCACATTTTGCACCACTTGTTCTGGCCCTACTAACTTCCTCAGATACGGCATAAATGTTTGGAGCAAACTACTTATGAAACTATTTATTATGTACATGCACATATTTAATATACTATTTATTTATTTAAGAGCTAACAGATTTATGAACTAGCATTCAAATAATTTAGCTTCTTATCTACTTTTTTCCTCTCTTTTTTTAAGCTCAGATAGAGCTAAATTTGTCAGCAGGTGACTGTGAATGACTAGTAGGATGATGCTGCCTTTGTTCTGCTCATTCCCACTCAGAGCAAAGCATTTCTGCATGTGGGAAGTCTGGTCTTTTTGTTATCTCCATATTCCCAGCCATTCAATCTGAATGCTATTGTTTTGTCATATCCCACCTTTTGTGATTTGGAAGGGTCCACAAGATTTTAAAATGTACAATCAGATGGATGGCAACGGATTAGTTAAACACAAGGTTAGCCAAACAGTGACTGGTTGACAATAAAAAAGCTAAAAAATGTAGGATAAAAAACAATCCCACAAAAATTCAATGCTCTACTAATATCTGATATAAAAAAAATTTAATAAAATACAATCTTACTTGTTCTGAATATTTCCCATGCAGATATAACAGAAGTTAACAGATACACCACCATGCCAAAACTCCACTATTTATCTGAACTCTTGCTTGTGTTTCTGCCTGGTTTTTCCTCCTGACTGCTGCCTTTGTCTTCACTCTTCTTGGATTTTTATTTGGGCTTAATTTCATCCCAGGATCTATTCAATGCATCAGGAAGAACATCTAGGATCAACTCAAGTAAGCTGAGTCTAAGAGAGAGACATTGCTTGTCTTAAACCAAAGCTTGTTTGGGGATCGTTGTCAAGAGAAGAACAATGTGTGCATATGCAGTAGCAAGACTCCACAACACATATTCACTGTTCCTCCTAACTTGTTTCTAATAAAATCACATACCTACAACAACATATTTTATTTCCATATTTTAATGTGCAGAGAAGTTAACACATTTCTTGAAATAAGACTTCCTCAACAGTTATCTCTTAAACCTAACTTGCTATTTTATTTTCTAGTTCTACAGTACACATTCTTTTGCTTAAAATTTTACCTTTTCCTCTCAGTCTGACCTCAAGCCTCAGCCTTGGACTCTCCACACCCCTCTACAGCATGCAAAACTTGGTCTTGTTATTGTCATCTCCATGACCACTGGGGCTTCAGCAGACCCACGGCTCCTGATCAGGGAGAGCCTGGGATTCTTTGCAGAAGACAAATATTTCACCGTAAGATACAGCATGCTGCAATATAAAATACAAATATTCTGGGGTTAGAAAGTTAAGATAAGTTCTGATAATTATTGTACCCTCAAACAACAATGCTGACACTGCAACTGCCAGACTGTACTTTCACTAGCAAAGAAAGGGTGACATCTAACCATTTCTCTCAAAGAATTAAAAATCTCAGCTTCATTTATTAAAAATGTTGTCATAAAGCATCAGTAAGGCTTCTTTCTCTCATTGCAATAAATAGAAAGGATTACCTATGTGTTTGGGGGTTTTTCCTTTTAAATGGAAAGACTACCTTTTTAAGAGAAATGAGATGCTTATGGCCAGTGCAGAAGCTGTTGTCTGTGACATTCAGCAGTGCAAGACTACGACTTTCTTTCTGGAAGAAAAGCCTGGGTAAAAGACAGAGTAAGTTTTCCATAGGTGGGCATTAGGGGGAAGGGAGAAATCAGGTCATTAGATTCCACACTGGGATAAAAACAACTCCTTAGAAGAGAACTGTTGGCAAAATTACACTGTTAGAAGTAAAACATCACATAGCCTCATTCCTAAAGGTTGACTGCATTACTGAACTATCTGACTCTACCACTGGGAAGAACTCGGTGTGCTCAGTACTGTTCAAATACAGAACAATTAAATGACCTCTCCCAAAAGCTTGCTATATAAACACAAGGTAAAAAATCAAATGGATGCTGACAGATGGAGAGAGATGAGGTAATGAGGAAGCACCACTAATCCCTGACTTGCGACCATGTCAGTACACTGACACCACGAACCTCTACCGCTCATGGAGATTCTGCTCTGAGAAGGTTGCCTTTTTTGAAAACTTGTATTGCAAAGAAAAAGGAAATTAAAGGTCAGCAACTTACAATAGATAACACAGTTGAGATGCCTGGACTTGGGAAATACAAGATTGGTACTGCTGAGAATTTTCCTGAGTGGTCAACTGCACAACTGCAGTGTATCGACCTGCCAACTCTCCTCTTTAAGGAGAACAAACAAAGTACAAAAAAAAAAAAAAAAAAAAATCTGTTAAGCTCTTTAAACCTAGCCCAGTGGCTACAGAAAGCTGCTCACAGGGACAGATCTAACCAGCAGAGCCCTGTGTGTTGAATAAGCCAGAGCTCAACAGCTCTTAATCAAAATATGCTGGAGCTGCTGAATTCAGAGCGCTGAAAGCTTGGATCATCATGGCATCATCATGTTGGAAAGAAGCAAGCACCACCTCTCAACATCTCACAACAATTTTTATCAGCAATACTTCTGAGAGAAGCCAATATGTGCTTTGTCCATGAATGCTGGAGATTTGGGCATTAACCCCTGAAGGTTAAGGCTAACATGCTGCTCTTGCTTTAGACTGTTGCCACCCCCTTACCAGACAAAGTAACATTTTCTCCAGACATAAACCTTAAGCCAGCTGCCTTTTCATTCAAGTCCTTATCTCAGGCTGGCACTCAGAAATCTGAGTGACGTAACAGTCTGCATTTGATGGAAATAACTGTTGAGCTGGGAGTTGTCAACATTTATTATAAGCATAAAGAATGCCACATAACAGGAGACTAGAGACTATCAGGACTGTTTTGAGAAGAAGCATAAGTGTATGATACAAAGACAGTTTCTGAATAAGGAACACTAACAGAATGTTAGCTTTTGCTAGTCATGCTATCATATGCGGAGGCACAGAAAACAATCAGAGACAATATATGTGAAAAATACACTGAAAAAAATCTTAAAGAATACTTATCTGGCAGAGCTATCTATGTAGGTTGTAAAGTTCAAAAATTTCACAGTATTTAAAATACATTGAATAGTAGTATGCATACAGCAAATAACTGTGTTCTGTAGCACAGTATGCCTCCTTTTATTGCTCTTCACAGATATCTGCAGATATGTCATGGAAGAAAGTTTCCTCAATAGCTGTGTCACAGGAAAAACAAATTAATTACTGCGTAATTCACAGAAAAATTAGTTTACTTTGTTGGGCAAGTAATAAAGGTTACTCTTATTTGACACAATGCCCTTTTGTGGCTATCAAGCCTTCTTTAACCCTACTGGGGAAATCTGTTCCCAGAGGTAAGGTGGCATCTCCTGAAGCAATGGTCCTGCTCTCCCAGTCAAGTCAGACTTCAAGCACAGTGGACAGAAAACATGGGTTTAGAAGACTGCAAAGTCAAAACCCTTGAACAGTGATGGATAGATACATACTTGCCTTCTCATCACCTGATCACACACTGTCCAACCTTCTCCAAAAGCTAGTAAATCTACGCCCTTCATATCAGTCATCAGTGATCAGTGATCTCTGATTTCTCAATGAAGATCATGCCACACTACCATCAATAGGTTCAATTTGGCTAAGACATATTGTGGTCACTAAGAGTATTGTTTACTGTATCTAACACGTATTTCATAAATAAATTTTATTTGGAAACACTGCAGGCAGTTAAACACACAAAACACCTTTATCAATATCAGTAATATGTAAGATAGGAATTTTTTACATATTTGTTTCTACCCATATATTTCAGAAATAAAGCAAATCAACATACCCACCCAACTTGGTGTTGAGAACTTACTGAGGGTGCACTCAATCCCTCCATCCACATCAGTTGTTAGATTCATAACACATATAAACAATAGTTACTTATGCACACAATATAATTAGGTATTATTATCCTGAGAGGATTGCAAGGTGACTATCCCAGCACCTTCCCTCAAAAACCTGGAAAAACCATACAGGTGCCTAAAGCTTAGGTGGGAAGTCTGTTATGGGGGAAAACCACAGGGTGACAATGAAGCAGCAGTAGATTCAGTGCTATGTGTTGTTCTGCTTTACTGAGGAAAGCAAGTGAATTTTAGCATTATGTTTTGCTCCCATCTTCCCTCTTCTGCTCCTCTCTCCTCATAGTACCTCTAATTTCGCATAGGTAAAGATTCTCCTTACAGAGTTGTTTCTGCCTGGTCTTTGCCTTCTCCAAATACAGGTTTTTCTGGGTTTAGATACCTCTGTTCAGCTCAAGCAATACCAGGCAGCAGTGTACTTCTTCTGACTTTAATGCCAACATGAAAAAGCTGCTTCTTTAAAATATTGCACTTAACCAAACATTCATTTAGACACAGAAAACAGCCGATACCTCAAATTTTTGAGAAAGCTTACTGATATCACAAAACAGCCAAGCCATGTCATATTGCTGTACTTAACCATTAATTAGCTTAATGAACACTGAAACCCCACCAGATAGAATGAAGTTGTGACTCAGAGCAGCAGATGTGATTCTGGTCTGAAACCTCTGGGGAGTGTCTGTGACAGTGACTGCAGCAGTCAGACTGAAGAGCAGTACCACAGAGGAAGAAATTTCTGCCATGGAGGAAGAGATTAGTCCTTGAATGGCAGTTAATTTGTTCCAGACAGAGAATTTTGCTGTTAGGAAAGGAAAATGTCTTTTATGAAACCAGAATAAATCCCCAAACAAGTTCTCTATAGAGAACATCTAGTTTAGAAAGATATTATAAACAACAGGTGCTTATAACCTCTTCATAACTATATTCACAGAGAATAAAAAGTAACAAGCTAATGCACAGAGCCTAAGACATTATTACAACAATAAAAATGTTAAACTATGTATGGCAAATATACTTCAATGCTTCTGTACATCATAGTTTACTCTGCAGCAAGCATGGAATCACTGCAAGATTATGTTGTCAGAAAAAGCCAAAAGCTGATTTACTGAAAAGATCAGCTTTGATAGTGCAAGAGAAGATGAAAGACAGACCTTGGAGCTGCCCAAGCCAATGACAGTCATACAGCTCGAGCCACTCTGCATGACCCTGCACATACCACTCTGAACGCTAAAAGACTCAGGGAGATCAAGAGGTTTACAGGAGCTGAACAATTTTCTTCCAAGCAAATAGCCCAAACGAGTCTCCTGTCTGAGTCAGAGAAGCTCAAAAGTACAAAATTATATCACTGGGTGAATACTATTGTAATATGCACACTACAAACACACCACAGGAAGCTAAAACATGTCACTTAAGGGCAGTAAATTCCTTGCCTAAGTTAGAAAATGTGCTTAAAGTTTCTTGCAAGCATATAGTGCAGTGTCTGAAAGTCCCTGCTAGAAGGACTGGAGGCAAGATAATGTGTTCTTTGCAGGAATCTACTGGTTTCATTTGTGCCTCAGCTGAGTAAGTTTCAGAAACAACCTTCACTCAGAAAAACAAAAAAAATATTTTCTTTTTCTACATAGTCAACAGAGCAAGCAGAGCTTTTAGAGCAGCCTGTAAAAGAAATAAATTCATATAAAATCATCTTTTCTTTTACATAACTATTTGTTTCAGCATATCCTAGCAAGACACAGCAGAAATGAGTACTCAAGTGTCACAGACAAACAAGGCCTACTTGTCCAGTTTTCAAAAGGCAAAAACCTAGACATGGGTCTTAGATTCTGTTGAGAGCAAGGGTAAGCTTCTAATCATGGAATCAATTTCTTTTTCCAACAGCAGTCTTACAGCACATTTTAAAGCACTGTCCATCAAGCTAATGTGATTTTCTTCTCTCTTTCTGTACTTTCTTTTTTTAATTTCCCTCCCCAGCATTGTCTAATCTCTCTGCCACATCAGCTGTTTGTAGTAGCATATTACACTATCAAGTGTTGTTTAGTTTCCCCATCCTGATATCCCAGTCCCTCCCTGGACTCTCCTCCTCACTGGCCTTACAGACAGTTCTTTCTCAGTGCACTGAGGAATTAACGGTGATTTCTAATTTTCTTTCAGTTTGGTGACTGTACTCCATCACCACACCTTCCATATGGCCTATTTTGACAACAGCAATCTCTTTGTTCTGCAAACTGCTCACAACAACAAATTCTGGATTAGCCTTCAGATGCCACCACATTTTATTCACGATCCATTTCTGGACTATTTTCATTTATGGTAAATCTTTGCATTGCACATAACCTTTCAACTTTTTTTTGTGTGTGTCCCTCTCCACCTCTGTGGCACAAGGCACATTGACTAGCCTGTGGCAGCTTAACTCTTATTGACAGACTCCAAAGAATCCAATTTACGGAACCAGTTCCTATGCCCTTAAAGTAAAGGTGAGTAAACAGATCTAAAGGGCATCATATTTCTTACTCTATGTTTGAATGGGATCAGTAATATATTCCACTGAGGTTGCTCATGTTGCTGTATCAGGCAGCATCTAACCAGGTGACCTTTTACACGTTAATTTCGTGCCTTTTCAAGATCAGTTACATTGCAAGCTTTGAACTGTTTCACATTTCTATATTCTTTGTTTTTCATTTAAGAAGAAGACACTTCCTTATTGCTAAGAATATAGTCCAATATTTGAATAATATGTGCCCTCTAGGTTTTCACAAGACAGCAAACCTATTACACAAACAAATCCCTCTCCCCTTACTACTCTCCTGTACCTTACAGAAAAAAAAATTAAACTGGTCATTGATTGGTATCTGATTTCCTGATAGGTCTCAAAATAAATGCTAGAGATAACAAAAATGTACAGTTCAACAGAATAATGCCTATTAAACTTTAACAGTTGCAAAAAAAGGAATTTTTTTACAAGATTATTAGAAATGTATAACACAAGAGAAACTGTTGAGACCAAACTGCGATTCAGGAGCTGTCTAGATAAATACTACATTAAAATAAACAAACAAACCAGTATTGCTATTTAGGGAACTTCCTCCAGCAATCATTCAGGAGTGATTTACAAACAGCATCACTGCTCTGACTTTGTTCCATTACTTGGCTTTATATACAAGCCAACTGAACGAGATGAATTTAAGTGATCTCACAGCTGCACTGTGCATATACTGGATCTAAGGCAAAGACATTTTCACACAATTCCTCCTGCATGGCCCTGCAGTGAAATTTAACACTGGACTGGTGACCTGAAAGTTATTACCAAGGCAACAGATAGAAATCCAACAGTGTTATGAATTCACTACAGGCAAAAGGCAGAGTAGAAATCAAAAGCAGAAAAATTGGGAAAAATTTCTATTAAACATACAAATCCTTCAATAACATCAAAAGAAATGTTAGAAAATACTGGTTCAAATAAATTCCTTCTTTAAATAAATTGTTTTTATGCTATCTCCAAAGTGACAGTCTTTCTTTAAATATGCTTTCACAGCCTGAAGAACTATAGGAACAGATTTTATCACCTACCATTAAGAAAATCACACTAAGATAAAACAAAAAGTACAATCAGCAGGACTGTTAGTTGTTTTTCAACGTTTTAACACAAGTGTCCAACCTTCTGGCTGGTTTTCCACTGAAGATTACATTAATTTGTATGGAAAACTGGAGGCAAAATTGTGCACTTGTGCACATACTCCCTGCTGATCAGACTTCATTAGAAATAAAATATGTTCCAAATGAGAAGACAGACAGCAGGATTTCTTTTAAAATAACTTGGTATGTTAACTCCTATACAATTCTTTGTGTGTTTTTTTTTAATAGGTTATAAAAACAAACACTAATTTCCAAATGAAGATATTACAAGCAGTTGTGTCAGTAACGTTCAACATAAAACTTAAAAGGAATTTCCTTCTGTGAAAGCATTACACTGAAAAATGTCAGTTTAATAAAGACATTTGACTTCAGGTTTTGTTGAGGTTTTTAATTTTTTTTTAACTGAAGTGTCAGCTAATACTCAGAAGAATCTTTTTTAATACAGCTGCAACATTTAAAAAAAAACTAACCAAACCATCAGGCTGACCTTATAGCAGATGGGTCCAGACTGTGGCAAATCACTGCAGCTGTTACACCATGAGATTTACTTTTACTCATGCTATTCCATTCTTCAGTATATATTCTTTTAGCCAATAAACCAAGATAGAACTCAAAAAAGACAGTAGATTAAAAAATAGTTCACATGGTCATTCTTCAACTCATTGAGTTAAGGGTTCAAGTTTCGGAAAAAAAACCAGCAAAAAACCACAAGCAACAAAACCCCCACAACAAAACAGGTGTTCAGCACCAGACAAATAAGGAAAACATTAATATTTAAAGATTTGTGAAATAGAAAAAAAATCCAGTGCTTCAAAACAGAATGAGTGTTAAATGCCCATTACAATACTTCATATCAGCACCCTGAACCTGCCTTCTCTGCACTTTCAGGTTTTTTTGTTCTTTATTTTTACACCTGATGAAAATTACAATGCAAATAAACATCCACTTCAATATTATTTAATGTGTTTGGCAGTCTAGGATTTTTTAAGTTTGCCAATGTTTTAGGTGGGAGATGTGTTTGGTTTTGTTCTATTTTTTTAACAATAAATGGATAGATTATGAGAATTATCAGAAGAGATGGGATATAAAATTTTAATTTAACGGAAACTAGCCTTTACATTAATGTTCTATTATATGTCTACTAATTCCATCACAAAAAAACCAACCAAATATATTCTTTCTAATATTTTCTCTGTTGTAACAGTATGTTACATCTATATTCATTAGAAATCATGAGTGTTCCCTACTTCCCTTGAGACACTCAATCTAATATCTCTAAGCACCAAACTATGTTTTGATAATCATTTTAGCTTTTATTCATTTCATCCCATTATATAATACCTTAAACTACTTCCCTCATCTTCCTGATACTCAAGGCTTCCAAACTTTCATATCTGAGTTATCTTATCCTTTGATCTCCAATAGTTTGGACAAGGATGTACCTGTAACAGCTATCTTCCAAAAACTCTCGCTAGTTAGACTGACGAAGCAAGCAGCTTAAATAAGATGTACATTTTACAGCTTTGATCTAGTTAACAACTCCATCATGATTCTCTGGTTTGTTTTGTCTGGGTTTTTTCCTCTGGTTTGTTTTGTTGGTTTTTTTTAGTGACCTACAGCTGTGATTTTCCTTTTCTATTTCAAAAGGAATAAGAACATAAAATACACACAGAACTTGCATTAGAAGTGAGAAGCTTCAGTCTGAGAGGCAATCCTGAAGATTGATGTATGGCATTGTCCAAATAGCCCAAGCTGCAGGTTTTTGTTTATTTGTTTTACAGCAAATTACAAATCTATACTTTTAAATTGACTCAGAAAAATTAACTTTTAAACTGGCCATCACACAAGGTCAGCAGAGCAGAAGAAGAAAGCTTTTCTTTCTCTTCTCTTCTCTTTCATTTTATTTTTAAGTAGAACCTTAGCATAGTGTGGGTTTAGTGTTAGCAATGCTGACACATGGGTGACTTTTTTTTAATACAGTCTCTTACTCGTATCCTAAACACCCTCTCACAGTTATTTAAACTGATAAATTACAGCCTTTGGAGCTAAACCATTAATGCTGTTCAGGGTTTTGTAGGCCATCCAACAAGCACATACAAGAATATTTGTGAAAAACATTTCACTCTTTAAACAAAAGTTCTAAAGCATGGGAGGTATCTTTAAAACGATACATATCTTTAAAATCATACATAAACTTCAGCAATATTGGAACTGCCTTAAAAATGTTCAAGTTTACTGAACTGCCTTCTTGGGCCTCAAGTGTTTGGTTTTACTTAATGGATACAGCTGTTGGCATCCTATCATCAACACATTTATGTTTCAGCTACTTCCTAGCAGATTTACTAAGGCACACTCCTCTTACCAGGTAGTATTGCCCTCTCACATCTGTATTTACCAATAACTGAGAAGAAGAAACAACACCAGAGCAGGGTTAGAAAAACTATGGTCATGTTCCCTGACCTGTACTGAGGGGAGGTGAAGGCAAACAAAGAGGGAAAGAATTGACTCTGCTAAAATGGCCATTTCCCAGGTGCTGTAAATACTGCGCATGGATCCTACTGACAGCATTTCAGGAAAGGCAGTTTAGCATTTCTGTTACCTACCCCACCAGCATCCCAGCTGCTGACATGTGAATTGCTTTCTGGCCAGCCTCAGATATTGTACTTCAAGAAACACTGTCAACGCCAAATTGGAGTTTGTTCTTAGCCACAGTTCCAAAGCTACTACTTCTCTCTATAGGCTGCGTGATAATTTTTCAAACTTATGTGAACAGCTTGAGGTTTGGGGTTTTCTAATACATTTTATTTTCAATGCACTCTTTACAAGAAACAAGCTCAGCTGTGAAAACAGAACACTGAAGTTGTTTACATGATGAGTTTGCACACAGTACTACCTAAAACATCTTGCGATAAGAAGGAAGGATAATATGTTAAAATGAAAGGTCACTTCTCCAAAAGATGTTATTGGAAGGATTTATGAAAACCTATAAAAACCCTAATGGATTATTATCTGAAAAGCAAGTGGACATACAACACAGAGTTTCTTTTTGTTTCATTAAACATCCCCTACAGCCTAAGGGGAAAATGCATAATTTAAAGGAAATAGATAAATGGGACAGTTTACTCACAAAAAATATTGAAGGATAAAAACCTAAGCAGGCAGAAGGCTTAATGTTATGGATTCATCAGAGAAAATCAGACTTGTCAATTACCAAATCTTCTCAATTATCCTGACAACATTACAAAGTTTGTATCTGGAAAAAACATTAATGTAATTGCCCCTCCTTCAGTCAGACTTAAAGCACAGTGGGGTATGAGAGTACTCAAGAACAACTCAGGTGACAAGTTACTGGCCATCCAAAAATAAATGCTACATGGCATTCTGTTCTGCCCAATCTGAATTTATGTCTACAATAAAAGATACATTGTTCTTCAGTAACTGCTGTGCAACTTGGATGACATTTTAGCATTGTGTCAGCTTGGGGCTTGCTTTGTTTGTTGGGGGTTTGCTTGTTTGTTTTTTATGCTACTTTCTGGATTTTGTTTTAAAATACAGAGCCAGGGAACACAATAAAAACCTATACAACTTTAAAAATCAGTGCTTGAGTACACCCCACAAGAAAAATATGAACCACCACTACTTTTTGCCAGTAGATCTGTTTACAGATCTCAACAACTATTTTCCAATATCCAAATCATCAGCCAATATTCCAGCAAAACCTCATGTTTATGACCAGCTTATTCATTATAAGTCTATCATAACTTGTAAATACATTCAGTCATTAATGATACATGATGCTGAAAGAGTAAACAGACTTGCTACTACTTATGCTTTAATTCACAAAACAAGGTATTTATCCAATGATCTTCAACAAAAAAATTAATGGTTTATGTGCAGTCACTGTCCAATGTTACCTACTCAGTATTTCATTTTTTAAAAACTGGAATTTAAAGGCAAGTTTGTCAATCTTGACTTCCACCATCCCTCTGGGGATTCAGTCACACATCCACGTGGAGCAGAAACCCCAAGCTCTGCTCGGTCCTAAGGCTACAGTGAGGTGCACTCTGCCCTCAGCTCCTCCTAGGTTTCAGCTCTGCGATTGCTGCACAATAGACCTGGCGATTAAACCTGTCAGGAAATCTGCTTTCCTTCCATTAAACTCCTCTCTAGCCTCTATTAAACTCCAAAAGTATTCTGGCTTCTTTCCAGTTCCGCTCCTGCTCTCTTTCATTCTCTCATTTACATTCAGTACGGTATTTGTTCACTTTTCATGTTAATTGTTTTCATATTCTTAACTTATCTTCAAACCTTCAATTTCCACTTGTTACATAACCTCTTCTTGTCCTCTTTTGTATTTGTCTTCTTTCATCCAGCTTTTTTCCTCTCTCATTATTCTAAGCTTTTTTCTTTTCCACTTTTCTTTCTTGCACTCCTTATTTCTTGCCAGTTGAAAAAAGATGTTTCTTTTTATCATCTCTTTTTTTTTTCTCTTTTGTTTGCTTGCACGAATTAAAAAAGCAAGACATTAGAACTCAAAAGCATCTGTGGACCAAATCCAAACACCAATACATTTTATATGTGGATTCACTTAACTTTTAGGGGACGCAAGGATATCTTGGAAATAAAAAACCCATTTCATTAAGTAGGAATAACACATCATATACACCAGAGCAAAGAAGGTGTATATGAAATACTGAAGGCCATAAGTTCTCCCTGTTGACACATTATACTACTTTTCTATTGCAGAAAGGTTTTCTAACACAATATGAAAAGATAATGGCAAATTACTAAATCAGCATCACATCAAGCCCAGTGTTCCAACTGCAGAACAAAGTATTTTCTTTGGCTTTCATCAAGTCCACTTAAAGTTTTGTGAGAGGAATAATAATCAAGATGATACAGCTGTCCCTTCAATCTTATCTAGATTTATAGTCTTGAGGGCACAAGCAGTCTGTGGGAACAGACAGGAAGCCTCCAAAAGAGCAGCAGAAACTCCAGCAAGGCCACACTACCTATGTACAGTTCTGACACGACAATACTGAATTCCCTCCAGCTATGGCTATATTACTGACTAGTATTCAAGACAACTTGGGATTTTTTCCAAAAGTTTTCTTCTCCATGTTTGGAGTTTTTTACTGCAGTGAGGCTGCGCAGTACCAGAAATGTTTTCAGAAGTCACAGTCCTGCAGGAACATGAGCATATAGGTAAAACATGCAGGTACTCTAGTGATGGTTTTCACCGAACAATATGAAATAGTTAAATCCTTCAAACCCCCTCCTCCTTCCACCCCCAAAACCAGAATTACTTCCTTCTTATATTTTTTTTCTTAAATAAGAAACTGATGGGAAAAATTAGTTTCAAGTTTTACCTTAAGATGGTCGTCTTCCCCCAAGTTTTGACTATGGGTGACTGTGCACTTGAAAATATCTGAACACCACTGTTCTAAAAAAATTCTGGGATATATTACTATTATGAAGCTAATCTGTAGTAACTGCTCCTCTGGAATATAATCTCCTTCACAGGGCCTTTCCCAGTCTCCTGGCAGCCAGATTTGGGACTCCAAGCTTGAAACTGTGAGCTTCCATTTTCAAGATGAGAAAATACTGGAATGATAAGAAACTTAAAAGTTAAACCATTTCAGACCTGCTCACACCAGCGTGAGAGATGCTTGTCTAAAATTGTGTGACTTTATCTTTTACAGGTCAGTTAAGCTGGCAAGAGCCATAACAAAAACAAAGCATTTTTTCTACATCAGGCACTTTATCAAACAGCAGTGAATCCTTGTTCTTAGGGGGAAAAAAAAGGAATCAAAGCAATAGGTCACTGAGCTTTATTCTTCTACTGACTAAATTTATCATGCTAGAATTTGTTCCTGTGAGAGTCACAATCTCCTTAGCCTATTTTTACATTTTGCTTCTCTTTTAGATCCACCTCCTCAATGCAGAGGTTGTTCCACATACCATTCTCACCAATTCAGTAACATCCTGTTCGTGATGAGAGTTCCCGGTTCCTCACGGCTGGATGTTATGCACGTACATGGTTGATTCAAATATGATACGAAACTATTTCTGTGCAAAAACTAGATCAGTTTATTGTACAATGAGAAGGACTGAGCACAGTCCTCAACAATTCTTACAGCAATTCTGGTTTTCCTCTCCCTATCCTCAAAAGAAATCCAACTAGACATGGATTTCATCGCTCTCATTGGCTTCACTACTGATATCCAATTTTTAAGCAGAAAATTTATACCAGATTTCTCAACACTTAACCATGGAAGCTCTAGATTTTTGTTGTTGTCTCCATGTGTTTCTTGTAGATATTTTATTTGCTTTTTAGGATCTCTTCTACACTCAGTGACTATTTTTAGACTCCTGCAAAATTCTCTAACACCCATACTTTTTGATTCAAGCTTTTCTTTCCTAAAATTTAAGTTACTCGGTAAATCATATACAAACTGAGGAAGTATTAAATCATTCTACAATTGTGTTCTTTATATTTTCATTTCTCTTTATGATTTGATTATGGGGGTTTAAATGAGGTTTTCAGACACATACAAACTCACCCCAATGGCCTCACTTTCTTACAGTAAAATACAAGATTTAACAAACTCTTTTATATCAGAAATAGTGAAAAGTCTCAAGCCAGACTATTAGAATAAGTCAGGGCCCATCATGGATGCTGTCACATTAAGTGGTCATGGTATAGCAGAGTGCCATGGAAATACACAAGGAGAAAGGGGGCAACCAAAGGCTGAATTCTCTGCCAGGGAAAGCCAGGCAACAGCAAGTTGGGATCATCAGCCTACTCTTCTGTGGCCTACAGAAAGGGATACCAGTAAACAAGAATTTATAGCAGCACCAAAGGTACAGTGAACACCAACCATTAAAACTTTTTTCGTTACTGTTTTTGGTAAACACGTTTGCAAAACCCCTGAAGGAAAGTCCACACAACCCTAGACCCTCCAACCATAATCAGTGTCTGCTTTCCTGCTGCAAGAGAACAGCAATCTCAGAATGACATAACTAAATACTATGAAGAGGAAACTAGTGCCTAGAGGTTTAATGCAATCTGACAGCTCCTTAAGGTACCATTTAATCAGAGCATTAGAAGGCAATCACCAATTTCTATGTAAGTAAACTATCAATAGACAGCTGCCTACTTGTATTTGAAAAATGTGCTTTCATGGGAGAATGTTTTTCTTGCACACCTGATAACGAAAAATTTAGTCAAACTGCATTATTAAAAAACACTGGATATTGCAAGTAGCTTACAATCCAGCCCTTTAACAACAGTGCCTTCATGTGTTTATTATAGGCATTTTATTATTTTAAAGCTAAGATTCAACTATGTTTTACAGTTGTAATTCTGTCCTCCTACATATCCACAAGCAAATTTGGTCAATTTCAAATTATTTGTAAAGCCTCCTACATAGAAAGGAGTTTGAGATTTTAAAATATACTAAGTTTAAAATAAACAAAGTCAACCTACCAGTGTCATAAACCTCGTGAACTGTCTATTTTTTGTTCTAGCCTAATAAGGCATCCTAAAGTGGCAAGAACCAAATTGTGAGAATGACTGTCCTTGGCCAGAGGTTGTATGCATATCGTATTTCATAACATTTTAATGATGTTTATTATATAAGTTTCCCTAATTAACTTCTAAACTTACTTCTACATTTGGCATCTGTAACATCCTGTGGCAATGAGTTCCAATATGTAATTATGTGTTCCATGAAAAATCACTTATTTTAAACCTACTGCTGGGTAAGAGCTAGGAGTCATCAAAAACGTGTCATCAGAAATGATGAATAATCATGATCTCCCCATCCTCTCCATAACATTAGCAGCTTTATATACCTCTTGCATTTCTTCTGACCTAATTTCTTTTCAAAGCTGCAGAGTCCTAATCATCCTGTACAGGTATCTCTTTCTCCACACATAACCTGGTTTATCCTTAATAAAAGAAAGGACATCTGCAACTGCTGGTACTATTTCAGATCGGTCATGGATGTCGTCATGATGTTTGTATAGAACGATAATGCAATTTCAAGCCCTCTTTTTTGAATAGTAACAATTTAGACTGCCATGCATGTTAATTAGCCAGTTCCCTCCTGCAAGCATTACTGTATAATATTGTATAGTTAATGCACTTGCCATTCTTCCCACAACTGTTCACAGATTTAAAGGATCTTAATATCGTGAATGGTGTATGAGTACAAGCTGATATTTTGTTGTTTAGCTCCTTTCACAGACTTATTAAAGCAGTAAAGATCTTCATATAGATCCCTGTAGGAGTCTACTCTTGGTTTGTGATAACTCATCTTCTATTCTCATTCTTTTTTTTCCTATCTTAAATAATTATCAACCAGAGAGGACTTCTTCCCTACTGTTGTGACTATCTGATTTCTTCAAGAAAGAAACTTTGCCAGAATTTGTGATGGACTAGGATGGTTAATTCATACGGGATATACAGTTCTAACATGACCATGAACTCACATCCAACTAAGCTACAATCTGTCTACAACAATCATGTTGGCTCTTTTTTGTTACTTTTTATTCTATGTGTACATGTTCATCTTCATATTTCTAAATGCATATCTTCCCATTTGACTATGAAGTGTTAATTAATTTTGATAAAGACTGAAATAAAACTTTCTGGGCTGTAGCTTCATGCAAATTATGCTACATTTCCAAATTCAGTGATTATGTATTCAAATTACTCCAGACCTGTTATTTTTCATTTTAATCAGCCTGATTTCAAAATTCTTCCCCAATGCTTGAGTTTGAAACAGACCACCTGAGACATCTTAAGTAAGCTCCAGTGAAAAAAGCTCCATATATCCTCTATAATTAACAAAAATGCAAAAAGAATCTTTGTGAAATTTGGTGCTAAATATTTATCTTCTGCTAGTGTTCTCACAATATCTTGATTCCTATTGGGCCTGGAGACTACTAGGTGTCTTGTTTGTGATGTGATTGAAAAATTTCTCAAAGTTCTTTCTGTGTCTGTCTTCTGGGTTTCACACATAACTTACCAGTTTCGCATCCAAGTGTTTCCTACATTTGGTTACAATCTCTACTTTTTGAAGTCTCTTTACCTGTTAGAGATTTTCCTCCTTTGCAGTTCAATAATACTGAATTTGGGGGTTCTTTCTCTCCCTTATGACAGATGGCAGATGTTTAACATTTAATATGGTAGCACTTGACACCAGTAAAAGCCTTATCCTTTTAGCTGTTCCTTTTGACAATTTCCTAAGAAACATGCTCCCTTAGGCACAGTTCTTTCCTTAAGACGTTACAGGAACATATTTTACACTTCCTCTTAAAACAACATGGCAAACATATTCATTATGGTTACTCTTGTAGGGCAGCCCAACAGTAATTTCATCTTAAACAAGGTCTTGTGCAATGCATGTTTGTCAAGAGCTACTACTCTTGTGAGCTGACAGCTTACCAGAAAGCCCAATACATCATCCTTCACTTCCACATTTACTGAGTCTTCAGAAACATAACAGAACCATGTAATAACAGGAAATGGTTCTTCCTTCATCTTTACCTCCTATAGCATTTCACAGGAATGTTCCATCTCATTAACACGGCCAGTGTAACCCTCACCCTCTTTTGCTCTATTTGCACACAAATTCAAACCATAAATGTACTTTCCTGTCTAGACAAACACAGCTTTGACCACAAACCCCAACACAGAACAATGCATCTCCCAGAGTAGTTTGCATTCTTGTGTCTGCATAAATGTTTGCCCTTATACTAACATCCTCTTGTACCAATTTTCTGCGATGTCAAATATGTCAACATCTGGATTTCTAACCAGAATTCCATCTCTCATACTCAATTTTTCACATTTCAGATTTTGTCCAGAAGATCATCTGCAACTGCTACTGGTCTAATTGACTAATTCTAATTTTTTATAAAGAGAAGCAAGTAGGAAATACATACATGACGGTGTTAATCCCTGACAGTTGTTGAAACATCTGCAGACCACAACCCACAATTAAGGCTCTTCGAGTTGGAGGGTATGTTAGCATTCTGCAGATCACAGGTCCAGCTTAAAAAAAAACAAGACAACAACAAAAGAATACATAATAGTTCTTAAGTGATCACTATCAAGAAAACGTTGCCAGACATAGCAGGCTTTGCACCTTAGTTTCAAACAAACTTGAATTATTTCAATTATTTTTGAACAATTCAGTCCTTTCAGTTCTGCTTTTCTGCACTGTACTACAAAGACGATTTTCAGGAAGCCCAAGCAAAAAAATGAAACAATTTTTGTACAGTGTCTGCTACTGATGTCAAATGTACAGCTCTCCTACATCATACTAACAGATGGCACATCTGCTGCAACTGAATGTACTCAAGAGTTATTACAAAATATCTCTGTTGTTTCCTTTCTAAAAGCTTCCACTGTTATTGAGAGGTTGTTTCAGAAATGCCATTACTCACTGCTAAGATCTGGATTTTGGAGATGAAGTGTTCTCCCTAGTCCCCAAAAGACCCAATTTCCACAAACCAGTTGCAAGTGTGGGTATTTGAAGGTATATGATAGATCTATTCTGCACAGCTCTAGAGGCCTGCAGAGGGAGCAGAAATTAATTACATTTTTCCATACTTTTGGTAGCAGTGGTATGAGGCTGCATTCAAAATGCAGAAAACAGTTTCTTAATGAAGAAAAAACCACCAAATTTCTGGCTAACAGAGAAAGTTTTATTCTCTATTTAAAACTTTCAAAGTATCCTAGGGGAGAAAAAAAGTAGTACAGAAAGCTATGAAAGAATAGGAAAAAATTTAAAATCCCCAACTCTAGTATTCACACGAATTTCTTTCTGCACAGAGTAGTGCTTTTTCACCTGCTGAAATATTTTATGTCTTACACATCTTATCACATCTGGCATACCCACTCAGAACATCTAATCACAATATGAATAGGTGAAAATTGCTGCCACCCAAAAAAAAAGGGAGGTGGAAAAGGATCTACAATTTTACATTTTCAAAGTCTTTTCTAAAAA
Source organism: Corapipo altera (assembly GCF_003945725.1). NCBI lineage: Eukaryota > Metazoa > Chordata > Aves > Passeriformes > Pipridae > Corapipo > Corapipo altera. Next base: position 8,440,506 of record NW_020884881.1, read on the forward strand.
TACAGAAAATATTAAAAGTATTGGTTCAGTAAAAAACCCTACATGGGTTTGTTAGTGAAGAATTTACATGCAGAGTTCCAGCTTCAGAAAGCTGACAATCTTTGAACAGTTTCAAGAGTGCGACTCAAGCAAGGGGTTTAGATAATACTTTCTTCATTGAAAGATAATCAGACCTGCCTAAGAAAGGTTTATTTTCATTTAAACTGATGGTATTTATAATTCGTATCTCAATTGTATCATCATTTAACTTTGCTTCCTTAATATTAATAGCAGAATACACCCTGATGAATTTTCTAGTTGGTTTACAAGAAACATTAACATTTGGACAGTACACAGTCCCACATGTCCTCCCATTTAGCCACACCATTACCTCAAAATGTCTTCAAGCAAAATCAAGTGACAGATAAATCTGGTGACAGATAAATAGAGTCAATCCATAGATCTCATAACATATTCTCAAGTAAGACACATGACATCACTGGGCCGACCAGTACATCAAAGGGTTCCATAGTCAAAGTGGCATTTCCTCGGTGGAAAAACCACAAAGCCGGCACTCACTTCTAGCTAGGAGCAGTCCAGAGATCAGACATACTCTGGGATTTCTCCTCAACTCCAAGCTTCACAAAGAAAAAAGATTTACTAACAAATGTACCTATGAACTTTAATTCACCAGCAACAGCCCTCAGGGTTCTCATATTTGGCATCACACCTGAGCATGGAGGCTTTGGGCTTAAAAACCTTATCTGGCAACTGATTCTGCAGCATCTATTCTATATCCAGGCTGTTGAACCTTCTGTTCTTCATAAACTTCCTGTAAGGGCCTTAACTGAGTTCAAAATCTATCTTTATCCTCAAGGGACCTTTCAGCCAACCTACATCTTACAGTCCATCATCAGTGGTCATGCTCATTGAATAAGCTGGAACTCTACAGCAGGGGCTGTCAGGCGAGTAGGCAGAAATGTCCTAAGGAACTGATGCAACTGATGTCCTGATCCGCTCATCTATTTTATGGAAGTTATATAAATTCTGTTCACAATGACCCATTGTACAAAACAATTGGAAAGGAGGCACTAAAATGAATAGCTAGAAATTAAAGCAGCTGTTCTCAGACAATGGCTTGCAACTCAGAGGGAGTCATGAAGTCTCAACAAAACTCCATTGCACAAATCAGTTTGTGCACTTGAAGTGGGACCCTGCAGAAATTTTGCAACAGAGCACATGCACTAAAGTTTGGACCTTTACATTAGAATTTCATACTTTAAACATTTAGAACATTCAGTCAGCTAAGTTCAGTAAGCACCCAGAATTTTTCAGACTTCTGATTAATTGTATCATAAAAATGATGATAAAAATTATCATACTCGCCCAAGTCAGTGTTTAAAAAGATTCACTCCAAATCTGTACCATGGTAACTGCCACATATAAATAGGCATACACAAAATTAAAGGATTTTCTTTCATAAAATTCACAGCCTTCAGGTTTACAAACCAATAAATGGAATGAAAGAAATAAAAGAAACTGCTAATCTCTATATTAATGGAGCTTTACCAACTCAATGAAAAAGCCCAAAGGACTTTGACTGTGAGGTGAGTGGTTTTTAAAACAGAAAATGAGTGTGAAACTTTTTATTAAAATTATCTAGCTCTGAAATTAACTATATTGTATTTGCATTTTCCTATCATCAATCCTTCCATCCATATTGTTGAGTTCATATGTTACAGTCTTCTTAAAAATAAACACCTCTAGGCAGAACATGGGTTTTAACTACAGAGAATGGGTCTAAAGTAAAAAATGAAAAACAAACCAAGTTTTCAGAATTAAACACATTTTTCTTCTGAAAATCAGTCTTCTGAAAACCAAAACTGTACTTCAGTAGTTTCTGATAACCCTTAAATATGCCATTAGTTATGACAATACATTAAAATGGCACAAAACAATAAAATCATTAAGTCTTTAAAAAACGGAGCAACTTAGCTGCTCATAGAACTAGAGGACACAGATGATTTAAACATAAATCCCAGGAAAAAAATTAGACATCTGGTAATTTTTACAAAGGAAAAATAGATATTTGTCTCCAAAAAGTCAGATTTTTTTTGTTTGTGATACTTCCGTCTTAATTGCTGTTGTTTTTTTTCCAGTTAGATTTAGACACATTCCTGCATCGGAACCACTTCATTTAACTTGAAAAACACCAAGATGTTTGTTTTCCTTCTTCTAATCTATGAATAAAAATTAAGTCAGAAGGATGAGATCTCCTAATGCCATGATTAATTCAGTGAGACTAGATTTGGTTGGATTTTTTGTGCTGTGGTTTCAGACAATTCCTTTATCTGAAGTAAATTTCTTTAACACATAATTTTTACAAAAGTTCAAAACACGCTACAGCTTGCTCTAATAAGAGTCCAAAATGGCAGCATGAGATAAAGAGTAATGGAAAAACAAGGATACTGCTGCTGTAGAAGGTGACATTGCTTGAAGTGGTGATACTTGAAGTGGATTGCTGTGATCCAAGTGGATATTTCATAGCTTGATCCAAACTGTCTACCAAACTAGACATTCATCCTTATAAGCAAAAGGCAAAATATAGGATTTGGAAGTTTAGCTTCACATCCAAAAAAACCTTATTAGATTACACTGAGTTAAACAGGGGAGGAGAAGCTATTCTTGTCAAACCATTACTTCTGAGAGTGAGTGATGCTTTCCAAATATTACAATTTAATGCCAGTTTCCTATATTTTAGCTGTTATCCTTGTTATTAGGCATAACCCACAAATTAGGTTTGGACATTTCGAATCCCCTGGCAAAGGCACTTTGATTTTCCTCTGCAGATAAAATGAAGTGTATGGCAATCATAGGAGCTTGGGTACGATCCACTGCCAACTAAAAGACAGAGATAATTTTCAAAGGCAACACAACAAAAGCTCTAGTTCTAAAACGAGTTTATATAATGAAAGCAGAAGAATGGGTATTAATGACATCTTAGCATCTCCGTGTGAAAATGTACTGCATTCTCTTCCAGGGGAATAAAAATATTGTAGGATAAAATCCCACAGCAAATGCAGGCAGACATCTGGTGCTTGGAAATCTTGTGATTCCCCATCCCACAAATTATTAGAAGAACACCTACCAAAATTTCACAGCCAGGAAACTATGGTTAGAGACTGGGCTCTGCCAAAGTCATTTGCAGGTTCAAACATTTATTTGCCAGCTAATCTAGGTAACAGCTTGTAGCAACAGCCTAAAACTATGTAGGGATCCTGCCAGCATTTCGTGCTCTTGCTGTTTCCAAAAAAGCAGGCTTAGCCAAGCAACAAGACAGTCACTCATCAGTTTAGCATCAATTAAGCTCAAGATTCAGACTTGTCTTCTGGACCTTTTCTTGTTCTAATATCAGTCAATACCCTCTCTTCCACCTAGATAAATCTTCAAGCAATTGAGCTACAGTTAAAAATAAGGGACCAAAGAAAAGAAAGTTCGGGTTTGTGATCTCAGTAACAGAGGACAAGCATGGGAACCATTTCTCTGTTTTAACTTTCCTTACAAAATGACAGCTTCCAGTCCAGCTTTCTCTGCATCATCTGCAGAACCTTCCTGCAGAATCTTACTTCACCAAAGACTCCTCCTCTAAAGCACTTAGATCTAGCTATTATTTTCTATGTATGAATGATATACTAAAGTAAAAACCCTTTTCCTCTCCTTGTCTATTACATGATTATTTTCTGAAAGTATCAACTTTATTCATTTTTCCTTTATGTAAAATTTAACAAATCAAAAGATAATTAGCTTTAAGATCAAAACTGCATTAACTATGCTGAAAAGATGCAAAATAATTTTACTTAAGCACCATGTTCTTTCCCACTGTCTTATATTGTTCCCAGTAATGTCGGAAGAACCACTCCCAGTATTAGAAGAAACTTCCTCCCTCATATAGTTCACTAATCCTTTGAGAAAGCTTGCTTGAGGTTTTTTAACTTTCTTCTTTACAGCGTGGTTCCCTATCAGCCAAGAAGGAGAAAGGATCAGTAGCTTGCCTAATCATGAGTCTTAGTATTTTTCAGCTTTCCACAGCAAAACCATCCACTGCTATGAGTATAGACTGGAAGAAGTACTCATTGGGAGCAGCCCTGCTGAGAAGGACTTGGGAGTTCTCCTGGATGAAAAGCTGGAGAGCCAACAGTGTGCGCTCACAGCCCAGAAAACCGCCTATATCCTGGGCTGCATCAAAAGCAGTGTGGCCTTCAGAACGAGGGAGGTGATTCTGTCCCTCTTCTCTGCCCTTGTGAGATCCCACCTGGAGTGCTGCATCCAGCTCTGGGGTTGCCAACACAAGGCAGACGTGGAGTCCAGAGATGCTCAGATGTGCAAAGATGCTCAGAGGGCTGGAGCACTTCTCCTATGAAGGCTGAGAGAGCTAGGGCTGTTCAGCCTGGAGAAGAGATGGCGCTGGGGAGAGGTTATTGTAACCTTTTAGTACCTAAAGGGGGCTTACAAAAAAGATGGAGAGGGACTTTTTACATGAGTAGATAGTGATAGGACAAAGAGGAATGGTTTTAAATTAAAAGGGGAGAGATTTAGATTAGATATTAATTCATTGTGAGGATGGTGAGACACTGGAACAGGTCGCCCAGAGAAGCTGTGGATTTCCCATTCCTGGAAGTGTGCAAGGCCAGGTGGATGGGGCTTTGAGCAATCTGGTCTAATGGAAGATTCCCTGCCCATGGCAGGGGGGTTGGAACTAAATGATCTTTAAGGTCCTTTTCAACTCAAACCATTCTATGATTCTATGCTAACAACACAGCCTGCTCTAAAAGCAAATAAAAGCTAATTACACATAACCACTTTGATTTTAGAGAAGTAAATAGTGAAGGGAGATTTTCCATGCCTAGATGAACTGAAAGGGGTTTTTTGTTTGCTCAGGAAACCTAGATTTCAAATAAATGGTCTCTCCAAGTGCTCTTTTTAATCCACACATCGAGAACAGAAACTCTAATATAGATTTTTTTGTTTTGTTTTGACAGCAAGTTGAGTCGGTCTTCGGAAGTTCTGAAAACAAAGACATTTTCTTTTATCTGTAAAAGGGAAAAAAATCTTTCCTTTGATACCACATTCTTTGATATAAAGCTCTGGTGACAGAAAATCTATATGACAGAGTACTTGCACAAAGGCAGCAGCAGTTAAGAACACCTTTGAATAGGACAAGAAGCAGTGGCAAGTAGGGAAGAAAAAAAAAAAGGAGTGCATTTTGGCTCTGTATGATATGTTCTCTATAGAAAACAGAACCTACTGTAATAAAGTCCTTTAAAACTGAAAAAACCATGAAAAACAGATAACAAAGAGAGAAGAGTGGCCAATGACATGATGCCAGTGGGAGTTGAGAGAAGTGGCCACAGTGACCAACGAGAACCTGCGCAGGTAGAGGAGGGATCCCAGTGTGGTACTGGCAGACCCATGGAATGGGGGAACGAGTGAGAGGGAGATTTACCTCCTTCATTGATAGGAAAACTGGGGTAGGGACAGAGAAAAGCAAGGATCATGTGGTTTCCTTCTAGGTGTGGAAAGTACCTTAGAGCAGACTTGTGCATACCTACTGCCTGAAAATCAACATTTCTTTTCACAGTCTGCTTCAGAACTGCCTTACATAGAAAACAGTTCTGTGACCCTCACTTAAGGTTGGAGAAAGTAGAGGAGGAAAGACAAGATTATGTAGCTAGCATTACGCAGGCACAACCAAAATAAGCCAAGTGTTGTAACAGCCTGAAGAGCTTCCCACTCTGCTCTCATCAAGTAGTGAAGTGCAGAGCATTTAGCAATCTGGAATTATAAAGTTTTTTTTCTTTCATTTTAAGTTGAGGAAAGTTACTAAACAGAAAATGGTAGTCAGGGCAGTTTCAGGAGTGCTGTGTTGTGTGTGTGTGTGCGTGTGTGTTTGTGTTGTTGTTGCCATTATTCACCAGTCAAAAGAGCACCTCAGAGTTCCCTCCAACCAAGTTAGTAGTTTAGTCTCAAGCTGATCTTCCCAGCTGTTAGTGTATTAATATTATTATTAATTACTATTATTAAATAGATACTGTATTTTATTTCCTGGACAACACACTTCAAGCCTTATATTTTCTGCCATTTGTTTCTGCAAAAAATCTTAGTTTAGTGATATTATTTTCCCCCCTCTATCCCTTGTTTCCAAATGAAATATCTTAATTTCTGCCATAAGCCAGTAGTTTAACAGAACAAACAGATTTCTATTTCTTGCCCTTCAAAAGAATGAGACAGAGGGACATATTCTCAGGAGGGAGGGGGAAAAAAGGAAAATTTAACAGAACTGAAAAAAGAGCCTGGAGGTCAATGAAAGTCACCACAGGAATTTATGAATACAATCTGTTGCACATTCACTCTTTTTTTTTTCAATTTATTCATAGAACGTTTAGCTTAGACCATTTCCCTAAAAATGTTTTAAAAAAACCCCTATTTATCTAAGGGCCTGCAAAACTCCTCTCACTTTTTAAAATTTGGATGCCATTAGCATAAGAGCTTCATTAAAAATAAAAGGAAAAAAGTTAAATCAGAGATGAAGTCCACATTTAAACAGGTTATAAAAACCTTCTTTGAAATCAATATCGTTTTAGCACAGCTCAGCTGGATCCCAAAACTACCACAGAGGAGAAAAATCAAAAAGTCACTGCAGGTTAAAGTCAAACTATTTTAACTTTGGCTTCCTAAGAACAGGACAGCTCCATCAATGGATGTATAGTTGACAGACAGCACAGCAAACCTAAAAATAATAAGTCTTATAGCTAAAAATAATAAGTCTTAAGAAACTGCTTCAACGTTTTATTTTTTTTTTAAAGTGAAGCATTTGAACTTGAGTACCAGGTTGAGTTCCACTGAAGACAGAATGATGGATACACACTTAAATATTTCCCTGAACTGCAGCCTAAGATCATACCTTATCTAAAAGTACTAGCTAATTTACTACATTTTAGTATTAACCATTTTCTATCAGAAACACAAAGGGTTCTAAGGCAACCATTGCCACTCAATAACAGCATGTTTTTCAGCAGAGAGGGCCAAACACATCCTGGGAGCAGGGGCAGGAGCATTGCCAGCAGGTCAAGAAAGCGTTTCTTCCTCTGTACACAGCAGTTGTGAGCCCTGCAGCTGGAGCAGCACACACAGTGCTGCCTGAGTTTGGAGAAGAACCACCATGGTGGATGGGTCTGGAGCACATGACACACAAGCAGATGATCAGTCAACTGGAATTGTTCCACTTTAAAAGAGAAGGTAAAGGGAAAAGGCTCTGCTGTCTACAGATACCTGGTGGAGGGGCAAGGAGAAAATAGGCCTGGGCTCCTCACAGGTGTGCAAGGGCAGGACAGAAGGCAATAGGTAAGTTGGAATGCAAAAAATTTGGGCCAGATATGAAGTCTGTTCATTTTGTATCATGGAAGTGGTCAAACACAGAAAGAGATCTGCAAACTGGTCATGGTCAAAACTTCACTGAAAAAGTTCCTGAGCAAACTGCTCTAATTTATTCTACTTTGATTAGGAATTAAATTAGACAGCTTCCAGAGATCATCCACAAGATTCTTACATGAAATGTACATCATTCTAAGATCTGTGATGGTACTAGTTATTACAACCAGTACTAATGAAAAAGTAAGTTTGGTACTTCACAGCATATGAAAAAAAAAATCAACCTGAATATCTGGAATTAACAGACTATCACAACACTGCATGATAATGTACTTCACTCTACGTCTATTAAAATCTTATTGGCTTTTCAATACGTATTACTAGTACTATTTTCACAGTTATCATGAACAACAGTGACTGAAAAGCAACCTTACATACAGGTCCTGTAAAACTCAGCCACCTCCATACCACCAACAGCTGATCCACCCCTTTTTGCAATTTCAGTACTAGGTTTCATTAATCAAGAACCTGTCAGTCACACTCGACTGGCAGCTAGTACCCTGAATTTATAACCTCTGCAAAGAATACAAATCAATGCTGAAAACAGCAAGTGTAGAATACTAAATTGACAACTTCCATAAATGGTATGAAATATGACAAAGCAATAAAGGAGAGATTATTTCATCCTTTCGATATATAAAGGAGGCTTATGAGATACATGGGGAGAGACATTTTACCAGGGTCTGTAGTGAAAGGACAAGAGGTAATGGTTTTCAACTAAAAGAGGGTGGATTAGTTTGGATATAAGAAATAAATTCTTTACTATCAGGGTGGTGAGGCACTGGAACAGGTTGCCCAGGGAAGCTGTGGATAACCCATCCCTGGAAGTGTTCAAGACCAGGTTGGACGGGGGTTTGAACAACCTAGCCAAGTAGAAGGTGTCCCTGCCTATGGCAGGAGGTTTGGAACTCTACCATCTCTAAAGGTTCCTTCCAACCCAAACCATTCTATGACTGTTAAGTGCTGTACAGAGTTCTGGTCCCCTTTGCTTTCTCACCCTCATCTCAAAAAGAGGAATATTGTACAAATGGAGAAACATCGAGAAAAAGAACAAATTAATGGAATGGTTTCAACATACACCAGTACTCACACTTTTTTTAATAGGCCCCTGGGTACTAAAATGCATATACAATGATAACATACTTCTGGATTTACAACACACTAATATTAACAGTCTGTTTAGTGTGATTCTGCCTTCATTAGCATACTAGGCTTCTGCTTTAGCTACAGATGAAGGTAACAAATCAAGTACACTATCCTTCAAGCTGGAGGAAAAAAAGATTAGGAGTCGTGATTACAGCAAAAGTTTTGTAAAATCAGAAGGGGTACAATGAAGGTGAATAGAGAACATGGTTGTTGCAAGATCAGACAGGAAAAGGGACTGTATAAAATGTCAGATGGAAAACCAAAATCACAATTATGGTGCACCATGTGCTGGCCACAAGCAAGACAAAATGGCAGTGAGACAGACTTCGCCTGACACAGCAAAGTGTGAAAAATCCACAATGCAGTGGGTGTATGGTTTTTCTCTATGGTCCATAAGACAGGAACAAAGAGCCAAAGTTTTGCTACTGCAGATTATATCTTGCTGGAGCAGTGACTCCAAATCAAACAGCTGCTTAAGTATTATCGCTGGCTGAACTAGTGATAATTTGCAATATAAACATGCAGAGAGCATGATAATATCTTGGTCAATGATCCTAAAAAGAGAGAACTTCTTCACAAGAACTGAATAGTATGAAAAGGTGATGTTCATACAGTTTTCAAATCTTCCAATTTCTGGAGGACTTGCATGCAGCCTACATGAATTTTTATGATCCAGCCACTCTGACGTTTCAAATGTAAGAAAGTACTTCACAATAAACCATGCTTCTTCACAATTTTGCATCAGATATAAGCATTAGCATCAATGCAAAACCAGCATGGAAGCAGTTTACTTCTACTTGCACAAAGAAGAAAGCCTATGGGCGATCAGATTAGTAACCTCTTTTTTGATTTATTGTATAATGCTGTCAGTGTTAGCAACCAAATTCCTCCAGCAAGATGCACAGACTGTTTTTAATGTACCTTCACCATGAAGTAAAGTCTTATTGGTTTCCATGAATTAGAGAGAGACAGCCTTTGTATAAACTTCAGAGAGCTCCTCAAGAGTAATTCTTGCTAGTGTCAGGGAGACTTGCACTAAGTAGCTGGATCTATGTACAATTGTTTGGACAGGTGAAATACTTTTTGCCCATTGATTAATGGGAGAACATACTGTGGGCCTTGCTTTTATTAAATCTTTTTTTTTTTTTTAAATTTTTGAACCTGTCACACAGATGTCCTGTATCACCAGCTGTGACTAACCTGGTGAAAAAAAGCTCCTAGATAAAAAGAAATTTTAAAAAAAAATACTATAATGCCTCACAAAACAACAGGCAAAAGGCATCTTCTCACATGGTGCTGGTTTTAGGGAAAATATAATCAATACTCCATACTGGACAGTTTGAGGTCTCTCATGTACTATGCAATAAATGTGCAAGCAATCTGTAAGACAAACAGTCGAAGTGGAAAGCCTTCTCATCATTTTCAGCATAATGAAGATAGAATGGCATTGCCTAAATGCCATGTTTATTAGCAGTTTCCTTATAAATATATTTTAAAAGGCAATTCTTTAAAAATGTTGAAAATCCAGCAGAGCATAAGGTAACTCTTAATATCTTTCCCCACAGTAAATATGCACCACAAGATAGAAGCATGCAGGACAAGGGCCTTTTCATTGCTTCTCTGCATCCTCACAGATCTAGCAGAGAGAAAGAAAGATCATAAAGATTGTATTTAAATATTTAGAGACCTGAAACCCATTTTCCAAGAAGATACAGGAATTCTCAGACATTTCCTCAGACTTCCAGTGAAGTAGATTTTTATGATGCTTTTATACTCTTATCAAGTTAATCACTGTCTAAAAGGACACTATCTGAAGTCAAACATGATGCAAGACAAACTTCACATAGCACTGTTCAACATCCCAGTGCAACTATGTGGTTAGCAACTACTGGCTACCAAACAGCATTTCAGTTTCCCCAGAAGCTCCTGGTTTTCCTAGATTTGAGGGCAAAACATACCACTAGCATAGCTGGAATTTCAGGCAACCTTTTTGGTTTCAGGGCAAATTGCAGATTTCCCATTCATGATCAGCCAGAAAGATTGCCTGTGGCATAGAAAGGGGAGAGAATTTTACCCAGACATGCACATCCTCTCTAATGCACAGCCCTAATTTCCAGAGGAAAAACAACTTGTTATAAAAAACAGATGTTTGAAAGATAAGCACTAAAGACAAGAGAAAAAATATCAAGTCCTACCTCCTGTTTAACAAAAAAAGAGAGGGGGCAATTACTTCATTTAGAATTGGCTGCAGAGACTGATGAACCTGAAGGCATCAGTAAAACTGCTTCATACCATCAATGAGTTAAAACAGTCTGGTTGGCATTGGGTTGGGTCAGGAAACGATGGAAGTTAATTTTCCGTGTCAGATATAAGAAGCATATGCATCTTTCTGTGGATACCAGGAGAATATTTTCCTGTTTCTCAGTAAAAGCATCACTGCCCAACTGTGCCTTCTGCCAACTGTCACCAACCTATAAAGCAGGTTAAAAGGAAAAAGTCTGGGGCAGGAAGTCCAGGGGAAAGTTGTAAACAAAAACAGAGGGAGTGCAAAGCTGGAAGAAAGCTGAGCTGTTTAGGCCACCTACATTTTAGGGTGGATTTCCAAACATCTCCATTTACTGACCTTGTATTTGCTGGCTTTCTCTGAGCTGCCACGTAGTCACTGAGAGGAATCACTACTGCTGATCATGCAGGCTCTGACGCTAATCTGAGAAGCTAATTTAGTCCTATTCTTCACCTAAACACATCTTTCTCTGTACATTCTCCAGCTGTATACACATGTATGCACTGTGCACCTACAGAGAGGATGAAGACACCAGCAGACAAGCATCGAAGAAGGCACAAAGAATGATTTGCCTCTCTACAGCACACAGAAAAAAAGGCAGATACAAAATCAAGTCTACAACAAAGAAATTAAACCCCTTTTGCTGAGTTCACACTGTCAGGCTGAGTTTGGGGAACCAGACAAACAGAGGAAGTTTTCCGTGGTGGACAGCACTAGGGCAACACATGCTAGACAATGATAATTTTTCATAGAAACACTGAGAGATAAGGAAAAAGAAAAATATGCCCGCAGTCACAAATTGATTTCTGCAAGTGTTTTGCCAGAGATAACTACCAGCCTACAAATGCGTTCAGGAATCATTGTTCATCAATTAACATTCATCTAAAGGGAATGGTACATGTTTAAGACTAAATATAGTAAAAATTGCAGAGTAAGGCTAAGATGCAGCAGCCATCTAACTTGATCTCTGCATCTGACACACTAAACTACAAGCAAGCTACAAGAAAAGTCTGGCAATTGCATGGTAACTTGGAGATCAATTCCACCACAGAGGAAAGTGGTTTCCTTAACAAAAGAAAATACCATGAAATCCTCCCATCCTTGGAGAAGTGCTAACTTGGACTAGCGTAAGGGGAGGATACACATAATCCCCCTGCCCAAACATGTTTTAGTTTAACAATATGCATGTACACTAAACTACACATGTATTTTAACACAGAGGATCGCTCATTTGTGTAGAGAATTCCTCTGAGCAATAGAAGTTTAGGAAGCAGTATGACTGTGTGCATCTCAGCAAGGAAGGCAGTGCAGTAGGCAGGGATCACCAGGTCAAAGTCGTTTGAATCCGAGGTCCCTGAATGTACACGACACGTCACTTGTAGGTTTTATGTCTGACTACATTTAGCCCAGTCCCCTACGCAGAACATTGCCACAGGCTGGTAGAAGCTGCCCTGAGACTCTATCATTGATTTAAACCTTCACATCTCCAAAACAGTCTGAGAACATTGAACGCACCCCTGGAGGAGACCTCTGGTTTAACTTCCCCTGAAGGAAGTTACACCATGGGCACTAACACACTTTGTGATCTGATCAAACAGGATGCGGGGGTGATGACGGGAGATGAGAAAAGAGTCACTGCAGTGCTACACTGATGTTTGGAGCCAAAATCCTAATGCAGATGCAGCCAATGAATCTTTACTGACAGCAGTTGCAATGATTCTGTACAAACCACACTAGGAAAAAGCAATTATAATCTGTTTGTATGAACTATCACGTTTTAATTAAAATTAATTTAGAAGAAATATGGGACAAAATTAATTCAGTATTTTGTAAAGTTAGCATGATGTATTCAATTGTGCAGCAGCTCCCTGGGGGTCTGAGTTTTATTCTTTTTCCTGTTTCTTTTTAATTCCCTACTTATTAGTAGTTTTGTAAGTTCAGCCTAAAAACCTCAGAGTCACCTCAGGTCCTCCACCATGATTGTTGATAGCTTTTGACAAGAAACAGAAGACAAATTTTTTTCTGCAGAATAATTTTTTTCTCTAGAGAACTGTAAGGTCCTAATCCCTGTACTAGGGCTGTACATCTTTTTAAACAAGCTTAGTAAATAGTGATAGAAAATGTAGGGCTTGAGGGAGCAACAGGGGAAAAATAAAGTCAAGTTCTGAGAGCTGTTTATGTTCTTTATATTCTTTCATCCTGGATAGTCAGGGACAACCAACATCTAACCAGGAAAAAAATTTGTTTTTAATTTTAGGATAGATTCCTCAGACTGAATAAGTTGTATTTTACTTTTTAAAAACTGTTCAAAGAAGTGTTTACCATGTTGCTACTGAAAGTAATTGGAAACTAAAAGTATGCATTCAATGGAAAAAACCCCAAACAAATCTCTTCCACTGGGAACACATTTATGTATACATCATTGTTACAAAGCCAACAGCATTGTGAACACCGAAGAGATTAATATATCAATGTTACTGCAGTGTGTCTCCATAGTCCCAGAGTCCCAGCTCCATGGAAGACCACTACTTTAGTGCATTTTAAATTTAATAGCTTCAGATAGAAGCCTTCACTTCAAATACAAATTATTTTACTTTTTCCTTCTCAGTGACAACAGTAGCTTTCTTCAGTTTGACTTGCATATACCTTCTGATCATTTAAATACAAGTCTCAAGGCAGGTATCCCACCCTTGCAGTCCCCTGCAGCATCCCAGCTCACCTCCTCCTTTCCCAGCTGCACCTTGCAGACACCACTGGACATTTCACAGCACCTGACAGAGTCTCAGCTCCTGTGCACCTCATGCCTCCCTCCCCAGTTGGTGTTTAGACACACCCCAGGAAAGGGGATTTTCTATTGGCTTTAGCTAATTATGACCTCAAATGACAGCAACTGACTGAAGATGATATTCTTTTAAGTTTTTTCATATTGCAAATCATCCTTTGCAGTATTAAGAAAAACCCACAACATTTCTAAGGAAGTTGAGCAAGATTTAATTGGGACAAAAGAAAGCAGAAGCCTGTGGTTGTGAGTCTAGCTGTAATGTACTGGAAGAAAAAAAACACCAAACTTCTTAAGAGGTAGTTTTGAAGAAAACGATTTTGAGCCACAAAAATACAACTGATGCTCCCACATTGGCTTGAAGTACATCAGGGCATTTACAGCCGGCACTTCCAGGTGCAATGCAGACCTTCCAAGAGGAAATGCTGGCTCTTTCACTTCCAGACCAGATGTGGCAGCACCAACCAGCAGCTTGGGTCACTCTGTATTGGGGACAGCAGGTGGCTGACAAGGTGATCCAGTTGACAGTGAAACCCATGTGATTGAATGGAGCATTTTGGAGGAACACAATGCACAGCATTCTGCATCTTTAAAATAGCACGTGAAAATGGAAGTGGTCCAATATCACTTGTAATTAAGGAAAAGCACACAAGTTTCCCATGAGAAATAGGCTAGGCTGTAAGTCAACACCCACAACAGACAATGGGAGACATATGAAAGATGCGGGATCCAGTAACATTTCTATCAGCAAGAAACACCTAAAATTCATAAACCCAACAACAGCCTCTGCAAAAGAAGCTGAGAAGGCAGCAGTTTGTGGGAGAGGAATGGATCCAGACGCATAATCCCACACACATACCAGCAAAGGAGATCAGCACATGTTGCCCTTACTGGAAAAGGACACAGGAGAGTAGATCTGGCTCTGGCATCCGGAAGCTCTGCAGCTGAGTCAGGCGACTGCTCTTTCCTCTGTGCTTTCTACAGATGGCCTGCTGCTGCCAAGCCAAGTGTTTACCTCAAAATCACCCAACAACCCTCTGCCATATGGTTCACTCATGTGTGCTCAAATCATCCACCAGCTAAAGAGAAATAGTATTTTACAGATGAAGTCAGAACATCCAAAGATGTGATACATGATGCTATTTATGTGAGAAGAAAGGCTGAATATTTTTTTACAGTGATTCTTCCAGATAATTCACTCTGTAAACTAACCTGTGAGCATACAGGTAGAAGAAATTAATGTCATCCCACTGTGCTACAATAAAAGAATTCAGATTTTAAACAAGTGACCTTCCTCAGTAAAGGACAGCAACTCAATTCTGTGATTGAGAAGAGCAGTATTTCACTTCACCATTCATGTCTGATAGATGGTATTGCAATGACATTGATTTAAAACAGGAGGCTTTTCTATTCTCAGTGGACAAAGACAATGATCACAAGTGTCACCTATGTGATATGTTTCTGCTCAGGCCTCAGGTAGAGAGAAGCTCTCAAAAGTGGCTGATTAGATGTAACAATAGCAAAAACATATAGTTCTGTCTAGAAAAGAGACATCAACATTGAAGTAGCCATTTCAGACTGCTAGCCTGCCCTTTCTTTTGTACAAGGTGACACTGAAGCATCCTGACTCTTCAGCCCATGAAGCTCTGCTAATATGTTCCTGTAGGAGAACAGTCTCCCAACTCAGCATTTGATACCCAATTTCATTACATAAACCAGGTCTCAACACCTTTCTTAACACCACACTCTACTTACACCTTACTCCTCCCAAGGGTCAAATATTTGCTTTATAATCTCAGAGTTTATCAATGACTCTAACTCCCTGTGACATTACACTACAAGGACCAACTGGAAAGATTGTATAGATTGCAAATTCCCCACAAATGCACTGTATAACTTGAACAAGAAAAGTCTTTACACTAAAAACAACATAAATTATTCCAATCTCAAGCACTGTGATATAGATCTAACATCTGTGTATCCAATATCTTGCGTTATTTAACAAGGATGGAAAGAAATATTTAAAAAGATAATAAATACATTAATCTGTCACTGAAACAGTGAATTCTGGCTGTTCACATTTGGTATATGATGGAAGGCAAGTCTCAAAGACATGCAGATACTAAAGAGCAAAAATCCAAAATTAATTACAGCATGACTGCAGCTTTTCAGTTAATAACAGTAGAACAAATGTTTATTTATTATTTGCTTGCTCTTGCTTTCTCAAAGAGCACCACCATGATACCAGCAGTCTGGCACCAAAGAAAAAAGTAAAGTGAATAAATGCAAGACTTTTCAGAATGAACTATACAAATAATTCGGTTACTTCTTGAAGCCCACTTCATATTTTATATACAAAGGAGAAAAAAATCTATCTACTGTATTTTAAAAGTACTTTTCTTTCATTCAGTGGGCATATTAAGTTTCAAGAATTGAAGAAAAGTAAATTTTACCTGTAAATGTATACAAATACATACTTAGAACTAACATTTCGGCCATCTCTTCCAGGTATACCAAAGAAGAACATCTGATGGCCTTGCTTGTCCCAAAACTGATAAATCTTTCTGGATATGGATAGCCCAAAAAAGGTTTGAACAGAAAGATTCATTAAGTAACTTACTCTTGTGAAGAGAAAAGAAAAACAGTGACATTAAAACTACCCTTTTAACAAGTGAGAAAGCGCTTCCCTTCTTCCTTCTCTTTTTCAGAGTCTGGTTGTTCACACCTGATTGCTGAGATTCTCAGAATTATTGGGGTAACTTCAACAGTGGCTTCTACAAGCCCAAGTTTTTCATTCCATTATGGCAACACTGTCCCAGCATGTGCAAAGTGCCCAAAGTGATCTTTTGGAAAGTACATTTACTCGGGGTAGGATATTGCTGAGATGCACCACCACATCACTCATTCACAAATGGTGCACCACACTAAATGGAAACTGTTGTACTGAAAATGTTACCTGACGGCATAAAGCTATCACAGAAAGCAGCAAACCACCAGCCCAAATGCAGAGGTGATCACTACTTCCCGCTAACAAATAGGTAAAGTTTAAGACATTGTTCCCAGTGACTAATGGACAAGATGCTGTATCATTTTGGATGTGACATCCTTGGGAAACAAGCTATAAAAGAAAAGAAAATGCATTTAAGGTAGGCTGACATGACAGATACAAACCAAAAGCATGGGTAAATTTCAAGTTCTGATTTCCCTAAAGTACAGCAAAACCTGCAGTTGCGAGCAGCAAGGCTCAGTTCAATTTTTCTAAGCATGCCTTGCAGATACCAATTCATTAGTCATAGTTACTGAAACAGTAGAAGAAACAAGCAGTACCTATCCTCATAAAGTATCACAAGAATTAAAGAAATCAAAAGCTAATGGTAGATCTCAAGAAGTAATAAAAACAGGTTAAAGAAATGAAGAAAACATGAACCACCTAAAGTGATAAGAGTAACAAGCATTCCCCAGAGCTCATCATTCAGGAGGTCTGTACTTCAAACACGCATCAGGGATTAATTTGTGACTCATGTTTTGACTAGAAAGCCTTTTATACAAATTATGTTTCACCTTGGAACCAGTCAAGATGTAATGCATGTGGATTGTCTGTCTGTGTCTGTCTTTGGGGAGGCATTGACCCAGTTAGCTATCTAATGCAATTTTTGGCGATTGCTTCTTAAGTTTTTTCTTTGTCTTGTTTAGTATTAATTTTTAAAGAGACTGTAAGAATGTTACTGTGTCTGTGCATGGCAGCTCAGCTCACACACAGGAACAAGCTCCACTGACAGTGCTGGGTTTCTAAAATACTTGAGGAAAGCACTACAGCACTCTAAGCTTGTGAGAGAGCATGAGTCAAGCACCAGGTTCCAAATAAAATGGTAACACCAGCTGAGGCAGATGTCTGTGACAGTCCCTGTCCCATGCTATCTGGTTGTTTCAGACCTGTGTGAGACCTACAAACCAGAGAGAAATTCTCCCCACAGGCACCAAGAATCTGACCACAACATAGTGACTATTGGTTGTCGTTTCACCTGCATAGAAATTACTCAGCCTCCAAACAAGGATGTACAAGAGAATGTCACCCCAAATGAAGTGGGATTGTATTCAAGGCCCAAGGTACTTAAGCCACAGAATAACAGCATGAACACTTGCTTAGTTTAGCAGAACCCATTTGGGTACATTTGATGTGTCAACACTAAGCCAGCTTTGTCAACATCCACGCTTGGAGCTTCTGAAGAGCTTCCACCCACAGCTGCCCCACGCCCGCTGCCCTCCCCTCAAGGTGCACACACATGGTCATGCACTTCAGCTTAGAAGTTTGAGAATGGTCTAGTATTGGCAGGAGTAGTTGTGGGAATCCCACCACAAGCCTCAGGCAACCCTTGGAAACTTCCTTTGGTGCAAAGCCCTTGTCTGCTCCCCTGTCTGTTCAGTAGGATTAGTAGGACTTTATTGCATTACGGATTTTGAAAATACAGTCACTCAGAAATCCAGAAGTGCATGCTTTTTATATAGAGGTATTTCCTAGTCATATTGCAAACCAACAAATACTTTGCCCAAAGAAGATTGAAGAACTTTGTTAACAGGAGACAAATCCTACAAAAAAATCAGTGCAAAAAACCCCCAGATTAGTTGATGTAAACTTTTGGAAAACTTAGTTATTACCTTAAAAAAACCCAACAAGTCTAAATGCACAAGAACACCTGAAAAGATGAAAAATACTTCAGCTTAAAAAAAAAAAAGCTTGCAGAATTAAACAATTCTGTTCCATGCTGTAGTTAACCTGTAGTTAAAGCTTAAGTAAGCATAATGTGCTAAAAGTGTACATGTTACCAGAGAGTTTCATGGATAATAAATCCAAAATCCTCAGAAACTGGAAGTTTCTTGGATGTATGTATCTTCTATATCTTACTTTGGTAAAATATCCTACATGCTCAAGTTCTTCTGCTCTTTCCTAGAATCTTGCTGTTGACTATTGCCAAATCAAGACTTGACTAATGGAACTACACAGGCAAACATATAAACAGAATTACAGGCAATTTAACTACTCCATTTCCATAGAAATGTGAATGCTTCTCTTTGCTTCTGCGTGTCCTTCTAATATTACCTCTGAATGCTCTTTAGTGCTACCGACACATGCATTATGTTAATTAAAAAACTCAAATGTGCAACAATCTACCTGCAGTCACTTGAGTCCCTGCATCATCTTTAGTAAATGAGACAAGAACAATTATCTAGCAGCAGATTTATTACCCCTAGAAGATGCCATGTAACAGTGAATAGTAAATGGTGTAGGCGCATTTCATACATGACAGACACCTACAGTATGTGAACTATATCGTGTCTCAGAAAAGTACTGTAGTCAAAGCACTTGATACCTTGAGTCTATAGTCAATTCTATCAGAAATTAAATCACACCACAACAGCTACTTTTTCTGTAAAATAACAAGCTGATCTCTCATCAATGAAGCCATGCAAGAACCACTAACTCTAGGCTATCCAGTACCTAGCAGAAGAGTTAGAAGAGGAACTAAAGCCTTTATTTCCAGTCCATTTTATACACCCCCTGTCCAAAACATTCCAAATGGAGGAAAACTGGAGAAAGTGGTTTGCTTGAGCTATTAAAGAGTTTGGTTCCATGCTGTGTTTCCCAACAGTTCATCAACACAGTGCAATTTTTGGAGTTCAGCAAGAAATACTTTTTTTAAAAAAGAAGAAAGGGCACAATTATCTTGTTTTCAGGCTCACTACTAGCCCACAATTACAGGCTACTTTACCAAACACAAAAAGTTTGCTGATGTATTACCACAGCAGTGGTTCAGTTGCTGTAGTAATAGATGTTCTGACACATTTTTACTAAGAAATATTACATAGGAAAAATATACACAGCCCTTACATGCTACACCCAGCATTATCTGCTCTGACTACACAGAAAAATGAATCACCTATAAAAACCCACACAGACACTCCCTAAAGACAAACAAGAGTCTATACTTCATGTAATTAAATCTTTTAAGTAAATAATTTGCAATTTTTTTCTCCCAATCAAACAAATACATTTTAAACCTTTTTGAATTAATTTAAACGTTAAATCCAAGTTTTAGGTAAAATTTAGGTATAATGCATTACTACAACTCAGGCCCTAAAGGTAACTTCTATTATAAAAACAGTTTTGTCATTCAAGGTTTATGTTCTCAATGGAACTCAAATTGTAGATGATACTTTTCCCTTTGCAGCTACTTCAACTATTATAAGCTGCTACAAAAAATCCTGTAAAAAACCTACTGTGCTTATCACCATGGCAACAAAATATCACACTTTTGAGTATAGTATCATATAGGATTTACACAAAATTGATGAGCAGTTATCAATCTTCATGTTTTACAATTAGAACTCCCAAATTTTGTTTCATATAACATTAAGGTCTCAATACCATTACTACAAAATATAACAAAAATTGGTTCTAATACTGATTTCAGCATAAAACAATATTCGAATTTGCAAGAACATTAAGAACATACAGGGGAAATTTTATCACCAAATAAAATGAATACATTCAAGAAGAACCAGAGGAGGAAAAGAGGACTGTTTGAAATTATTCAAGTCATAATAAAAGAAATCTGCTTTCAAACTGCTGAGCTAAAATTAAACACTGCTCTTCAGATTCATTAGGTTCCAAAATACAGGTAGGAAAAGGTATATAACAGGTTTCACAGGTTCATTTTACTTTACTGAAGTTAGGGAAGGAAAGAAAAGAAGTTTAACAGCAGGGCAGAAGCGTGAGAGCTTTTTAAATCTAAATTTCAAAATAACTCTCAGTTGAATGTGAAAACCAGTTTCAGCTGATAAGAAGACAAAATTAGAAACTCAAAGCATATTAGAAGACTTTATTTTAAAATATTTTTACGATGCAGCATCTCTTAACATACCCATTATAAAGTGCAGTCTCATAAAATGCATCTACATCCATGAAAGACCTACGAATATTTATCTGAATTCATGTTTCTAATGGATCTGCTTGCACCTGAACAGAGAATATCTTGGCCTCCACCAGTCACGTTTGGGAAGAGTTGTCAAAGACAGCGCTATACAGACCAGATAATATTTTGTATTTCGAGCCAGGCTCACACAGCACAATAGACAACAGACTGCAGATGGTAGGGAATGTTTCTCGGATGAGAACAGAACACTAAACTGAGTGACAACTTCTCAAATTTGTAAAATACAAAAAATTTGCCCCAAAATAACTAAGTAACAAAAAAATAAATTCTATCTCCTCTATAATGCTGTTGGGTTACACTACAGTTGCATTCAAATACAGAACAAATGAAGCTACATTTAAGAATGTGTGTCTGTTTGCGATTTACATCTAATACCTCATATCAAGAAATATTTAAAATCAAAATATTATCATTATGCAGCCTTGTATTACTTCTACACTTACAAAATCATTCATCAACCACAATTTGGTACTTTTATTGACAGATTTACATCATGTAAAACCAGCTGTTTTTCTCTGATAAAGCATTCAACAACAACACCTTTTTTGGCTCCTGGCAGTTCAGATATCCAAGCCCATCCCTTAGGTCTTGATTCTTCCTGCTGGATGGGAACTGGAGCACTCAAACCCACCATCCCAGTACCACAAGCAGCAGTCAGCTGGCACAAACTGTATGTCTTTTCAAGGTATTTAATCTGTTGTCTTTGACACTGAGTACTTAACACGAATTATCTGAATTATTAAGGACAGTCAAGTGAGCACTCACTGGGATGAGGGAAATGAGTGTATATCTTGTAGATAATACAAGAATCTCTGCAAATTTAGGTTAATATTTTCACATTAAATATTGTCAGGCTACAACCTGAAGAAAATCTTGGCTGTTGTTGCAAAAGAAGATTTATTGATATCTGACATCAATATCAACTGAAAGATCCTATTTCAACCTTGGACTAGTACCAAATGTTCCTGTCGTGCTAAATGAACATAAACAGTTTGGGTTCCTGTCAAGTTCTGTCCCTGTCAAGGTATGGCAAAAAATCAAAATGTGTGAGTGACCAAAAAGATACCATTTGGTTTCTACATATGCACACACTATGCTTAAATAACAACAAATTTTGGCTGCAAAACATAATCTTATATATGAATTAGGCTGCCCATACTCCCCTTCTTAAAAAAACAAAATTCCATAGATAATCCTGGATTCTCTGTAGTCTATCCTGCTTATTTGGGGAAGATCTGGAGATCAAAAAAAGTAAACAGCTTGAATGAAATAAGTGTGAGATACAGGGGCAGGATGATTAATTTGAGGCCACTCACTCAGGAATAGGTGGTATTTGGATATTCTACAATGTATTGTTCTTCTGGGAGTCTGCTTCAACAGAATGAGAAGCTCTGAACAATCCAACCTAGAGCAAAAGGGTGTCTCAGACCTCTTCCATTGTTATCCTGCACTTTAATTAGAGAAGGATAAACACTTCTGATTATGTTCCACCCCATTTAGTTGCAACTTATTATCTCCTACCCACCCCATCAACCCAGTGTTCTTCAGTAAATACTGCTTTAATTTATCTTCTGTTACAAAACTCTTATGTCTTGTCTCTTGAGTACTACTAAAAATAAGCATCACTTAACAAACATTAAAAATTTAAAGTCCCAACAAATTACGAAAGATGCAAAGGTAATAAGAATCACCATTAATGTTTAAATCTACTTTATAACAACAAAAGATTTGCATTGCATTTATATGCAGACTCCTGTTTTTGCTACATACAGTGAAAAAAAAGAATGAGAAATTAAAGGAGGGGGAAATACATATATCAGAAAAAGCTTACAATTCAAAAATTTTAAAAATTAAGTATGGGTCAATATAGATTAATTTTTCTTTAACGAAAATCTTGTGGGGTTTTTGGCTATGAAATGAACTATTCTGCAACTGCCACCTTTATTTTAGACTAGCAATAGTCAGAACCACCTACATTTTCAATTTGCTTTTATTGCCATAGAAACGTATGTTTGCTTTAACTAAAAAGGAAGTCTTCTGGCTCAGAGTCAATCCTCCACTTTCTATGTCATACACTACAGTAGACATAATGTATTCATTTATATATCTATATTTGCATACTCTTACGTGAGCTACATCCACCTCAGATACTACGAAAAATCACATGTGGTTTGTGTTATATAAGATATTTATACAACATTTTTGTTTAAATGAAAAGAAAATAGTGCAATCTATTCCATATAAACACAAAAGGACAGAATTACTTTAAAATTATTTATGCTCTTAAATCAATCCAATTTCAAGTATACTTTTACTGACTTTTGCTTCAATAGCAATGTAATGTTTAGAGCAGTCATGCAACATTTTCTTAAATAATTGTAGTTAAACCTTTCCATGTTCAATAAGTAATGGGAAACAGATCAGAAGACATGGAAGAAAACAGTATTTCTGCTCTCTTTAAAGCCACTGACCCCAAGGAGAATGCACATAAAAAACCTAAAGATGTTTGGAGCTAATAAAAACCCAAATATATTCATGCAGTTTTAGTAGCAGAAGAAAGATCTATACTATTTCTGTAAAGTACTAAAATACAGTTCTACAAGGCAAAGAAGTGGCTGGAAGTCCTCACAGGCACCAGCTCACATGGGTTTGGGCACATGGACACCCCAGGACCACCAGTGGGCTCCCACCAGCCCTTGCCCACCATTGCAGACCAGCCAACAGAACAAGGCTGCTGTGTGTTACAGCAAAGATGCTCGTTTTGCAATCTACATTAAAAATAATGGGAAACCCAGTCATTTCACTAGAAAAGGCAGAATAAACATGCAAAATTTACAATTAAACATACTTTACAAGTCACAAGCAATACAGCAACTTGAACTCTCGGCAGTTTCTCAGCAATTCTACAAGCTCCTTGCAATAAAAGTGGAGAAAAATAACAATGTGTTAGGTTTACCAATGCTAAATTCTGGCCTGAAGCCCACTCTTTAAGGGAGGAATTGGATACTCACTATGTATGGCAGGAAAATGCAGAAATTTTTCAAGCTCCCACAACGTTTAGTTAGAGAACGATTCTAAATATAACTCACAATATTGAAAAAAAAATTATTTCTTCATTCATAAATCACCATGGTTGCACTGAGAGATAACTTACTTTGACTAGATAACAACATTTTCCATAAGACTTCTGGTAAATATTTGAATATCCATAGACATTGAACTATACTGGCTTAGAAAGCATTATTTCTTATTCAACAGAAATAGTAATACTCAAGTATGTGCAGAATCACAATAAAAAAGTTCACAATCACAATTCTCCATAAATGCAGCAGTATTTACACAGAATCACAGAATATGCTGAGATGGAAGGGAATCATGAGGATCATCAAGTCCTCTGACTGTTCACAATAAAAAACCCCATACACAAACTGACCATTACAGGAACAGTGGAGTGATCCTTTCCTCATAGGAAAAAGACATTTAACAGAATAGTGGTTTCCTGAGGGGGAAGAAAATAGTGCTGAAAATAACAAATGGTTTTTCGTGAAGGAGTTGTTGATGGGAGAATTTTTTAATTTGTTAGGGGGAAGTTGGTTTGGGTTTTTTCAGCAAAAGAAAAGCCCGAAAACAGGGCGTAAAGGGACCAGTCTTACTGACCCTTTTAAAATTTTCTTGTTTTGTTAATTGAACTAATCAGAGCTTTTTTTGTGCAGGTATTTCTAGAATATGATTGATATGCTGTTTAATACTTGTGAAAGCCACAATTTCTAAAGAGTTTATAGTAAAATTTCAAGTTTGCAATGCATTTGCTACAGTTTCACATAGAAAAATTCCAAAGCACTTTAACACTTTCAAAACAAACATATCTAAAGAAACTGCAGTTTCCCCAGACAACTGACAAGAAGAAAGGAAGTCTAAATTAATGATGAAAATTATTCACTGTGACTTATTCATGCAGTATTAGTTATCTCACACAGACAAACATTTCAGCCATATAAACCCCCTCTACTCTACACAGACATTTTCCAGGAGACCAGTGGTATTTTAGAATACAAAATAGTGTAAAAAATTTCCTAGAAAGTACTTCACTTACAGAAATACCACAAGAAAAGAGTAATCCCACAGACACAATTTTTCAGATGATAAAAGGAAAAGATAGTGCTCACCCTTCCTGTTCTTGAGTGAAATAACACAAGGTGAAAGCTCTTTCCTAGGGATTTGGCTCTATAGCAAGACTAGCACACTACTACACAGTTACTGTGCATCAAAATGCCTTAGGGGATACTATTAGAAAAAAAACCACAACCCACAACCAAAAAGCAAAGCAGAATTCTAACTTTTTCCTGTCCAAAAAATTATGACTGAAACACAATTCTGAACCAATTCACCACTTATAAAAACTACAGTCAAACAGAATTAATGTAAAGAAATAAACTATTTCTTATCTCTTCGATAAAAGCACTAGACCAAAATACATATTCTATTCAAATAGTCAACATGGAAGTACTACACCATTTCTCACTTATTTCTAACAACTTGCTTTCTTAACACACAGGGAAAGCTCAAAAATATTTGTGCAAGGGAGCATGGATAGTTTGGGAGACAAAGTAGCAACGTACTCAGCAACAAACAACTAACTTTTTTTTTTTCCAAAATCCATCTTAAGTCAAACAAAACATCCACACATGGCAGCGTGCCAGTTATGATAGATGTCACATTGGTTGACAAGATTTACTGAAATGGTCAGTGTGTGAATACTTCAGATTAACTATCAGGTGGTGTGTAAGGACAGCTGCTTATTGTGAACTGAACCCTCAGGTTTGCTAGAAGAACAAAGTGTCTGGAAAGGAGGAGAGACAAAAAACCCTTAATGCTGTTATTTTAAAAGGCAAGAGAAAAAGATGAGGATTGACAAAAAATAGGCAGGCAATATGCTGGTGAAGGCCTTCAGGAAGAATAAAGCCTGACTAGACTGTAGAAAAAAAATATGGTCTTATGTAAAACAAGTAATTTTCCTCTCTATTATCAAAATACTTCAATTTAAACAGGCTGTATAAACACTCTGTTCACCTGACTACAGAATCAAAGAAAAACTACTGCTGTTGAAGAATTATTAACATCTGCTGGTTGGACCAAGTCCTGCCCTAGTGCAAAGCCTGTCACATAGAAGGCTGCAGACGAAGAGTCAGCTCTGCACTGATGTGGTTCCTCTGCATTAATACAACACTGCAAAACAAGATTAATTAAAAAAAAAAAAAGAAAGCTTTTTTGATTTTAATGCTTATGCTGAAAAGGCTAAAATGAGACCAAGAGGTGAAGAAAGTTCAGCTACTTATCTGCAGCATTTACATGTAAATATTGTTATTAAAAACCTTAAATCCATTTTAGAATTTCTACTCATCTTCACAAGGTCAGAGAGCAAAGAAGCTGCAAGATTATCTCCAATTTTTGCCACAGAACCTGCTCTAAGAGCTAACTCACAGAATCATATTACTAAGCTTAGCAAAGTGTTATAATTATTCCTCAGTAGTCTATAAAAAAATTTCCCCCATACCCATTAACATTTTCACACAACACTGTACATTTTGTCTGAATCCCTCTTGCATGTAAACAGGCAGCTCAAGTGGGAGCATTCAGCTTAGAATTGTGTATTCAGTGCAGATGCTGGATCCAGCAGGGAAATGATGAAGAACCAGGCCTTCCTTTCCTTTTCTTTTTTTTTTCTTTTCTAATTAACTGAGCTCTTGAATACCATTAGCAGCTCTGGAGGTACCGTAATTTTATCACTCCTTAAGAAAAAGTAGATCCACAATTCTGGATGAGAAACAAGTACATCAGTGTAACCATGTTAGAAGAAAATGAAGTCCCAAAGAGTAAATGCTGCTGTGAAGGCAGTGTGTGCCCATCTCTTGCCCAAGACTATGCAGGAAATTAAAAATTGTATATCCCATTTCTAACACAACTAAGCTACCACACTGTAGGCACCCCGCCTCAAACCAAACCTGCTCTCCAGCACATTGACTCCAAGGCTCAGAGTCTTAGTTTGGCCCACTCAAACCAAAGTGGTGAGCCTGGTGAGCACACCAGTAGCAACAAACCCTCAGGCCAAGATCTGGAAGAGGTTATCTCAGTGCCATCACTGGCAAGGCTGGCGCATGGCCAGATGCCTCAAGACATGTTAAGTCAAGTTAAATGTTGTAACTTTCCCCTGGGCAGACGTATTCTGCCCTTTCATTCCTATCCCAGCATTAAAATCCTACTATCAGCTTTTACCGACACAGGCTTCTCTCCCCCAGGCCCAGTTTGCTTCCATGGGCTCCCTTCCCCGTGTAACACACCATGTATGCTATGGACAGTAAACAGGTGTCTCCCCCCTCTCATTGTCTCTCTCATTTCTGTACTGAGTAAGGAATGAGAATAGGTTTGCATCCCAACAATGCAAAAATCACCTTCTGCAGCAATTTTTTTGTCTTTTTTTCCCCTTTTCATCTTTTCTGTTGCCTTTACTATTACTTATGTTATGCAAATTTTTGCTTTTGTTGACCAAAAATATTCTCCCCAAACCCTTCAAGTTCACTTCTGCCAGGAATCTTTTCTCCAGCTTTCCCAAAATCTCATCATATGCCACACTATTTTTGGGGTTTTCCCCCTGACTTACTGAGAAGAAACTAACGTAAATGCATAAAGTAAAAAATGCTGTTTAAAGTTTGTGCTATTATATAGAAGATTTTTAATAACAGGCCAACTATTATACAACTAAGCACTACTTCTGGAAAATCCAAAAAATGTGTCTAACTTATTCCTTTCCAGAGCTGAACTGAGCTCTGAGAAGGCATGGAAATTGGGGTCAGAAGCCATTAGCTTCTAGAAACTCATCTAGTCCAAGTCAATTGGTCTACCTTATTTAAATACAAAACCAAGTAGGTTTTGTGCTAAAATATATAGATACTTTTCTATAAATTTGAAGTACTATAGTTATCCCTAACAGACAATAAACATGAAACAGAGATAATTACAATACCTGACAGCCAGCCAAATATATCTAATTTTAGCTGCTCATATTAAGAAATAAAAATAAATTTTTCTAGTTAAAATAGGAGGGAGGGAGAGCGTAGAGATTTGTTTGTTTTTCAAGCACAAGTTACAAATTCCTATTCCCTTGGACATGAACAAAACATACTATTTTTATTCATGGCCTCTATTTTAGACAGTTTTTGATTCAGAACAACCACATTCTCTCATGAAAGGATGTCAATCACGAGTCTTCAAACTCTTCAAACACTTTTTCCACTCTGAAACCTACTTTTTTCACAAAACAGATACCTGTTCCTAAACAAAGCACAGGGAGCAGCTGAATGTTCAGTGGTGCACTAGTACTGGAGTGCAATCCAATACTGCTTCCAGACATTTAGTCCCACAATCAACCTCAGAAGAAGAGCAGCAGTTCTGAACTACCCAAACATCAGCAAATTCAGCTTCAATCTGTGAAAAATGTCATTTGGCTTAAAACAAAATCATTATGCTCAAATTTATTGAACTGATAAGAGACGAAGTCTTTTTAATTTTATTTTCCAGACTTGTAGGTCGAATTTTCTGTAGGCTTAAGAAGCTGTGAACTAATAAAAAGCTAATAACACTGTCAGTGGAAAGCTAAGTGTACTTCCAGAAATTTCATGGTAAATCTAAAGTGGGGGAAAAGAAACAAAACTGAAACAAACTGTCCCACCTTTCAGTGGGACTTCCTCTATGCTTAGAGGAAGTTTTACGAAGTTTTACTTTTCCTGCCCTTAAGGACTACCATACATGAAAGTCTGGACTTCAGGCAAAGAAGAGCTTGTTCCAAAACACACATCTGAATCGGTCTAACAGGAAGAATGTGCTCTTCAGATGGGCAATTAACCACCATTTCCAGATAAACATTCATTTTATGTCAGTACATTGAAAACCAAGGTGGAAGATTAAGGGATTCATTTTGGTCATAAGCCACTGAAGCAAGACTGATTCGAAACACCCTGCCAGGTAAACATGCTAACAGCAGGATTCTTGAAGTATAACCAGAGCTCTAAGATACTAGAAACAAACTATTATTTTTAAAATATAGCAGTTATATTTCTGTACAAGGTAAAAACCAATGTTTTTTATATATTTTATTTCTGAAAGGTCACATTTGCAAGAATGTCAGCCTTTTAAAAGACTTTAAGGATGGAAGAGAACCAAAAAGCTTATCTCTTTTTATCAATTGTTTTATACAGTAATTCATACTTTCAATACTCTTTGCCAAGTTTTGTAGAAAGCTTTTTCTTGTTATCAGATCATACATTGAGTTTAATTAGTATACTTTCTCAAGATCAAATGTCTCCATGCTTTATTTGTCTGCATTGCATGAATTTTAAATTATCCAGAGGAGTACTTTTTTTTATGTGTTCAACTCAAAATAAATTCCAATGGAAACGTGCACTGGAAGAATTTTTGTTCTTAAGGGAACAGACAAATAATACTTCAATATGTAAAATTGCTAAAATACAGGAATGAAACTAAGACATCACTTTCAAGTACCTCTTGCATTGGCCACACTTCCCACAAAATCTAGAGACAAAACCCACCCAGAACTGACCCTGGCATTTGTTTTGCCACAAGCAAGAATTTCAGGCTGACATCACTACCAATCATATTGAATTTGGGGATTTCTTCAACAAATCCTTTGTTTCCTTTTGCCCCAAAGTCTTCCATCTAATTTCACGGTTACAGCTAACAAAAGCCACTTATTTTTATAAAAGAAGAATTAACTTCAAATAAGGATTTTAGTGGAAGTGGAATCATTCAGAGATCTGCACAGTCCTACCAGAGCATCACAGTATTACCAAGTTTAATTAAATCAGATTCCAGCTGATGAATAATAATAATAAGCATGTCTATCTCTTTTTCAACACCAAGCATGCTGGGCAATGGCCTTAGGATAAAAAGGACTCCCAGAAATGAGGGGAGAATTATGATTAAAAATGAAAACACTGCAAGCTTTTAGCATCTCTGTGGAAAGACGCATATCAAATGGGTCCAGCCAAAGCCATAGCCAAGAATACTAACAAGTTAAAATATTACTTAAAAAGAAAAGGTGCAAGAAATAGAAATATACTGGAACCAGGAAAAACTGAGGGTCCATATCTTCTGCCTAATAATATCATATTTTAAGTGACAGTTAATTGGGTAAAATTATGAGCTGAAACCTAACAGCAATGAGGTGGTTACCTTTATATCATAACACATTTATTTCCAATGGGGAAACACAAACATAAAAAAGGAGACAGACTCACTGATCCAATAGGAAATACAGAAAAACAAGTTAAGTGAGTCAAGCCTACAGGAGTGATAGAGTGGCATGAATACATTTTTATCGGTGTCATAAAAAAAGCCTGGCTATTACAAAAAAAACGCATTAAAATAATGAAAACAAAAGAAAATGTCTAATCTAGAAGCAGTGCCCATTCTGGTACAGACACAGAATGGTAGGTTGAACAATATTACATTGTAATGATCGATTTTATAAACGGTTTGGTGAATTTCACAGAAGTAGCACAGTTCCACGCACCACTGAGCTCCAGCAGTTTTACACAGCCAGAATTAGTAAGCATAACATGTGCAAAGACATCTTCATGATCAGAAGTTGACATATTTACATGGATAACAACAAATAAAAGGCAAAGGTCCACAAACATAGCAGATAAGGTCAAGAATCTCAGCCGAATTCACAGGTTAGAGAAATGTGGGACAAATAGGGCTGGGGGAGATTACACTGCTCCCCTAGCGTAATTACGATTCATAGTTACACATCCTTCATCTACACAAAAATAAATGTCTAGTCTTAATGCAAATGATGTTCACTTCATCAAGATGCTAAGTTAGTACTGTACTCATCACTACTGATTTTGTGTGAAATACTATGTACCCCAGCACATCAGAGCTCAGTACAGCTACATGGAGGGGTGTGAGGAAAAGCCATGCAGTTTGCAGATGCTTTCACCCAGAAAGACAGTAAAAACTGACACCTTTCTATGATTTGCACTGATCATCATGGTATTGTCAAACATATGGGAAATTAATGATCTATTTAAAATGTCTCCATTGGATGCTATAATGATTTCTTTCCAGTCAGAAATTACCACTATACTGGCAGCCAGTAAAAATTTTACAAAAAGTGTGGTAACTAACTTTAGTGTTATGCACAAATGACTACATTAAATTCATTCCCAAGTACTTGCTCTAGAATTAAAATTACAAATCCCATCCTTTAATTTGCTTAGGAGCACAAGCTGCTTCATCTATACACATGGCCTGACAAATTTGGTGGACTTCTGTGATGGGGTTACAGCAGTCATGGATGAGGGAAGGGCAACAGAAAGTCATCTACCTGGACACGTGCAGAGGATTTGACTCTGTCCCACACAACATCCTTGTCTCTAAACTGGAGAGACATGGATTTGATGGATGGACCACTTGGTGGATAAAAAAATTGGCTGGATGGTCACGCTCAAAGATTTGCGATCAATGGCTCGATGTCCAAGTGAAGTGATGAATGACAATCCTCAGGGGGCAGTATTGGGACACCTTTGTCAGCAACACGGGCAGTGGGATCGAGTGCATCCTCAGCAAGTCTGCTGACTACACCAAGCTCTGTTGTGTGATCGAGACACTGGAGGGAAGGGATGGCATCCAGAGAGACCTCGACAGGTTTGAGAGATGGGCCTGTGTGAACCTCATGAAGTTCAACAAGAACTTCATGAAGTGCAAGGTCCTGAACTTGGGTCTTAGCAATCTCAGGCACAAATACAGGTTGGATAGAAAATGGATTGAGAGCAGCCCTGAGAAGGACTTGGGGGTGCTGGTGGACAAAAAACTGGACATGAGCCAACAGTGCATGCTTGCAGCCCAAAAAGTCAACAGTATCCTGGGCTGCATCAAAGGAGATGTGAACAGCAGGTCAAGAGAAGTGACTCTCCCTCTCTACTCTGCTCTTGTGAGACCCCACCTGGAGTACTGCATCCAGCTCTGGGGCCCACAAAAAAGATGTGGACCTGTTGAAATGAGTCCAGAGAAGGGATACTAAGCTTTTCACATGGCTGGAGCACCTCTCCTACAACGACAGACTGAAAGAGTTGGGGCTGTTCAGCCTGGAGAAGAGAAGACTGGAGAAACCTTAGAGCAGCAGCCTTCCAGCATGTAAAGGGGGCTACAAGAAAGCTGCAGAAGGATTTTTTACAAGGGCATCTAAGGACAGGATAGGGGAGAACAGCCTTAAGCTGAAGGAGGACTGTTTAGATTATATATTGGGAAGAAATTCTTTACTCTGAGGGTGATGAGACACTGGAATAGGTTGCCCAGAGAGGTTGTGGTTGCCTCATCCCTGAAGTTGTTCAAGACCAGACAGAATGGGGCTCTGAGTAGCCCGCTGTAGTAGAAGGTTCTCTGCTCTTGGAAGGGGGCTTGGAACTAGACAACCTTTAAGGTCCCTTCCAGCCCTAACCATTCTATGATTGTGTATTAAGCTCCTGTGCCAGTGCTCATCTGCATTGCTATGATTTGATTGCCTGTTTTTAACTAAGGTGCAGTACAGAACCTGTGCCTTAACTATACTAAAATCTACAATTCAGCAGCAGTGTGAGTCAGACATGTTTTGCTAGGAAGAGTTGTGCCAGAACACAGCAATGTCTTTGATCCTTCTCTCAGCCACAAACCCCTTCTGACCATTTTATTCCATAAGGATTCAGAGCCTAAACCACGGACTGGGGATCTGTGAGATCCACAGTATATTTGAAGGGGAAGGCCACTTTGCACGTGTAAACTACTCTTTCCACAACTCTTAAGGAGCATTCTTCTTCTAAAATCTTCCTCATTAGTTCTTCTATCCTTGATTTTCCTGCCTCGCTTGTGCACTACAGCCCCACCATCTGAGAGGGCAATGACATTAACAGATGCTGACTACCTGGACTCGACCAAGATTTGACTTGTCTTGTAATGTTACTGGAGAGTGCAACGTCCTCCCCTTCACTTCTCAAAATGCAAGGTTACAAAACCAAAAGTCACACTGTGAGTACAGAATAGAGCACAAAAAAGCAGTATCCATGACTGCCAGAAAAAATGTCATTTGCATAACCAGTCATGGGGAAAGTGTTTGTCAAAAAGATACATTATTTTCCTGATACCAATCTGAAAATGCTAAAATATAAGCTGCTGAGCAGCATCAGCAGCAGTGATTTGACTGAATGTATTAGAAAGGATAAAGAAATGTGAATCATTCACTTTACAGGTATCCCACCCCAGCTAAAGTTGGTTGCAGAAGGCATTTTTGTTAGTTTGAAGACAGAAGCTACTTGATGACCATGTAAAAGATGCAATGAACTTCTATGATTTTATGACACACATTAAACCCAAACTTTAAGGTAGCTTAAACAACACAGATGAAGTTTCCCTTTGATTCATTCTTCCGTGACAAGAACAGTTGATGAAACAGTTAGAAAAGGTATTACAGTTTTTTAATGTGGGACTGAAGAATATGTTATGGCCACATTCTGTTACTCCCTTGCAGAAAAGGAGTCAAACGCAGGCTTAGTTTCACTTAGAAACTGATGCCCTAAGGAACTGGTAAAGATGTTTGTGTATCAATCAGTGAAAAAGAACATCTGTTCTTTTCCAAGAAAGAAAGGGACAAGAAAGGAAAAGGCACTTTTACCTAAGAGGAAGCCAGATTATTTTCAATCTGCAAAGTCATCTCTCCTTGAATGTTACATACACACTCCATCAGTTTAGGGTCATTGCATTTTCTGTGAAACTGGAATATGTTCAGAATGTCTGACAGGAATTCCTACATTCATTTGTCATTTCTATTAACTGTGTTTTAAAAACATTGTCTGCCACAAGTAGGAGAAATTAATAAAAAAGTATTGGAGCAATACATATAAAAAATTCCAAACAAACAAAAAACCCCTGCAACTAAAATATCCACAACAAAATGAAATGCAAAGTCTTTGCAGAAGCACACATTTAAGTTGTGAATACCTGAAAACCTGACAATGAAATCATGAACAGCAAGTTACTTTTGCACTACACTAAGGATCTGGACAGCTCCTTAAGAAATGAAAGCAATTAAAATTTAACAGCACTTGTAAATACCACTTGTAATCCACAGAAACGTAACAATGTATGTCTTGATGCTGACACACAACATATATAACAAAGAAGAACTTGGGTTAAATGAGATGAAGTGCAATTATAATGAAGTTATAATCAAAAGCAAGAGTGACCATAGCTCTCTAATGCCTGTCTGCTAAGCATTATAACAAACACGACAGCATACACTTGTAACTACCATCATTTTTTTTAAATACCCTTAGGTGACAACTCTGAAGCTGTCAATTACCTGAGAGGAAAACAACAATTCTCTGTAACCAAGCTTTCTCCTAGAAATGCGATTGATTTAACCAAACTCCAGACATAAAATAAGTTTCTGGTGGAGTGTGCAGGGGAAACCAAGAGACTCACACATCCCAGAAAACAACCTCGTAATTAGTTGTCAGTCCAAGTTACAAATGTATAGAGGACTGATTTAACAACCGAGTCAGTCCTACTACCAACACCACATTTGGTTCACAACTATGAAAAAGCATCATGGCAAAAGATTTAGAGAAACAAGGTCATACCCTATAGCCCAGTGATGGAAAATAAGGGTCTGGGGGGGCCAAATGCCTGTTCCTTTTATTTCTACAAAGCACTAAAACATGGAACTGAACAGTCCAATCCCTAATTAGGATGGAGAACCTTAGCACAGGACTCTTAAGCCCAAGCTGTTCTATGAATATCCACTTCATCACTTTTCACCAAACTAGCCTCAATGAACTTCATTATCCACTCCCCAAAGAACTCAGGAAAAAACAGTATCCAAAGCCTCAAAAACATAATGGGAGGGAAAAAATCCAGCCCTGTTTCACCCTAGTGATGAAAATTTTGAAAATCCTTTCAACTATGTGTCAAATATTTTTTTGCAGACATGTAATTATTTATTATAAGGTTCAAAGTCAAACTCGAGGCAATGAGAATAGGTATTATAAGATGTTGAATCTCAATGTACACAGATGCAAAGCAACTTCCATTTTTCTTTCTACCAGCTCTGAGAAGTTAGAGTATTTTCCTATCAATGATTAAGGAAGCAAGAATTAAGATGACTTTTATTTAAGAGCCTTACTTGAGATTCCCAAGTTAAAACTTTCAGCAGAAACCAAAGGAAAAATATGTAGAGTGCAGAAATTCAATCAAATGGTAATCTTGTTTCATAAGTAAATAAAGTTTTGAGCAAATGTGGTGTAAAGATACAAAACAGTGAAAAAAAGGATTTGATTTAGATGCCTTTTCTTTCGGCAGCAGATCAAAAGGACTTTCAGAAGTTGCCTTTACTGAAACAGAATCTCTGTATTACAGGCCTAGTTTTGTATATCTTTCAAAGGCTTCTTGACTAGAATACTGTCAACTAGGAAGGGGCCTCTGGATAATTCAGGCATGTACAATGCCTTCTGACCTCCCTAGTGTCTGCTTGGCCTTTTCCACTGATGAAAGAAACCAAACTTTATTTATTTATTTTCACTCTTCGAGATGTGCATTCCCAAACTGATTATTTTTTTCAGTACAATGACACATAAGTGTAGGTAGTATAAACTTAGAATGCTATACAACTTTACTTTTTCCTCACTTAAGAAATCAGAACCTAATTTAAATCTACAGGATCATAGAAATACCTATTCATTTTTGAAGCTACCAGTAACATGAAATACTTAAACAGCAAAACAGACAAGAAAAAGCAAAATATCAAGTTCCCACAGGCTACAGCTTCAACATTTTTTCTGATTTTTATCTCCTCATTGCTAGGCAGAGAGACCAGCAAACATTCAGCATACCTGCTCCGACTTCTTTTTCTTCTTCTTCAATGTTGTTTTTGATACTGTCATACTCCTCATCGATTGCCTGGTTGCCACGCATTTGAGACAGAATTCTCCGTGCTCTCTGAGTCTGGCCTTTCTGAATGAGCCAGCGGGGACTTTCGGGAAGAAACAGGAATCCAAGAAACTGTATAACTGCTGGAACAGCCGACAGGCCCAGCATGTACCTGGAAATAAATAAGCAAATAAATAAATATCTATTATTTGCCTACAAAAACATGCTATAAGAAGATTCAGTTACAGCTACTGAAACTGCAGTTTACAGAACAAATCCTCCTCTCTTCATATTCTTTCTCACTGTAAGTTAAGGGGGCAAGAATCATATATTCTGCAAGGTCATAGAAAATATGACCCTTTCCTTCATTTCCAGGAAATCTGACGGATATGTTGACTATTCTGCCACCACTGACTCTATGGCCACTGTTCCTGAGGACACTAAGTCAGACTAAATGAAAACCCTGAAATTTCACCAGTTTAGAAACTGATAAACCCTTCAGTGAACATAATCAGCAGAAGGAGAAAGCAAATGTACAGAGAAAAAATGGGTACTGTTGATGTCAAAAATGAGACTGAAATACTGCCAATTGTTTCACAGACATGTACAAAAAACAACCCCCAAAAGCAGACAAAAAACCCAAATGCATAATTTGGTCAGTAATAGACATGTGGCCATTTTATTTTTGAAAATTTCTGTCTATAAGCAAAAACACTGAAAAAAGATCATTTCACCAGCACAGTAATTTACACCAGATCTTTTAGAGAGTCTACTTTTAAATCTTCAGTTAGATGTAACGTTATGTTTTAAATCAAAACTGTATTTTAGATGCCCAGGGTGTTACTATTTACAGGCTTAAGGCTAGTTCTCTACTCAACAAAGACTTTCCACTAGTTGCAGAGTTATGTTTCCAAGAATCAGCACTGACACCTGTGACAACACCCAGGGATACCATTATTCAATCCTTTTAAAGTGGGGTAAAAGAGTGTGAAAGACAAGCGTACTACCAATTTTCATGGGTGGTTCTGGTCTATACACTCCACGTTTTTATATTCCCTCAATAAAACTCTACAAAGATAACAAGATTTGTGGAACAATGTAAAATTTCGTTCTGCTTTTTAAATCTCACCTTTTCCCATTTACACTTCACTGAGATTCTTTTCACTTCCATTAAAGAATTTAAACAGTGCTGGTGTCACCTGGACATTATTTCACATCAGGAGATAGAACCACTAAAACACCTTGAGAATCCAGCCCCTCTGAATACTGAGGTAGCCTGTACTCATAAACAGGTTCACACCTCGAGATCAGTCAGGAGATTAAGGAGATTTGCTAATCTCTCCTCTATCTCCTCTCTTCATACCCTAGGATACATGTTTTCACACAGGTGAATCAGCAGTCTCTCACCTGGATGTTTTTACAAAGTATTCTATGAAATGAGATTGCTAACAGAGTAGGAAAGAAAGCACAACCATTATTGAAAACCTTGTTTTGGGGCAACGAACCAAATGTATTTGTTAAGTCCAAATGCATTTTGAGTGAAAATGAAAAAACACTTCCTTAGAGGCATTTGTGGATTTAACAAAGAAAAATGTGGGCAGTACAATGGGTGGAAGATTGGAGAATGGTGAAAAGAACACCCAAAAGGCAATGCAAAGAGGACAGCCATCCCAGGACAATGTGCATGCCAGGCCAGCCTTCCCACCCCCAAGGTGAGTCCTTAAGTCCTTCTTAAAACCAGACAAAATTTACAAAAGTCATACAAGAAAATCTTGCTCTAGAAAGAACTCTGTGAGCAACTCTCTTATTTTGTAACACTTTAAGAATGGTATAGTTCATCATCAGTTAAAAAAAAGAAAAGGATAAGGAAGAAAATTAATTAAAAACATAAAGCTTGTGGAAGGCTTATTAGCTGAATAGTCTTCAGCCAACATATCTTCACTAATGTTCTCATGCCTCATTCACTACTGTTCTCATTCATTAATGTCTTCATTTCTTCCTATGCTTTTCTCTCTCCACAAACATTTTGGTAACTGTATACAGAATTACCTTTACACATACACTATTGAAGCTCACCAAATTGTATATTCAATATCTTCATTGGAGTGGCATTTAGAAAGCCTTTTCTGTTTCAAATGAAGAGTAAAACAAGCCCATAGAGATTAAGAACACCATTGCTGTATTCTGTCAAACTGGAAACCCTTTAGTCCCTTACATGCAGCAGAGCCTCCAGAACTAAGCAGTTGGGTACCTACAATCACCTTAGGAGGCAAAATCAATTGAGACTCCTGAAAGCTTGATCCAAGGCTGTTAAAGCTACCAGTTGGACTCTATTGGATTGTTTATCACAGGCAAGATAAAAAAGAAATGTACAGAAAGTGCTCCCCCACTAAAGTCAGTTTCCAATACACAAACTTCTGGTCAAAGTTGAGGAGAAGGAGCAGGCCAGAAGGAAAACACTGACAGTGTACATCCATTGCAAGTTCAAGAGCTGAAGCAATTTACAGATCAAGTCATTGTGATATAACCAATTTAGAGTAAAAGCAGGCAATTTTAGACATTTCATGCAGTGAGCTGGCTTCCAGAAATCTAATATAGTTCTTTCCTATACAGAATACAAGACTTTGCATTTGAAGCCAGATGTCTAGCAGACCTGAAAAAATCCAGCATGAAATTTAATAAGTCTGCTGTAACATTTCTTCTTCTCTGACATACTGCTGCAATACTATTAAGATGGCATTAGCAGGGTTTATAAAGCAAACCTGACATAAGGGTCAGGTTAAATATTTGTTTTCTTTGGTTTATTTTTAATTTAATATCCAGCATTTTCAAGAACAAGAGCCAAAAAAAGTAAGGCTCCTTACTGGTTTTTTGCAGCACTCCAATACTTAGCCATTCAGTCACAAAGAGATACAGTAATTGCTGTAATTTTTCTTCTTATATGTAATGACTCACATTTGTAATGAATTCACATTTGTGAATTCTCTCTGTGAGTTTACTGGCCACTCCTTCCAGGTGAGAGACCATCTGCACTCTTCCCTGATCAGCCTTACCTTGCTGAGGACAGACAGGTACACTGTCCCCAATAAACAGCTCCAGCATTGCAGCTGAGAATACCTGGATACCTCATCACTGAGGTGGTAGCCTGTTTCTGCACAATGCATTGTCAACAGTTAGACGTCACTCAATCCAAAAAAGCAGTACTTGGCACATATATAAAACACAGCATTACTACCTTAGCAAAAGTTATTCAGCACGTGCCAGCAGGCTGCAGAAACAATTGCTCCTCTCCAGAGCCTGGAAAACTGGGACCACCAACATGAGGGAAAGCTACAAACCAGGAATAGATCACTAAGATGGTTGTGCAACTGGAGTGTGTGACAT
Organism: Corapipo altera; assembly: GCF_003945725.1. NCBI lineage: Eukaryota > Metazoa > Chordata > Aves > Passeriformes > Pipridae > Corapipo > Corapipo altera. Next base: position 8,479,534 of record NW_020884881.1, read on the forward strand.
AAAAGGAGAGGCTGAAAGAACTGGGTTTGTGCTGCCCAGGAAAGAGATGATCAAGTGAAGATCTAATTGCATCTTTCGTAACTGAAAAGAAGCTCATATAGAAGGAGACAGACTTTCTCAAATGTACCCTGGGAAAGGACAAGAGTCAACAGTCACAAGCTGCAACATGGAAAATATAGATCGAAGATGAGGGAAAACAATTCTTCACATTAAGAGTGACTGAATATCTAAGCAAGGTGTCTTGCAAAATGAAAACATCCATCACTGGAGATTTTCAAAGGTCAGCATCTCACACTGATCGGATTAAATACCCAAACTTCCACTCTTACTCAATCCACAGGTTTTATTCATAATTTTAATTTTCTCAGTTCAGACAGATTAAAAGGCCTGAATTATAGCAGATTAGGATTTTTTAAGATCCAAACAGTAGAATAAGTTACACCAATGCAGACGGTCTTAGAACAGCTGTGCAGCATTTCAGTGGGTGAGGGCCTCATTTCTATTTAAGGTATAGTGGCATATCAAACCAGTGTTTTCCAAAAAGATAAAATCTGCATTTGACAATGATTATTGCCTTCCACTCAATCTTCTATGTTAATTAAATATATTTACAAAGTAACATATCAAAAGATGGTAACTTCCTTGTGTCACTGCTTGATTTGGAAACATCTGATACATTCTATATCAAAACACTAGCTCTTTGACTGATCTTTTCCAAAGCAGCCTAGCAGTCTGCTTTTGAGCTAGAGAATCTATCTTAGTTTACCTGAACAACTAAACAAAAAACAATAACACCAGTATTTGTTATATATTTTGTTAGCTTGTATTTTTCTTCCAGTATGCTAGTATTTACTGAAATACACAGATTAAAACCACATCCTCACCCCCCAAATGTCAGGGCACTAATGGGGAAAAAAAAAGACATATCCACAAAAGCTTCCTCCAGCTGAATCCCTGACCACTGAGGTAACCTGAACTCAAAAATCTGCCTGACCAGAAAGTACACAATGCCTCTACAGTAACTGTGACTCAGAGCTTCATTTCTAAATAAATACCTTTGCTTGTCTGTTTCTCCCACCCAGCCAATGTACAGGGACTCATTATGTTAGCAAATTATTAAGACTAAGAGTTAATTTAAAATAATACTGGCATCAAGGATCAAATAATTCAGTTTGTATTTCACTTAGAAATGCATTATTGCATGCCACTAACTTTTCTCAAAATTGAGCATATTTCTTTAACTGTAAAAAGGGAATTGCAAGTCTATGAAACTAAGTTGTTCTTTCAGTGAAGGATGTTTGTCAGTTCTCCATAAATAGACATATAGCCAGAGAATGCAGCTGCATTATAATGAAAAGGTCATCAAAAATTTCATGTAAAATGCAAAATGCTATTTTCATTTGAGCTGTAGTACCCAGAATGCACAAAGCAGAGCTAAAACTTAAAATTCAATTAAAATAAAACAAAATTGGCATGAAGTAACCTTTTCCTTAAGGTCAAAATGTGATATCTTTTTACAAAAGAGATAAAGGAAACAATCAAATGGACAAAAAGTAAAAATCTCAAACTTCTTGAATCTTCAGTCAAACACAGATTAAGCCATAAATTCATTAAGAAAATATAATTTTTTTAATGTGTATTTATTTATATACTACAAAAAGATCAGCTTCCAAGTTCTTCTATGTACCTGGTCCCAGTTGAATTGTTCCTAACTTAAACCTCAAATATCAGCACACCTAGAAGTCCCTATTCAGCTTCATTAAAAACCAGAAAACATAAACATATTATGTTTCAAGTTTTTGGGTATGGGGAGAGGATCCTTCAAATTAGAATGTTTCAATAGCAAAATGATTCCAAGCTGTAGCAACAGAAATCTAAGGCCCTACAACAACAGGCATCCCTTTCCCAAGAGTGTTTCAAAAGAAAAGCACATATAATTAAGCATAAGTTTCCAAGAGTTGGAACATAGAGTATAAGTTATTCCTCCTACACACTTCTGTTAATTGTTTTACTCAGGTCAGCTCTGCAAGTGAAATACCGAGCCACTGAAATTTGTCATCTCTCTCAAATGACACATCACTACAAAGATAGCAGGTATAAGACTGCAGTCCAGAAACACTTAAGAGATGTCTACAGGAAGAACATAATATCCATAAAGTAAAAGAGATTCATATTATCCTGTAACATAAACTTTTAACTATAAAGTTATGCTACAATAGTCTTCCCTTCAATTCTGATTAGATTACTACTGCTCAGATTAAGAATATTTGAAATTCACCTCTATTTTGCACATACAGCATACTTACTGGAAATTTGCCTTTTGAATAATCAGCATTTAATTGCTCTAAATGCAAAAGGTAAGCTATTTTCATAAACATCATGACAATCATTCAAGCTTTTGATGCATATTTATTGCTCTTCCACTTTAAAGTTTAGTACAGTCATATGTGAATATTAAGCTTAAGTGAAAGCAGTATGGATCTATTTTGGCAAGAACTAATTATTAAAGTTCCATTCCAGTATACAGTTTGACCACTTTATATGTAAACAAGAATTACTATAGCTCTCAACCAAAACAAGACTATGCCAGTTTTGCTCTTAGCAAGGAAGACTCACAAACCTCCACCCATCCTTCGCGAGGTAGCTGAAGAGTCCATCGACGACACTTGCAAAAAACTGCCCTCCAGTGATGAACAGAGTGTTAATGGTGACTAATCTGCCTCTTAGGTGCGGTGGAGCAACTTCTGCGATGTACACTGGCACAGTCATAGATGCTACACCTACAAGAATAAATTCAGTTACAGTTATAAAATCGAGAGAGGCGCTACATTGCTTTTTCATCATAAAATACCATTTTGTGCTGGTTTTGACTGAGGCAGAGTTAATCTTCTTCATAGTAGTTGGTATAGGGCTATGTTCTGGATTTGTGCTGGAAACTGTGTTGATAATTCGGGGATGTTTTTTTACTGAGCAGTGCTTGCACAGAGTCAAGGCCTTTTCTGCCTCACAGCCCACCCCTTCAGCAAGGAGGATGGGGGTGCACAAGGAGTTGGGAGGGGACACAGCTATTTGTGCAAAAGACAGAAATGCCCACGAGGAACACACACAGGAGGACACACACACACAAACTGTAAAAACAGAGCTCAAGAGTATAAAGAGCAGAGCTGGCTGTGGCACATGCTTTGGTGGTCCAAATCCACCAACAAAGTTGCGCTCTCATTTAAAGCAAATTGTATCCTTATTTCCTTAAAAGAACCTACAGTGACAACCAACAGCAATTTATTTTGTAGTTAAAACTTGAAGTACATTGGCAACACATGCTCAAAAACACATTTCAGCTGAAGTCAGATGAGTTACAACTCGAGCACAGCGAGCACAACCAAGCACCATCAGAGACACCAAAATTTCCAGCCTGGGACAGCTCCAATGAGTCCACATGGACTCACACCAGCACAGGCCACTGCCACAGCCTTGGCAAGAAAAGGGGTCAACTAAAGGCATGCATGTGACTTCTGAAGCACAACTACGGTTCCTGGCTCATGTCACAGTAGAAGGGCTTCATCTTAAAATGGCGGAGGCTTTGGCCAGCTCTCCGCTGCCTGGCTGACTCATCAAACTAAGAGCACAAAACCATCTTTAGCAACAAGGTTAGCCTGACAGGACTGCTGGGAGCCTCCAAAAGCTCAAGCAAGGAATATATATTGTTTAATAATAAAATGGCATCAGAAGATCCTTTGTTGCGATAGGTAAACACTCACAGCAGCCTCTCAGTGTGAGAACCCAGTTCCCAGCACAGCCTCCCAGGACACACCAATGATGCCTCCTCCTCCTATTGACTGAGCAACCCACACGGAATAAAAAACCCACATAAAAGTGTCAGAAAAAAAAAAAAGCATTAAAAATTTATTCAACCACTTTTCAAAGCCAACCAGAAGGCACCATGGAAAGAAACATTCAAACAGTCCTTTGCATGTTTGACAGAGAAGCAAATTTTCAAGCACAACTCACTATTAGGGATATTTTTTCGCACCTTTCACGTCAGTATTTGAACTAATGATAATTAAAGTGATGGAGACAGTGCACATACAAGGGAAAAGCCTTTACAGGAAAGCACAGGAGTGTGTCTGTTTGCTGCAAAGAAAAGCCACTGAGGACCCATCCAAGGCGGTGGCTGCCACTGGGGCAGAGGGGAAGTGCCCTACGGCCGTGGCAGCTCTGACCCAGGGAGACTGGGTTTTCCTGCTCCCCCAGCCACCCCTCTGCCTTGGGCATGCCACCCCACATGCCCATGCTCATTCCCCCGCTGCAGTGTGGCCATCTTCCCATATATTTTAACATACAGTCCTAAGAAGGATATCTTGAATGTGGGTGATGATGTAGTGAGGCTAATTTGAGAGGCAAAGATGGCAACGTCTGCATGTGTTTTTCATTGTAAAGCAGTATGAAACCAAAACCAATATATGCCCTGTAAAAAAGCTACTTTTCCCCCTCATTCAACTATTAATGAAGACTGATTTTACACAGAACCTGCAGAGAAATCTTGTTCAAAACATACCAGACAAAAACACTTCTCGGGCATCCAAAAAGTAGAGCCATGCCATTGACCAGACCATCAGCTATCACTAATGTTCAACACACATCATCAGCCCTGAGACACTGCTAGAACCACTGGTAGCCACAGCTAACATGACACTTGCTACATACAAGGGAAACTAAAGCTTGTTGCATAACATAAGGGTAGTATGAAAGTTAACGTGTCGGTGAACAGTCTTTAACAAGAGGCATGATGACAACAGATTTACTGTTTCTGCTGCATTCTTTCCACACAGTTAATGGCTACAGGAATAAGCAGAGAAAGGCAAAGTTTGCACATCTCAAGCCAGTGATACCAGCTATCCAGCTGGCATTAATACAATAGCTGAAATTATTTATTATCAAATCTGCAATGAACAGAGCAATATTTGTTAGGGAAGCCTAAGGAATTAAGAGTATTAGTTCAAAATCACACAGAATTGTTTAGATTGACAGGGACACTGGGAAATCATCTGGTCCAACTGCTGTTCAAGCATGGTCAGCTAGAGCAGGCCATCCAGAACCATGCTGTTAGACCTTGACAATCTCCACATGTGGATCTCCAACCAAAATGACTCTGTAATTCTGTGGCTTCCACGCCAGCTTTCTCACCCTGAGACTTCTCACAATGTTGCTGTCAGAAATAGCCTTTCTGGATTTCCATTTAGACCTTACTTCCTCTACTGTGCATCCCAAAACCTGTAGGTTCAAAACATCCAAGCAAAAGCCTCAATTCAGAAGACACGTTTGTTACATATTTTCAGTTATCATTTCAATATCAAAACACATGCTTTTCTATTCTGAGTCCGAAGAGTGTGGCAGGAAGTTTCAGGAAACAGAAGGAGGCAATCAGGAAAGCCTCCTCAGTTTATCTGACTGCCATCCAGCAAGTACTCACACACAAAAGCAAAGTTCTTTCTAAAAAAAACCAACATGAGTAAAAATGGCTATTATGAAACAGACCAAATGAAGGGAAAAAATCCTGTCACTTAAGGAAACAATGCTTTAGATTCCATAATGGTATTTACATTCCTGATTTGCTTTTAGTTGCCTTAGAATGTGTCAACGTTCTCCAGACTTTCCTCCTCTAATTTCAATTTAAGACACACTAGACCATAGGACACTAAGTTCTTCTGAAAAGGCATAGTCGGAAGCAAGGCATTAAATGTTAGCCAAGTATAAAAATCTCTAAAATACATAACCAGTATTTGTTATGTGATTATTTTAATAGCTAGATATTAAAGAAATTTGAAAACAAAGAGCAGCTTCCCTAGGAAAACAAATATGGCTGCAATGGAATCTTTCCTTAATCTTTCATATGAGAATGCTTTCATTTACACTTTCTAATATGCTCTCACTGTTAAAACTGCTCACACCAAATAAAAGATTCTTGCTGCAGGCAAGTATATTACTACCTAACTAATAAAGCTGATAAGTGACAAGACACTGGAAAGAAAATGAAAACAATTAACTGGAAATCTGTCAGAGGAGGTTGTGCACCACAGCTACGAAATCTGAGACAAGAGAGGAGGCAAGTCCAGTCTCTCTCCACTTGAGTAACCAAGACATGAACATTTTGTCCTCATTAAAGGATATAGCTTAGAAAAAACATAACTGAAGGTTCCTTAAATTTAGACCAGAAGATGCATCTAACCATTATTCAGGAAGCATTAAATCACACAATGGGTTGAAATCATCGTATTAAATGTTTTTTCACTCCTAAAATCACTTAGGAGACTAATTATTAGGGCTCCTCCTATAATCTGCAGATTTACCACTGGAAAGCAGACACAAGACAGTACACAGCTCAATTTTAGGACAATCAATAGAATGCAGGTGTGAAAAGACATTTTAGAATCACATTACCATCCAGAAAGGTATTTCCAGTATGTACATGTAAGCATCACAAAAAATTCATTAAGAAATTCAGGAATGAAGTCAGTAAATCTACTGACAGGAGAGATAAAATGGTCAATAAAGGAGAACTCCTATGAGTTAGAATTAAATGATAATTAGAATTAAAAATATATTTTAAGAAAGAAAATTAGGTAGCAAAACACAAGGACTAACAAAGGAATCAGAGTTCTTGTTTATAAAAAGCATTTGAGAATAAATGCTAGGGAGACAGAATAATTTCAAAGATTTTTTTTTTTTGCAAGATCACATGGATATAAATGTACCCCTGTCCAGATCAGGACTTACACTACAGCTCCAGTCATGTCTCTAGCAGATAGGAGGGAAGGTGCATCATAAAAACAACAGATGAGCAAAAAAAGCTGGAGACAGGATATTAAATGAGATCCACTTCTACTCCTTGCATAATAAAAAAGCTCTAAGGTAGTAGGGATGTAAGTGTCAGTCATTTCCTTGGCATCAGCCAATAACCAGCATCAGAAGTAGCAAAAACATAGGGAAGGATTCCTGACAAACTGTTGTTGTTGCTGTTCAGATTACTACCCAGAAAGTTCATAAACACAAGAGAGAGGTGACAAAAATTGGGTAACTTTAAAAAAACCCCTCATGTAACTCAATTAGCCTTTCATGTTTAGGAATAAAGAGTACTAACGGTTAACTAGAAGTGCTGAGGAAGCACATTGAGGAGCTGGTGTCTCTTTGCATCGTGGTTCTGTCCCTCTTTCTGTCCAGCAGATGCTGGTCCTTTGCATTAACACCAGGTAAAGCAGGGAATACTATCAGCTAAAAGGATATCCACCAGCCTGGTGGGGTTTGGACCACTTGGCTCCCTTAAACAGTTCACAATGAGATCATTGTGACTAGGTGTGACAATGGAGTGGCATGAACTGCCAAAGGACTCAAGACTGTCCAGCTGGAAACCAAAATTAGTGTATGAAATAATCAGGAAAAATAAAAGTGAAAATATCTCTGTTCCTATTTGAGAGTAAAGCAATTCAGCCATTAATCTCTATTAACAAGACACACAGCTCATTATAGAAATATGTAGTTAGGAGTTCCAAATGAAAAGGCAAAAAAGAAGTTAAAAAAGGTTTAGAACAGTCATGGGAATGAGGCATCCTTTCCTAACATATAAAACTGTACTGAGGTACTTCACCAAGGCAAAATATTTCACATAGCTCAGAATAAATTTGTAAGAGCAAGTTTTCATCAAAATGTTAAACTTTAATGCTACCAACTTTAAAATTCACTTAATTAAAAAGCATCCTGCTTATAAGAATTTTAAGCAGCCTTAGCAAGTGATTCCACAGCCAGAGGATTTGTGGAGGCAACCTGATGAAGAAGCAAGTTTATGGCAAAGAGAATCAGGAATTAAATATTAGCAGAGGTTGCTAAGCTACGAGAAAGTTTGAATACAAAGTCAAGGTGAGTCTTTTGTGGGGGTGAGGAGGGAGTGTAATTAAATAGCAAATTCCAAAGGTGACAGGGGAAAACTTGCCAAGCCACAGCTGAACACCAGGTTAATGTTTTCTTCCAGCACCTTTGCACAAAATCTAATAAACTTCTTACACCCTGGATACTGGACATGCAATCTAAATTTAGTGCCTTGGAAACACAGTTGACCCCAGAAATATGTCAGATTATACAGACAAAGAGACTTTCATCAAGTTTTTTCTTTCAGTTGTGTTCCCACAAAATTATACTCTAAGGTTTTTGCTTTACTCTGACAAAAACAGCTTTCTTGCCAATGGATAATTTTAGAATATTGCTCACATCTGACTAGTTAGTAACACTCAGGAGGATAAGGGTAACACACTGGTTAACTTTCTGAAAGAATTGGAAGAAGTTCTACAGTAATTGTATAGTCTTTACTGTCAGTCTACAGAAGAATCAATTTAAATAGTTTGTGGAGTAAAAAACATCCATCAAGAGAAAAGGGATACATTTTAACAGCTCCACAACACATTACAATTGTACTGCTCAACCTAAACAGAAATTAAGCCTTTTAATAGTCTCACAGAGTCCTTTTCTGCTGTTACAGTTAACACTTCAGCTTTCAGTAACAACAGTCAACCTAAGGGGATATTAGAGTGCCTTATGAAACATGTTAATAGGAAATACTTGAGAAAGCAGTGCATTTGAATGCTGTTCTAGTACATTAACCACTTCCCTGGCAGATAAAGCCAAAATCTTCATTGAACAGCTTGTGTTTGAGTGCGAACATCAGGGAAAGCTCAAGCCCCCTCTAATATCTAGGTTTCCCACTGTGCTGCTTTGAGCCACCACAAAAATCCAAGATCCAATTCCAGGCTTCCCCCACCTCTTCCCACAATTTTATCTCAACACCGAAGAGAAACTTTCAGGCAAGAGGCTTCTATAGGGGGAAAGGGGAAGTATATTTACATTTATTACATTAATAAATACCGTACAAGCTAAAAGCAACTATATATATAATATTACACACTTCTATCAGTCCTTTTAAGCTTTTCCCTCAATTCAGTCCAGGAAAAGCTCTTCAGGCTCATAGGTAAAGCAGTCTTTCTCTCATGGGAGTGTTCAGAGAAAAGGGTTCACTCCCCTCACCAACCTCTAGCTGTTTGCTGAAGTCTTTTCTTCTTCACGAAGTCCAAGAAGATAGCTCTGAGTCCTTTCTCCTTGGTTCCACACCATCTCTGCTGTGTCATTCTCTCTCTCATACCTTGGTTCTGTGCTGCTGTAGTTTAGTTCAGCTTATCACAGTACACATCTTGGAATCTTCATTCCTCCTCCGAGTTTTCGGCTGTCCTCCGTTCAAATCACTGCGAGGACATCTTCCGGGCCTTTCTCTGGTCCCTCTCCAATTTCACCTGAGGTTATCTCCCTGGCACCAGGCTGCATTCTGCCCGTCCACTTTGCCTCGGCTCCAATGCCAAGCCTCCCCTCCACTTTACAGTGAGAGGGAAAAGAAGAAGTCCCCTCCCCAGTCTAGTTGCAAAGGGTGGAGGAAGAGGACTTGGCTCCTCTCTCCCGCTTACCTTTAGGTGTTGTGAGTTCCTTCCCTCACAACACACACTCACTCCGATGCTGCCTCCAATCCTGGCTTAGCCAGGGCTGTGGGGCCACAGGGCCCCCTTTCCCCTGGAAGGGGAAGAAAGGGGGCCCTGCCACCCCTGGGTCTTCTACACCCACACACCCACACAGCAGCAGACACAGCAGCAGCCAGACAGACTGACTGCCAACAACTTCCACCGGTTGTGTATATGTGATTTTTCACAGGAGCAAACAAAACGGGCAGTGACTGGCCCTCTCAGGGAGACTGCCCTGGCACCCAATCACCTCTAGGCCCCCCGGCTCCCAGGGGGGCAACTTCAAACCATGACACCCACCCATTGCACATATCTAGTAAAGGCATTATCAGCAGTTTATAACTGGTTATTTTAAGTTATTTCAAGGACGACTGGCAGCACACTTTCCCTTTTAATCTCTCTCCCACATCAGATTAGTAGAAGTCCATTTCTTAGCAGTGGCCCAACTGTACTTGGCTACAGCAGAGCCCTGAAATGCCCAAGGGCAGTGGGACAAACACTAGCACTAAGACCACATTGCTTTGTGAGAACATAAATCACAGTTATGGACAGATTTAGGTACATCTCTTCTAGAAAAGGGGTCCAACATCAGCAGCCTTCATTTAAGTCTGGCATTTTATTTTAACGCTAAGTCATTGAATCATAGAGAGCTGGTTCATTATAGTTAAAGAACCTGTGCTGCTGAACATCTAATACACCAAGTAATTGCAGATTTTTATGTCCCTGTCTAGTCACTAGCCCAAACCAGTGTGGCCAATATTGTAATTGATGCCAAAAAACCTATGTTACTATGTGGCATCGAATTGTGAAGGAGTCAAGGACCAGAACAATTTGGAGAAATATAAAGGAAGCTCCTCACTAGTTGATATTGTTTCAGATATATAGAACAATCATATCTTAATAAGACTGGATGAATAATTCTTTCTGTTGACCACAAGAAGGTTTTTTCACTCGTGTGTTATCAGTAAGGATGAAAACCACAAAACCCTTCTTTGCTTAAGAAAACCTCAAATTGCGTCCACTAGAAACAACCACAGCTGTCATACAGTAAATGCAATGCCCCAAAAAGTTAGCATTAGCCTTACACAAAAGTAATTTCAAGTTTCAAGCTCTTCCTTGTTCAAAAGATACAGAATTAAATCCAGTTCATAAAAAAACTTAAGAGGCCAACACAGAATACAATTCCTGTAAAATTAAAGTGCTGAGGCCTTTCTCTAGCATCTCCAGGACAGTATCTCAGAACAGCCCGAGGCAATCATATATCATATTAAAGAGACATGAATATTCAAGAAAGCATAATCAAGGAGGGACTATTTATCACATTACTTATTTTCCTACACTGAAATTCTGTAAATCAAGGAATCTTTTTAATCTGGAAACAGGGAGTTACGAAATGGGAAAAAGTAAGTGAGCCATGACACTAGACAGAAGATAGACAAAAACCCTCTACAGGTTAGAGTGTGAAGTTAAAGCTTAGTTTATTCCGTTTATTAAAAGAAAACATACCAAAAAATGCAGTAATATTTAACAGCACACAGGCAGTAATTTAAAAAACACTACACACAGTCAGGTAACCAAGCCATTCAGTCCTACTAAAATAACATCCCAATGCACAGAGAGATACAAAACATTGCACAATCTGTGGACACTGAAAGACTTAAGTAGGAGAGCTAGAGAAGAAAAATGCTTCTTCTCTGGGAAAACTGACAAACAGGAGAATCCTACATGAAAGCCAACAACTGAGAAAGTGTTTGAAGTCAGACGAAAGTAACATCACGGCTACCTGTTAAGGAAAAAAGAAGGGTAGCTGTCATAGGTGACACCCTCCTGAGGGGATCAGAGTGTCTGATAGGTTGACCAGAGCCACCCCACAGGGAAGTCCTCTGTCTCCCTGCAGCGCAGGTAAGGGATGTCACTAGAAAACTCTTCAGTCTAGTATAACACTTTGTTATCTGCTATTGATTCAAGTCAGCAGCACAAGATCACAAAGAGAAGTGCCAGATTCTGCACCTGGGATGGGGCAACCCTGGATGTGCGTACAGACTAGGGAACGAGACACTGGAGAGCAGCGCTGAGGAGAGGGACCCAGAGGTCCTGGTCGATGGCAAGTTGAATATGAGTGAGCAGTGCCCTGGCAGCCAGGAGGGCCAACCATGTCCCGGGGGCATCAGGCACAGCATTGCCAGCCAGTCGAGGGAGGGGATTGTCCTGCTCTGCTCTGCACTGGTGCAGCCTCACCTTGAATATTGTGGCAGTTTTGGGCACCACAGTATAAGAAAGATATTAAACTGTTAGAGAGTGTCCAAAGGAGGGCAACAAAGATGGTGAAGGGCCTTGAGGAGAAGCCGTATGAGGAGCAGCTGAGGGCACTTTGTCTGTTCAGCCTGCAGGAGACTAAGGGAAGACCTCATCACTGCCTATACCTTCCTCACAAAGAGAAGTGGAGGGGCAGGCACTGATCTTCTCTCTCTGGTGACCAGTGACAGGAGCTGAGGGAACAGTGTGAAGCTGAGTCAGGGAAGGTTTAGGTTTGATATTAGGAAAAGGTTCTTCACCCAGGGGATGGCTGGGCAGTGGAACAGGCTCCCCAGGGAAGTGGTCACAGCACCAAGCCTGACAGAGTTCAAGAAGCCTATGAACAACACTCTCAGGCACATGGTGTGATTCTTGGGGTGACATGTGCAGGACTAGGAGTTGGACTTAATTATCTTTGTGGGTCCAACTCAGTATATTCTATGATTCTAAGTATTAGAACCACTTCAACAGCAGGGTCCTATTCAATTCAGCCTCAGTGTTGGTAAGAGAATATTTTTAAACAAATAATTTTTTTTATCCAAAGTTATTTTGAGATTATTCAAGGCTGCAGTAACAAGTCAAGAAGAAATTTATCTGGAGAGACAAAGTCAGAAGGAAAGAGCGGGATTTAATTAACTAGAGATATGCAGAAATTTTGAAGCAAGTGTCCAAGCATATGAGAATGACTAGCACTATGCATGTCACATCACAGCTTACACCTCCCAGCAACCCAGAACTACTTAGCCATATTCAGTCTTTCTTTATGGCTAGCATATGTTCCTATTAATCCAGGTTGTGAAGCAACCAGACAGACATCTCTCCACTCAGATGCCCTAGTTCCTGAGTACCCCACTGAGCGTGCCACACTGGGAACCTGTGCCTGTCATTCACAGTTGTAGTTCCCATTTCAGAAAGGTACCAGAAATTGTGAAGAAATGCATTTTTGAATTGTTATAACAATACAAGATTAACAATTAACCCATAGAAGTAAAATCTACCAAACGCAACTAGTAAAAAGTCCTAATTTGTTCTGTTTCTTAAATTAATTTCAAGATCAAGAACTATTCTGTAAACTTATAAGATGTAGATCTTACATTGTGAAAAACAGTGAAAATATTTATACCACTCAAAACAACCTTTATTTTTAACACATAACAAAAGCTTCTCACTTCAGAAAATAAGAGCATTTTTTATTTTCACTTGAAAATTATTAATACAACGTAGTAGTTTTCTTTATTACAGCTTGTACAAACACGTAAGTCAAGCACTACTTAATCTACTTTAAGAGTGATGGTTTTAGTTTAAATAAATAGTAATTGAGATAAGCAGTGCTTTGCTGTAGACCTTTTTCAGCACATGCAGACTGTTCACCGTACAGGCTGCTCACTTACACTTAAGAAAAACTCTCCACTGAATGTGGCCAAGGCCTGAGGCAGCCCCAGCCACAGACAAGGAGTTGCTTCCCCATCCAGTGGCTCCTCCCCTTCCAGCAAGGGAGGAGATCAGGATGTGTATCCGCATCCATTTGCCATTTGAGTCTTTTGATCTGGTGGCTGATGAGGACTTGTGCTGCAGCACTGAGCAGCTGAAGGATGGCAATCCAGCTCTTTCTGCTGACTTAGCCAAGCAAACAGCAATTTCCAGCAGGGAAGTATGGTTTTAAAATGACCCAGAAAGATTTGGCAGGGCTTATCCACACAACCATTCATATGTGCCAGAAAGCCATCATTACAAACAGCACACAGCCTTTACACAGTTAAAAAAACCCAACAATCCCACATCAAAAAACCCAGAACAAGAGTTGAATGCTTCAAGGATTAGCAAGTATTTTCTGTGCAGAGAAATTTTATTTTCAGAGTAAAAGGGTAATGATTTGAAAGCTCCACATAAAATGGATATTCCTTTTTAACTTTAAACTTTTGCTTATAAACCATTTTCCCCCTAGTCCTACTACAGAGATGCTTTACCCAACTTACATAATAATTCTAAGAGAACTGGTAACTGTGCAAACATGAACAAGTTTTGGAAGACGAACTATAGCTCAGCTAAGAGCATGCCTTCAACTTATACCTGAAAGCTCTCTTCAACTAAGACATAAATTGATTTCAACCATGCCTCTTTCTACAAGTGCAGTTATTAAAACAATGACACTGGCTAACTTCTCTGTAAACTGCTTTAGGTTCCATTGAGTTAACCAGAAGTCCAGCAACTGGCTCTAAACATGAAGTTTCAGATTAAGATGAGCAGAAGAATGCATTTTCTTACCTACCACTTGCAATTAAAAATAAAAATCAGAAAGACTGATCTCTTTGCAAACTTAGTATTTTAGAGAAAAAAAGTAACACTGAATGAGTTCATTCACTATTCAGGAAAGCCATTCATAAAAATACTGTCTGTCTAGTTTATAATTCCCAGTAATTTCATGCTTGCCATGGGTAAAGACATTGCAAACATCAACACAGAGAACTATATTTTTATATTAATTACTACATTTATTTATCCAGTTGTGCAAGAAACGGCATGATTCGTAGGAAGACATACCAGTTCTATGGTTTTATAACTATTGCTCTAAAAAATAAACAAAAGCTTTGTAAGCCTTTTACAGCCTAAGGCTTGATTTTAAAAACTAAGTTTCAATTATATGTTTATAATGCAAGTAGCACTCATGACAGTAATATAGCCGCAGTTATAATGAAAATATACAAGTCACAGTGATTGCTCAGTTTTCTTCTATACTAGCAGTTTCATACACAAACAAGCTTGTGCCTACAAACACAAGTGATCCATACAGAGATAATAAACATCTTTTTGACCATATGGGAAAATATTTGCAGTAGTGGAGGTTGTGGGTGGTGGTGGAAATCAATATAGTACTTCTCCCTCAAGACACCTTCTGTGGCACACATGTTTTGCACGCTAGGAAGAGTGCACATGGGTTAAGGCAACCTTGCTTTATGAAAAGCAGCTCAGCTTAAATGTCTAGCTTCCATGAATCCTGCTCCTTGTGATCTGGAGTTTCCCTGCTACCAATGCAGTAAGAGTTGATCAGTGCCAGTGTAATGCAGCTGTAATAAGAGAACATCACCTGGGGGAACCCCAGCTAAAGATCTCTCAAGTAAAGTGGTTACATCTCAGAGAGGGTTTTAACTATTAGAACAAGGATCTTGCATTAGACTGTTCTTAGTCGAGGGATAAGCCAATTCTGAACTTGAGGTTGCACAGGTTTACTCATAGCAATGACTTGTGACTGCTCTCCTAGATTATCACAACTACAGGACTCGTGGCGTAATACTCAAGTTGTCAAGAGATACAAGGTTACTTTAAACTATTTTGGTGCCTATTTACTTCCATCAGTGGCTCATGCTGACAAACAGGACACGTCACAAGTGAAGAATGAAGCTGCTGCATTTGCAGGGGAAAAAAAAAAAAAGGCAAGATGGTAGTGTGTCAAGTGCCAAAGGAAAAAAAGGAACAGATCAATTGCTCCATTACCAACATCTAAAGGACAAAAAGCTGAGGAAGCCTCAGCTAACCAGGAGTAGGTGGATGCTGCAGGTGGGAAGAAATTACTGCTAAATTTCGTCAGGGAAACAGACTGTCAAAGAGCTTCCTGGGAAATGCTGCTCTCATGACTTTCAGCTTTTGACAATTTGCAGCGCTCTAGACGCATTGTAATGGACAGTCATCTTCCAAACAACAGATGTGATTCTGGTAAGAGGGCTTCTTCAAACAGATGCAAGAACTGCAGGTCAGAGCACAGCCCCTGCAGCGGAGCTCTTTCCTGCCCTATTTTTCATTCTCCAGGCATGTTAGCAGGGGAGGATTCAGGCAGAGCTCCAGGTCAGACCACAGTGAAAGCTGGGCAAACACCGTGATGTTCTCTTGTTAATTTAGATCCTGGTAACTCTAGATAATCTAAAGATTAAAAGGAAATAAAGATGGGTATCTGAAGTGCCCTTCTGTAACTCAGTGCACTGCACTGATTCTCCTACCCAGCAGGCTCTGTTGCCCCTGTTCAGTGAGAAAACTGAAAACAAGAAATTTTTTTAAAAAATTAGGAGTTGAAAATTAAAAAAAGCATATCTGACAGTCCTATTCCAACTAACACAGATGCAGCAAATATCCTTTTAAAGATAAAATCTGCTTTTCCTGTGACTTGCACTACACAAGTTGCAATAAATCAGTGTAACCTGCAAGATAACAAACCGGCCAATTAAATTCTCCACTGGTTCAGTTTCCTGTCCCCCAGCCTCTAAGTGACCCAGCTTTTCTGTACTTGAGGCACAGCTACTACAGAGAGTCTCCTATAAATTTAACTCCTTCATATCTGTCCCCACTAAGAAGTGGATTCCACCCCTAAAACTGAAAGGTTTATAGTTAAAAATGAAGCCACATCCTCCTTCAAAGTGACAAGACACTCTCATTTAAGGTTCAAACTTTAAGTGAAAAGATTCATGCACAAGCTACCACCAAGAAACACAACTAAATCCAAAATCTCTCTAAAAAACAAACTTTGCAAGTTCTGCACTTACACACTAGCATTACTCCACTTCCACAAAGAAAAATTTATAAAGAAATTTCCCTATTTGAGGATAACTGAAAATCCAAAGATCAGAGCAGAGAAGGAGCTCTGAATGCTCACAGGACTCTTTCCAAAGAAACACTATGAAGCAATTAATGTCTCCCGTCTTGATTTTCCCTATATCACATTTCACCTGATGTTTTAATTAAAATCCATAAAGGAAGATTTAACTGAAACATCAATTATGTAAAACTCAGTTACATATAATTAAATTTTCAATGAAAAGTAAAAATAATTACTTTATTTACACTTTAAAAACAGTTTTGGTCTACTTCCTCTTTCTTATTTCTCAAAACAAAAGGTAGGGACTACTGACAATACTCCAGGAGAGCAGCATCAGAAGGTAGAATTAATTACCCACTGGAGAAGAATCATTAAACTGAGTACTAATAGAGTAACTGTGAGTAGGAAAGGAACCAGTTGTGATAGCTTCTAATAAAGCACTAGGAACAGGCAATGAAGCACAAAACAGCTCATAGGTGACTGGATCTCTGAATTACTCACTACCCCCTCCTACCTGCCCAGTTAGTACCATTTACACTTGTGTGCAGTAAGAAAATAATATAACCACAGTATTTTCCTCATAAAATTTTACAATCCATTGCAAAACACACATGCAGATGACGTTGGGAAGAAGTCTCTGCTCTAGCAGAATGTTACTCTTCCTGCTACCAAAGATGACTTCCTTGAGAACAGAATCCCCCTCCCTAACACTTGTAACCTACCACAATACTATGACAGCTAGAAAAACTTCACACAGACTGTGCTTCCAATGCAGTGTGAGCCTCCAGCAATTTAAATGTCTATTGCTCATTATCTTCAGATTATGAAGATAATGCTCATTATCTTCAGATCCACCTTTCAAATACTGTCAAGTTCACATCCACATTCAACTGCTTGCTCTGAGTTTACACTCTTCTCCTTCCTTAGTTCAAAGGACTTTTTAATTGCTAATACATACAGACCATTTGAGTAGTGTTTCAATACACCATATCAGAAAATTCAAGCTTAAGTATAAATTACCAAAAGCATTTAGTGGTAAAGTCCTTTAACAATTCTTCTGCCAATTGCTTGTAAAGTACAGAACAGGCTCGTGGGAGTAACTGAACCACAAGCAGTCAGTGATACAGCATGTCAGATTACATTCTGGAAGTTAAGCCTACATTATTCCACTGAGATACATCTTCGAATGCTTTTAGAGGTGGGTTGATTTTAGGCAATTTTTCTGTGCAATGACAAGTATGTGACAATTTATAGATATATGTATCTATCAATGCATGGTTTGCACTTCCAGTTAAGTAGAAGTACCTACAGTTACAAAGCCAAGTGAGAATTATGTAACTGCCATTAATTGTTATTCGTAACAAATAATTTACCTGCATTTCAGTAAGATTTGACTGTCAGGCTTTCCTGAGGCCTGATTTCTCTGAATAGTACCACCAACAGTACTGCATGTCTAAAGGCCAAACACACAGTGAGGAGGGACAGAGGAGAGAAGAGATCTGACTAGAGGAAACTACCTAAGAAATTGAAAATCAGAATATGAAGTGCATTCAGAGCAATTGCAGTGTTGAACAGGTTATGGCTGATAGAAATAAAGATTATTATTTGTTTTTAAATAAGTCTAAGAATACCTTTTGAAAATGCAAACATCAGTTACACCTTACAGAAGGAAAAATGCAGGCATAAAGTACGACAGTCACTTGATGATCCAAATGCCAGAAAGTGACAAATTCAAGAATAATTGAACTGGTTTTATGTTTACTAAGCAAAAGTGCATCAGACACTTGGGATCTCACATTGTGCAAGTCAGGTCTTTCAACAGTACAACAGATATTTTCTTATTCATAGAATCACAGAATGGTTTGGGTTGGAAGAAACCTTAAAGATTATGTACTTCGAAGCCACCTGCCATGAGACAGGCAGGGACACCTTCCACTAGACCAGGTTACTCAGAGCCCCATCCAACCTGGCCTTGAACACCTCCAGGGATGGGACATCTACATCTTCTCTGGGCAACCTGCTGCAGTGCCTCACCACCCTCATTGTAGTATTTAAAGTTAGAAAGCCTTCTGAATGGCAAAATGAAACCACCACATGCATGTATTTAACTTATTTTAACATAGGAATTGTTGTAATTAAAGCTTGAGGCTGCAAAACTACGTAACACAAAAAAACTTCATGTTATGGCAAGATGTGTTCGAGGCTACATGTCTGTAGCTCTTTGTATCAGCTTGAAACAATATTCTTTTTCTTGCAATGGTGTCCTAATAGCTTCTAGAGCACACAAGCAAACTGTATGGGCTCCAGGACCTAGAACAGGCAATCCAATCTGGTATTTGCCGTGGCTAAAGCTACCGTTGTTTATAAAATAATGACTACAGACCCAGTAACAGGACAAATTTCCAGAGTACAAAACACACAGAGCAAGGGTGGAAGTGAAACGCAGCAGACCAGACACTTCTTGGCATATTGTTGCTTCAGGAATGTATGCATTTTAGTGGCTGATAATCCATGACAAATAGAAATCCAAACCAAAGAACACTCAGAGCAACTGTGAAAAGCAGACAGAGTAAACCGCTAACTTCTCAAACTATTATTGCTTTAGGGATACATGTATTTTAGTGCTGATAATGTAGGACAAATAGAAATCCAAATAAAGAGCCATGCATTGCTTCTGGATGATTCAGTGACACTGGGAACATATTTGTGCGAGACTGAGAAGCATACACACAGGCATTTTTATGTTTTACTACAACTAGCTGAATCATTTGCTTTAAGCAAGAAAGAGAGCATTGCTGTAGGCAAAATGCCATAGAAGATGAATATAAGTATTAACAAATAAATAATATGATGTGTGTTATCTTCAAATATCAGTTTAAAAGTCTTACAAACTTCCCTAGAAAATCTGCCTAAAGTTACATTTTGCAGTTGTAGCTCAGTACCATATCCAGATCTACCACCTCAGGCCTCTTGAAGCTCTCTCTCTTGCTCATTGCAACAGCACAGATGAAAACTAGTTACCCTGTGCAGGCATTAAAACATACAAATCCATATTATCTACGTCAAGAAACATACATCCCTACTTGATAAAAATTTAACAAAAAAGAAAGGATTGAGCCAAGTACTGCATATTCCCTCTGGATAAAACAAAAAAAAAAAAAGAAGCAGAAAGAATGGCCCCATATCTCAGTGAAGTTCTTCATACCTTCTGCTGTCCTCCAGAGCACAGCTGTGGAATCTGTTCCAAACACCCTAACCGTGAAAATCTGCACAATTGGTTCACGGTACCCTCTTGCACATCCACCTTCAATCTCATTTTCTCACCACAAAAATACAGTCATCTCCTAATTAAAATATCCACCAATATAATTTTATTTCATTATTCAATTCTTCCTGTGCATGCACACATACACAGAGTTCTCCAGATGTTTGCATTCCTACTCCCCAATGTGGTTGTCTAGAAGGCCTGGATCAGACATTCCTTCTAACCAACAAGGGTCAGGAAAGACAAGTATGGCAGATGAGTTACTGAAGTTCAAGTAGTGCTACTTCAGCACACACATTTCCAGTTCCTCCTTCTATGCACCGGTGCAAGAACTGTAGTCTTCCTATAACCCAGTCCAAATGAGCTTCTCTTGTAGGGGAAACTTAGAGATAATAAGCCACTGTAGCTAGATAAAATGAAAAACTGACTAGTCTGACTGCAACAAAGTAGTTCATAAGAAGTCCTCATCACACTTAACAAGCACAGTTTCACTTCATGTATCCTGGAAAGAGTCTCTAGGAAGAAAAGCAGAATGAATTACTAAAGCTTGAGACAGCAGGCTAACAGGCAGGCCAACATCCAACCAGCAAGCTGCCAGAGGGACTTATGCCTCAACTACCCATCTAAAACAGTCACACACACAAATCCATACTCAGGGATCAAAGATATAAGGGAGCATGTGACCAGGGGCAGAGGTTCTATTAAGTCAGCCAGAAACAGGTTAAGATTCTAGGTAAGGAACACCAGAAAACATGCACGCAGTCAGTCCCTCAGAAGTTTTACCACTACAGGGTGAATTACTGAGAATTAACTTCTGAATAGATTAAATGCAGCTATTCTAAACAGCAGGCTCAGATCTTGCTGAAGATCCAACTGGTATTACAGAGCAGAACAACCCTATTGGTCTTGAGCTATGAGGAAAAGCTTTCTGAACACTCCTGGGTTACAAGATCAGAGCACTGTTTCCTTCTGTGCAAAGGAACACTCCACATCTAAGAGGATAATGATTAATAGCCCAGATAGTACTTAGGTGTCAGGCAAAGCAATTAACTTTGAATCAGGGAGAGGCTCTGCAGACTGATACAACAGACAGCTCTTGAATGAAGGGAAGGAGTAGGTGGGGACAGAGTAGGCAGATTCAAAGCCAAAACAAACAGTATCTCTTCCTACTTTAAAGTCACCACCAGCAGACACAAAGGAAAATAAAATAACAGAGCGTGACGTAAAAAATATGCCTTGAAACTACAGCTTTTTCAGAAGATAATATGATATTTTGTTTAACCTAGCTAGTAAATGTGCAGAGAGGGGTCAGGAGCTGAAGGGAAGCCCTGAACCTGCAGGACAGTAAGATGCACGGGGAAATCACATAGAGTACACACAGAGCATAGGTACAAACAACTATTTTGCCCAGCCCCAATAGGTACTATTTTATAAACAGTACCTTCTCATCCGAGCTATCAAAGAATTTAGTAAAGAATTTTAGAAAAGAATTTAGTACATTCCCACTCACTAAAAGAGTTGTCATTATTTGTGTAATGGTCTACTCAATGTGTGCCCACATTTCTGCTGTATGCATCAATGATTTTTTCCAGGAACATGCCAGTCAATCATTACAAGAGGAAGGATCTGTGCTTTATTACTCCTCTTACCCAAGAACTACATACAGCACAAAACCAGACCCAACTTATTAACTCAAAATATTATCACAGTGATTGAATTCCTAGGCTAAGACATCATGAATGCCTATGTACAACATTTCGACTTTTCCACCTCTATCTTCAAGATCCTGAAATTGCACAGGTGGCTTTGGATTTCCATTCATACCAAGCTGTTCCAGTGTGAATTGGACTGGTGAGGTCAGCAGTGCTTATGATTAATGCAGGAGCAGGGAATCTATGAGGCAGAAGACTTAGCTGAACTCCATAGTGAATAAAACCAGACTCACCTTTTCCCCTCAGGTAGATTCCCCATTCCTATGCTGCCATAGCTACTACTGACCTCAACAGTCCAATAACCAAGGACCTGTGAATAAACAAAAAAGGTCACTTACATGCCAATATTTGTCAAAGTGCATGCTTAAAGTACACACAGCCCTGGACTTAACCAGTACTTCCTCCATGCTCACTGTGCTCTAGTTCATTCATTACCACACTGCCTTCCTCAGATGTTAGACTCTACATGATCCATCACAGCTACAACCAACAACCCTAAAAAAAAATTAATGAAATTAGAGAGCGAGTACTTAATGGCAAGTCCCCACGATTTTATCTCCTTAATATATGGATTATGTATTCCCTTAATTAAATAAAACCTCCTAGGTGGGCAGCTACAAATAGAAAAGTAAGTTCAAAGTAACAGGCAGAGTAAGTCCTCATACAACTAGGAACAGCAAATAAAGCATGCTGACCTGGACCTTAATCACACAAAAAATGCCATAAGAATCAGAATTTCTTCCCTACTACCACACACTGGACAAAAAGATTCCAAAGGAGTACTAGCATTGACTCGAGTTATCTGACTTTGGGATTCTGGTACACCATCCTCCATCAGCTATACCAGAACTTAGGCTCCCAGCTCTCCCCATTCCCAGTTAGATGTTCAAACAGGTAGCAAAAACATGCCCTGTCTCCAACACCTCATGTAGGCTCTGTGCTTCTGTTATCTTTCTAGGTTTCTGAAGTTGCTTTGGTCTCATTGTCATGGCTTTCATCACAATATATTTGGTTATCTACCATTTTTCCTATCAAAATCTCGGGAATAACTACTTTATTAAGTATATATTTATTAGCTTCAATATACAGCTTTTGCTTCCAACTTTCTATAGGTATCTTTAAAATAGTAGTTTTCTGTTCCTTCCATAATTCCTGATAATTTTTGCAATTGAATGGTGGAATGTGAAGC
Source organism: Corapipo altera (assembly GCF_003945725.1). Classification (NCBI taxonomy): domain Eukaryota; kingdom Metazoa; phylum Chordata; class Aves; order Passeriformes; family Pipridae; genus Corapipo; species Corapipo altera. Next base: position 8,502,131 of record NW_020884881.1, read on the forward strand.
CTATGCTACAACAGCAGAAGAAAAAACTGCAACAGGCTCGGAAGTTAATTGTCTTCAGCATCAGGATCATCTAACTCTTCCTTAAAAAAATTACTGAATCCTGACTGCCTATCCATTTCTGAATGTGCAGCTGATGAGAGAGTAAATCAACAAATCTATTTTCTCCAGGTTAAGTATTGCAAGTTCCTCCAGGATTAAAGCTGTAAAAAACTAGTGGGCCATACTGCTTGAATTTTTACAATATTGGTTAAAAAACCCACAGAATCACAGATAACTACCAACTAGTAGTAGCTGGTACTACTAGTAGTACCATTACATGTTTTGGACAAGAATTAATGATAATTTTGGGGAGGAAATCAGAGGGATGGGAACAGGAGCAGCCCATTTCCACCAGCTGGAGGCTAAACTGCACCACAAGGCACGAGAACAGGATGGCACTAGCGCTCCTTCTCTCTTCTTCATCCTCTGGGCCCAGCAGTTTTGCTCTGGTACTGCACCAGGGAAAAGGAGGAGTACTTGTAGATCTGTTCATCTCTTGCCCTCAGAAGTCGGACAGATGCCAAAGCAAGACCTGACTGAACTGTGGAAGGCAGTTCAGAGAAGGGCATGAATCAAGATTATTGCAATAGTTTTCAAATACTACCAATACCTAACTTTTTTTTCTATTACAATAAATGTGATTGATGGCTTATGAATGATGGCACTGCTCTGACAGCAATGTATCACCCCAAACAACATGAAGTCCTTTAATGACACTTGCTAAGGTCACCTTCATGTTTTTATGACCGTCAACTTGAAGGAAAAAAGACGGTGGGACAGGAACAACCAACAGGTTGGAGAACACATGGCCACACAAAGAGACAGCAGAACTTCAATGAAAGTCAACCCTGGAGCAACCACCAGGGCACACACAGGGAAGTCAAAAAAGAATGTGCTGTTTGAAGGGGAGGAACATGAGAAAGAAGTCTGTCCCCAGCTGCAGAAAGGCAGGCACCCTTGCTATTCAGCCCAATAAGAGATCAACCCAAGGCAGGAGTGGGAACACATTGGCTAACACCATGGCTGAAAGCATGTTGTGGCCTATCCACAGCCAGACAGATCTGTGGGGAGCTCCAAGGTCACCATGTGGCATTTCATCCACACCAGCAGCACGTCTGTAACGGACTTTTGAAGGAAGGATGGACAGACTGTCTGAGCCAAGAAACCCAACTTCAGTGACTTGGTACATAAACAGTCAAAACGAGAAACCAAGGACGAAAAATTGCCCTTCAGAACAGGCATTTGCTTTGAATAAAACCTTCATAAAACCAGTCTAAATCTGCCAACAAAACAGAGGAAGATCAGAAACTGAAAGAACAGGAATATGTTTTTAAGCCTTCATTTCTACAATTAGCATATGCAAAATGTATTTTAGAAGAGTTTGCATTCAAGGTGCATCGTAAGACCTACAGAGAGTTTAGCTGAAGTAGTGAAATGGCTACACACTCATTCAAAGCCGTGTTACCACATTTTATACTATAATTAACAGCTGCTTCTCTCGATACTTGTTCACAGGCATAATCATTGCAAAAAGAAAACAAAGGTTACTCTGCTCCCCTAATTTTCAGCAGTCATTGTTTTTAGGCTTTCAGCAGCTTCAGTGCAGACCCAGGCTCTTCCCAAGCTTCACATCAGAAAGCCTAAGAGTTCCAGGTGAATGATTTGCTATCTTCAGCATCATGGTAAGTGGATGCCACTGGTCCCTTGTTGCTATAGCAAAGAAAGTGCTTTGAAAATAAGCCCACCTACAGTGTCCACATGAATTTTTCAAGCTAGGTAAGGAAACACTTGTGCTTAACACTGCAAGTTTCCTTCAATTTGCCTTTTTAGCAGGAGATCATAAAAATTTCATTTTTATGTCACATATTAAATGGATGCTTTTTATTTTTTCCAAAATAAACAAAAATACTTAAAATACAACAGGAATTACGTTTTGATAGAACAGTTTGACCAAGTACTGGGAAAACTTTTTCACAAAATTCCCATGTTTTAGAGACATCATTTAGAAAAACAATTTCAAGTTTTATTAAGATTTATTAACAACAATAAAAGAATTAGTCCTTGTCAACATGACAGTAAACTGAGCACAGCACCACGTATCTTGTCCAACGCACACAAAACTAGAGGAGACTTCAAAAGATAGTTTTTCATCTTAAATTAATCCTGGTACCCTACAGGATCACAGCTCCAGTCAGAAGCTAATGTATCCTTCCAGATGCTTTTGCACAAGAACAGATTAAGCTCTTAAGATACAGAGATTCAATCCTGTACACACACAGTAATGTCAGTAGCTTTAGACCTTGGAAAGCTGGGTGAGCACCTCTGGGCAGAGACAGTAAAAGAGCTGATTCCAACAACCCAGCAATTTGTCTCTCCATTCCCCTCCATCCCTACTGCCACCTTATATTAACAAACCACTGTCTCCAGCACAAAAAATAGCCTATGAAACTCTGGATTGAAAATTACAAGCATCTGTCAGAAGCAGCCCAGCATATTTGGCGGCTGAGGGTGACTCTAAAATGTACTGAGCTGTAAACTCCTTTGAAAAAACCTGATGGACACTCAGTTATGAAAACAGACTGAAGCTTTAGAGCTTCCCATGGGAAGTTAGGTAGGGGGAATGAGAAGATTAATCTGTTTTTCCAAGATAAAAATATGTATCACCTGAAAAAGCTCAGCAGTATACAAAAAAAGTAATAATAAAACCCAGCACACGTATCCCCATCTTTCACAGGCAACAGGTCATACCAATTACTTTCCAATATTTTCACAGTGCATCTGGCAGTCCAGCTGATGTGGTGGACCTTTACTTTAACACTGGAAACATAATACAGAGCTGGTATTATATGATGCAAGTCCTTTGGTTAAATTTGGTTACTGTTGTTATTTGCTATTGAACCTCACTGTCAGTAGAAGGCAGTCCCACCAGGGGAGCCCTGAACCATATGCCAGCGCTTTTCACTCCTGTCTAATTCTGCGTACAATCTTGTTTTCTCTGCTCAGAAAATGACCTACATATGTACTAAAAAGATGCTACCAGGAACACTACATATGTCACATTCAAATATAGCCTTTAAAAAAAACCCCAAAACCTACAGACACTTTAAGCACAAAGCGAGCACTGAGCAGGAGGCTCACATTGTGAAGACGTACCAAAGACAGGGGTAGAGGAGAAGATAAGGCACCTAACCAGGCAGGTCCCTTTTGCACTGCAGACCCAGTAACATGCACATACTGTAGTCCTAAGTAACTATGCTTGGGTAGCCTGTCCATTAAGCAATGCCTAAGCTATAAATTGAGCAAGAAAACAAAACGCTGAAAAGCTGATCATTAATTGAGCACCATTTATTCTGCATGCCAAACAAGAAAGGAGAATCTATTAATCCAGCTAATGATTGTTCATGTCTTTCAGTTCTGGCCTGACCTCAGGCCAAAAGGCCTCAGACCGAAGATGAGCCAAGTGAAGGACGTGGCTTTCCTGCCAAGCACACAAACTACAGCAGCCAACACAGGGCAAAACTATGCTGACCCTCAATCCTGTACCAAGTGTGGTTGGGCACTCTGCAGCAACAGGCTGAGGCCTTCAGCATTATCAGATGCAGAAGGTCCAATGACATTTTTTTCCTAGCTAAGCCCATACAAAGCACTACCGAGCACATGCAATTCAATTTCTCATATGTCTGAATTTTGCTCACATGTGCTGCAGTGAATATCTGTCCAAATGCTGCATTCCTGACATCTGGCTCAGACAAAAAGAGTCAGGGACACCCTCAGGAAGGGGCAGGTAGGCGGGAATAATGGCTATAACCTTGCTCTTAAGCCATTTAGCCTGGAATTGTCAGGAATTCAGAAATTCAGACCTGAAAAGATCTAAGGATATTCTAAGCACATGTTGAACACGTTTTCCCTTGTTATGCATTGCCTATATTTTGTATTTACACGAGGGAAGGTGGGAGAGAAAGGGAACATATCTGTTTCCACCATTAAAATATATTCAACATTTGCAATAAAAGAAGATTTTGGGTTGTCCTTGAGAGAAGGTCTATTATTTTCCAGAAACATCTCTTTCTATAACTGCCGAAAAGGACAGTTTTTCATCTTAAAACATCTCTACAGAAAACTGTAAGAAATGGACAAGACAGACAAATGAGAGATGTTCCTCATTTCAGCATATATCCTGTGGTTTTCATCCTTGAAAATTTAACTGTAGGCCTTTATAAATCACAGTCACAAGAAAAATGGCCCTTTTCTCAAATGGACAAAATCAACACAGATCCACCCTGTACCAGCAAGGGCAGAGGGAAGTCCCATAGGTAACCACCACATCTGCTTTTACAGCACCACACTACTGCCCATAACAGAGTAATTCATTTATTAAATGCAAGCAAACACATATTTCTGGAGTAGATCTCTTGATAGGCAATTTGCAGAGAGCTACAGGAAAGAGACCTCAAAAATGTATAAAATTATACACAGTCAAGAAGTTTTTACTGGTTTTCAGGTAAGAAAGCATTCATAACACCACACCACTGCACCTTCACATTTTAGCAGTTCACACTATCACTGAAATGTCATGTTACTAAGCAGACTTCTTACATCAACATTAGCAAGTTCTGGGTCACTGTGGGCAGTAAAATGACAGACAGAAGCCTCCAAGATATGAAAGAAAAAGTTCCAATTTCTAATGCCTTAATGAAATTATCCAGGCTCCCTCTAGTGGGGAATTCAATGTAGAGATTGTTGCAGTTTGCTATATGAGAACGGCTTTGAACCACTATGGGTTTTTTCTTCTGTAAAATAAACTGTGTTAGCATTGGACTCTGCAATTCCTGGAGTCTCTTGTGATGCTTCACTACAGCAATTCGAGGCAAAGCTCTGTTTCTGGTCATATGTTCCATCACATAAAGAAGAGTAATCTTTGATTAAAAAAAAAGGAGAAAACATCACAAAGGCACACAGTGTCTCTGTGCTCCAAAGTCCTCAGAAAATATCTCAGTTCTTCAGCTCTCCAGAGCCCCAACAGAACCACCACCTCTGCCCCTGATGTGGGCAGAGGCCAAAGAGAGACTGCTCTCCCCAGATCACACAAGAGATCTACAGCTGCACAAAAGAACAACCCCTATCTCCCAATTTCCATTTCTGTGACTTATATATTAACTATATTAAGCCCCAAGTCTCGTATCTCTACAACAATACCAGTGTCATTTATTTGCACCACTATAAAACAATTCCAACATGTCTATGTATGTTTCTACAAGACACACATACAGGGGAGTCAAGCAAACCATCCATCCCTTTCCTTCCTTTGCCCCCCCTCGAAGTTGTCAATGTAACCAGTTACTGTCAAAGAACATGAGAAGCTTTACAAACACAAAAAGATGTAGAATTTGATATTTTTACTGTCTACCACTAAATATATGCACTACGTATTGCCATCAAAATTCCTGTTATGCCACTTCATAGTGAAATTCATTATTCTTGTCTACTGAACTTTATAACAAATGTTATCAACATTCTGCAGTCTGAAGTCTTGATTAAACAAAAAAAAAATGCAGAGGTAGCATTTAAAAAATGAGAAAACCCACCCAACCTGGGATAGGTAAACTGCAACCTGAAGATGTCCCCTACTGTACAGGAAAACCAGCATGAGCCCTTTCACAGACGGAGTCAATTTTATTTCTGACAGCCCTCATTATGACTCACTAACTTTTTCCCTTAATAAAACCATGAATCGCATCACAGCAAGTGTGTCTATAACAAGCCGGAGGACTCAAATATTTATTCAATGGCTAAGAAACAGAACTTGGCTAACTAGAGGGGAAAAAAGTCTTAATTCTCAATTTGTCCTCATGCTTTAACATAGAAAGGGTTGCAAGATCGCAATAAGAAAGATTCACTTCTCTCTTCCCCCCCCCTTTTTTTAATACCTACTATAGTCCCAGGATTCTGATTAACCTCATACAGCCCATCTCTGATGACGAGTATAATTCAGATTACTGCCTGACAGGATGGCAGCTGAAGCCGAAGAGCAACCAAAATTTGGAGGATATTTAGGACATAGCTGGCCCAGAAGCCAACCTCATGTGTTAGAGGAAACAGCCGTCACTCCAAGTTCTTTGGAACAACTATAAAGTTTTACCCGAACGGACTGCTTTTGCAAGTTATGCAATGCATATAGGAAGGCAATCAAAGAGCAGCAATTCACGTTCAGGATGCCATTAATGAAATCCAAAGCCTTCCAAAGCAAGCGTCATCTCATTTAGACCAGAGAGATTACTACCTCATTTTGTCCCAGAAGCATTCCTTTAGCGCCCAAGTGCCCAAGCAAAGCTATCCAGGGAACCCGAAGCGAGGTCTTTACAGTTCGGAAAGATAGGCGTGATCTCCTGGTCCCCCCTAACTTCCCAGAACCCCCTCAAATGCAAAGCCTGCGGTGTGCGCTGTTGACACTGACAGACCACCAGAAAGATGAAATTGCAGAAAGGATGCGAGACCATTCTCTTCGTACAGAAATGGGACAACTCTCCCAAAAAAGGGTCAGGACTACACCACCTGTAAGTAAAATCGAGTAGGGCAAGCACACACACACCGCCCTCTTGCACACCTCGCCGCGATCGCCACCGGACCCCGCTCCGGACCCGGCTCAGCCAAGCGCTCCCCTCGCCAGCCCCCTCGCCCCGCACACCCCAGGGGCCACTTCGCCTTCTGCTCGCGGGCTGCCCCGCAGCAAGAGTGGATTTCTGCCTCGGTTAAACCTGTCCCGGGGGAGCTCGGACCCCGGCGGGGCAGGAGCCGGGTCCCCCCGGGGAGGGAGCCCGGCGGGGCGGCGCGGCACTCACCGATGCCCAGCCCCACCACCACGCGTCCCGCCAGCAGCGTCTCCTTGTCGCGGGCGGCAGCCAGCACGCCGGCCCCCGCCGTGAAGAGGCCGCTGGCCAGCAGGATGCAGGGCCGGCGGCCGCACAGCCCGTTCAGAACGCCGCCGGCCAGGGCGGACAGGGCGGCGGCGCCCACCGTGCCGGAGACGAGCAGCTCCTGCCACAGCGCGTCCAGGTTGAGCTCCCTCTTGAGGAGGAGCAGCGCCCCCGACACCACGCCGGTGTCGTAGCCGAAGAGGAAGCCCCCCAGGGCGGAGAAGACCGACACCACGTAGACGAAGCCGGGGGTCTCGTCCTGCTGGAACTGCCGCCGCGCCGCCCGCTCCAGCTCGCCGCCCGACGCCGCGCTGTTGAGGCTGGAGCAGGACTCGGCGGCGATGAGGCTCCGCTCGCCCGCCGCCGCCGCCGCGCCCGAGCCGGCGGACCCGTCCGCCTGCCGCCGCCGCTTCTCGCCCATCAGGTTGCTCAGGCTCCGCAGCGTGTACTCCACATTGTCGCTGGCCTTGCGGGACATGGGACGGCCGCGGCGGCTCCCGCCCCGGCCGGGGGAGGGCAGGGGGCTGAGGCGGGCGGCTGCCGGGCTGCTCTGACCACGGCGGCGGGGCTGCCGCTGCTGCCGGCGCTGCCTGTCCTCGGCGCGCCCGCCCCTCTCGGGCCGCGCTCAGACGGGTCGCATCATCCCCCCGCCGCCGGGCGGACTTGAGGGGAAGTTGCCGCCGCTCCCAGCGCCCGGGCGGAGCTGGAGGCGGAGGCGGGCGGGGACAGCGGCGAGCGCGGCCCGGCGGGCGCAGGGGGCGGGCCCGGCCCCCCCGCTCCGCTCGGTGCGCGGAACGGGGCAGGCGCGGCCAGAGCGCGTGCGCACCGAGCGCCCCGCCGCGCGCACTCGTGGGGGTGCTGAGGGGCTGCGGGGCCGGCGGGGCGGGACGCGGGGAAGGGAGGAAGGAGGGAAGCAAGGAAGTGCTGGGCGGGTGGGCGCCAGGCAAGCCCGGGGGCCGGTCCCTCACACTGGGGTAGGGATGCTCCTGCTGGCAGCCCCCGCCTGTGCCCGGTGGAAGGGGCCGCCCCCCGCGCGGTCCCGGCGCTGCCCGGTAAACGCTGTCCAGGTGTTTGGCGCACGTAAAGATCGCAGTTAACTTACTAACTGCGTCGTTTGAGCGGAGACAGCGTTCAGCGTCCGCGTTTGCAATTTTCTGAAGTGCTGGGTGACATTTCCCCATTGATTTCCTCTCTGTAGATATTCAAAACCCACCTGGATGCGTTGCTGTGTAACCTGGTCTCGGTGACCCTACCTTGGCAGGGGTTGGACTAGATGATCTCCAGAGGTCCGTTCCAACTCTATCAATTCTGTGACAACAAAAAAAAAAAAAAAAAAAAAAAAAAAAAAAAAACAGTTGTTCAGAAAGGAACGGTTTTGTTACCATACAGGAGCAGAGCTTGGAGCTTTTTCTCCTGTTTACGCTTGACGTAGAACACCACGTTTGGTAATTCCATTTTCAAACATATTTGGGATTTTCACCAGGATGCTGAGCTGTGGGGACGCTGTCAGTGGGGAGAGGTGCCCGGCTCTGCAGGGACCCGGGCAGTCTGTGCCATCTGTGCACACGGAAGGGCCTCCAGGTGCGATACAGACCTTGTGGAAAAAGCAGACGCAGCACAATATTATCATTTGTTTCATTGTGTATATAATGGTACATATATGCCATTAAACAGGATTTTTCTTCTGACTTGACTGTCTTCTGTAAAGATCCTCATAATAAGGCCAGCCAGTAGCTGGAGAATTTCGGTGATTAATTGGATCAGTTATTCCCAGCCCACACCTTGTGAGCAGTACTAGTCATAGCCATGTGAATTTAAAAATTAGATGAGGGAGCAAAGTCCAACATGGCCAGCTGCACACAGCCTCTTTGGTGGTTTGCCTCTGCCTCAAAGCAAGCTGTGACATGCTAATACTGTGGTCCAGTTAATACCAACTCAATCATATAGTGAACTGTAGTTACTGAAATGCCTTACAATAACAATTGTCTATGTAGTTAATCCAGTTAGAGACAGATGTAGCAGTGCATTTCTAAATACAATAGGTTAGCTTCCATGTTTGAGCATGTGAGAAGCCTGAACTAGGTCAAAATTAAGTGCATTAACATTCAGTTATTTTTAATCAAGGTTTGGGTAATATGGCACAGGGCATTCCTTATTCTGGCAAAGACCATTAGGGGCCAACCCAACATTAGAGCAAGAAGCTGTTCCAGGTTGTAGCATCAGGAATGAAGTTATGTTGTGCTACATGGAACTGTTCCCTCAGGTCTGGCAGTTCTCCACAAGCACACTGGCTTACATTTCTACAGCACCATCAGGAGAAAAGCTGTAATCTTCCAGAAGTCTCCAGCACAAGCACCACATTCAGTAGTTTTTTTATGTAAGCCCCAAATAAAAATGCAGGACACAGTGCATTACACAGAAAGCGTTCACACCAAATCCCTAGCCAGCTAGAAGGAATGCTTTCACAGAATATTGTCACAACAGCTGGTTGTCACAAAAACAACTTGTCTTTTTAACAGTCACCTCAGAAGCTGGAGGCATTCTGTGTGTTGCAGTTAATAGAGACTCAAGAGAGCTAACAAAAAGCTTTTATTTTTTCCATTGCTGGCCCAACACAATCACAAATAGACATAATTTCTTATCAGATCATGCTGTCAAGCTTACCTCTTAAAAGGATTCTGTGAAGAAATGCAACAAAAAGTTCAGCTCTGGGATGCACTACACTGAAGACTGACTTCATGAGGAAAAGAGAGGATTTGGTTTGTAGATTTTCATTATTGTGATCATTTTTCTGTAGTACTGGATTTCATGATAAGAGCTGACTTATAAACAATTTCACAGTAATGCAAAATGCAGTAGGTGTGATTAGTAATCTAAGACAGGGAGTCAAATCCAAAGAGGGATTTAGGTGGATCTTAGGCATGATGTTATGCTTTCAAGAGATTAAATGTTTAATTGAAACACTTTAGATTCACAGCACTGCCTCATTCTCTCCTTTAAGGTGAGTTTGCACAGTTGTTTTTCAGGTGATATTGTGAACTAGATCAAAGAGCTAGTCCAGCTTTAAGAAACTCAATTTTTTGTGTTTCACAGAGAGCAGGAAGAATTACAGGACTTTACTGGTTTTATGTTGTTGATACATGGCATACATCAGAAAATGTCTTCCAGGAAACTACTGAGACTTTGTACATGTGCCCAGAACTCTGCCAGACCTGAATTGCTAGGAGTAAGCTCCTGTCTCTTTGTTGGCACTCAGAAGCGGGTGGATGAGTGCCGAAATCTCCTGGGGACTTCAAACCAGCCAAGAGGCACAGAGAGGTGCTGTAGGTCTGTTGTGTGATAGCCTGATGGCTGATAGCCTCACCCAGCAAGTGGGAGGCCACATTCACAGATTTGGTTCAGCCCAGGAGGATTGAAATCTTTCACCTCTCAAGAAGATTGTAGGTTAAATGGGGAAAAGATGGATTTTTAAAGGAAATTGAGTTGCAATGCAGACAAGAATGTAGGCACCATGGGGCTAGACAGACAGCGAAGAAGAAAAGGATGTGACTCTGGCAAAAGAAGGTTCAGCCCTGACACTGGTGGTTATATCCTTCACATAAAACTGTGGCTGCACCAAAAAAAAAAAAAACAAACAACCAAGAGCAATACAAGGAGCAGGTCTCCAAACCAAGAATTTTTCCCATCTCAGTGAGTGCTGTGGCTTTAGCCTCATGCAGGTTTTAGTAATACAGTGTGCAACCTCTTGTGTTTTTAGGCTCTAAAATAATTTTTTTTTTGTTACTGTTATAATGCCTTAAACTCTGTTAAGCAACCTGCTCTGATAGTCAATTATTTTGCCACAGAGTTGCTGTGTGAGTTGAGAAATACCACTGTGCTGGGCTGAGGGAAATTGCCTAGCTGAATATGCAAAAAAAGATCAGCAAATACAGTTTATAACAGAAGCTTATATGATGTCTAAAACCTTGAAAAAGTAGTGATAGTAGTGACAGAACCTTTTCTTACAAGTTAAGTTTGCTTGCAGGTCTCAAGGTTCAGAAACCTTTTCTCTACACAGAATTAGACATTATCAGTGTGCCAAAGAATATGGTGGGGTACCACTTTATGCAAAACATATTCTTTCTGCTGAGAAGAAACAAACCCTGACCCTTGATCACACCAGTTTGTTGATTTTTTGGATATGTGTTGGTAATATAAGGTTGGGACTATAAGGACTACTCTAGTTTAAAAGAGAAAAAAAGGGTCTGAAAATAGGAGTTTAGAAACAATTTTAAACAAGCCATGTATTGCCATAAACCTTCCTTTTGTTCCAATGTTCATCCTATTGCAACATTGTTTGGTCTCTTTGGAAAGAAGACACTTTCAGATACATTCCATAGTTTTCTGGTCCCCATTTAACATCCCTTCTCCATCCATTTTCTCTATCTTGACAGAGTTGTTGATTTATCTGAATGTACCTATCTCTGAGCTCTCAATACAGTTTTAGTTGTTTGTAATCCTTCCAGTGTTTGCTTTGGGTTCTCCTTTATATGTACAGATTCTGATTAGACCTTAGTCCAATACCTCAACAGAAGTCACCCTTCATATACATAATTTCTTCTCAATTGGATGCTGTTATGTGGGACTTTCATTCCAGGCTGTCCTAGTCTGCAACATGACTTTCAGCCTATTATTTACCTTCTACTGCAGTTATGTGAAGCTATAAACTGGGACATCATTATTGACCTCCTCTGTAAAATCTTTTCAAAACGAAAGTAACATCAGAATTTTTTTGCAAGGACCCTACCAGCATCATGCATTTAACCCTACTGGTCAAGTGTTAAGAGATAAATTGCTAAACAAGTAGAAATAATTACCGTCTTAGCACTGGAGAATGTGCCATGGTGGTGATTGCAAAAAGTTGACAAGCTGTGGGATGATGCATTCCTTGCCTGACAGGCAGAGCTGGCAGCAGTACAGCTAAGGTTGCCTAAGACGTCACATCACAGGCTCTTTTAATCTCAGGTAACTTTACCAGAGTAGTCATTTGAGCTCACATTTTGCATAATTGCACTCTCTCTCATGCTAAATACCTGAATTCCAGCAAGCCCACTTCAGACTCATTGAAAATGCAATTGTAGAAAACGCATGGGTTTTAAAGTTAAATTTTTATCTCTATTTTTAAGATCTCCAGCTTTTTCATGCTTTAGAGCAGGGACTCAATTTTTGGCAGGAGAACAGTTCCTTTCTGCCTTTGGCTGTCAAAATGAAGATCTAACGAAACAGAGTCTCGGGTAGAGTCAGAAGCAACATGTGTGAGAACGTGCTGCTAAACCCAGTGTGCCCCGAGCAGGTCTGCAGCCATTAAACAGAGAGCTGTGCACTGACCTCTGTGCAGGCGTCCAGGGGTGAGAGTCGGGCAGCCCATTTAGATGCACTGCTTCAAAAATCAGGGCCCAGCACTTTCTGAAAACCAGTGGCAGTGCAAAATGTGGGGTGAGAGGGGGGAGAAAGCAGAGTTTTATTACTGTACAATTAGTATTTTTTACATTTGTGTACTTGCAAAGATGATTTGCTGGGTTACAATCCTTATCAAGTCATTATTAGCCTGTAAAAGTTATATTTACTTTAGTTATTACATGGCAGCATGAAAATCAAGGATTTGGCACACTACCTGCAAGATACCAGGGAAACACCGCTCTTCATATGCCGTATCTTCAAATGAGCATGTTCCAACACAGAGCTGTTTGTCTGTCTGCCAAACTGAAACCTCCTCAAGTGCTGCAGGTAAGCCCAGAAGAACAACAGGCCATCTCCTTGGTCATTCCTGGGATCAGATTAATGCTTTCTTCCCATGAGCTCCTAGCATCTGGTGTACATGGAAGACATATCCAGGAAGAAGAGAACTACATTCAAAACCATTAGTTTCAGTCCAAACCCCTTTAATTCTATTGCTCACAAAACAGATCCGATTTATAGAGTCCATTTTCCTAAAAGGCTAACAGTACTTCTAAACCAAATCCTTCTATGGATTATATAAGACCAGCACATCAGTTGTCTACCATTTAAGGAAATAAACCTGAAAAATAAATCAGAAAGGCTTTTAGGCTTATATATGACTGCAAACTATTCCCCATCCCTAGAAAAGTAGTGGCTGACCCAGCATGAATTCACTAGTTTAAAAAATTTTACCTCATCAGTGCAAAATCTTTCCATCAAACAGAGTTCCAAGAAGTAGAAGCCATGTGCTGTAAGCAGCAGGTTAAAAGCTGGCTTTGCTGTCAGTCCTGACACTGCATTGCCCCTGGGCAGAACACTGCACAGAAGTGCTTTATCTGAGTTTGCAAATGAAATGGGAAACTGCCCAGGAAGAATTCAGTAACTGACTCATTATTTGGTGATATCCTTTGGATCTGACAGACGGTGAATCCGTCAAAAGTTGTTTGGTGAATTTTTTCTGAGAGAGCTGTAAATGAGGGATAAGTAACTTTGAAAAGGAAATTGGGCCATATGAATTCCCTGTGCAAAGGCAAAATACACGCAGAGAGTGTCTAAAGTTGGCTGATACGTGCCAGGCATCATTCTGGCATGTGGAAGTTGAAAACTAGCACTTTCCATGGCTGGGAAAGAGGATGGAGAAGCAGCAAGCTGTGATTTTTATTTGCCTCCTTGCTTATTTCTTTCTTCTATCTGTACTTCAAAAGTCCTATTTCCACCAATGTAGGTGTAAGGGGTTTTTTAATCTATTTTCTTCTGCTGTGGTATTAAAAGCTGCTGCATTTTAAAATAGGTCCTCTGTGAAATGTATTATGGAACTCTATCTAGAAATTTCAACAATTCCCTGACAAGCATCACACCAGCCACAGTAATAATTTTAAATATAACATTAAACACTCATGAAAATTGCATTAATAGTGATTTTTTTACCCCTTCAAAGCAGTTAATATGAGTATGTGCTAATCCCTTGGGCAGGTTAATGCCGTCAGTAGGAAGTGTTGAACGGTTGCTGATATTCATCACAAAGTAATGCCACTGATTTTTAAAAAGCCTCTATGTGTTCAGTGAGGACTCTGCTTACAATCTGACACTAACTACCACATGGCCCTGGATATATCTGAAAGGTGAAAGACTGGGAGTTAAACACACAGGATATCTTTCTAGAGGCTTTCCAAGGTACCAGGCTGTTTTCACTAATGATGGAAAATTCCTACACCTGCTTCCCTCTACAGCTACAAATTATATGCCTATATAAGGCAGATTTGAGCCATTCCATTATTGCTTGCATTGACAGACAGGCATTCTTAGGCTTCCCTCAGGTGCCTGTACCGTGATGCACAGTGCTTGTCAATCAGGAGGAGCAGCTGCACCATCAGGCACAGTTGCCGAGTCTCTGCCCTCGGGGAGACACAGACTCTGTGGTGTGGTGCACACAGCTGGCACATGGCCATGGATGGATACACAGTATTTAGGAAGGACAGGTGAAGACATGGGGGCATCACACTTTACATTGAGGAGCTCCTTGACAAAGCAGTGCCCCGGTATCAAACTGGAGACAGGCCTGGTGAGAGTTTCTGGGTCAAGGAGCAACCTGGGGGATGCTGTGATAGATGAGTGCTACAGACTGTGGGCTATGAGAAGGCAGGGGCTGAAGCCTCCCACTTGGAGCCCCAGTCCTCACTGGGGATTTCAGCCACCTGCTTCTGTGCTGGAAGAACAACACAGCGTTGGGCAGGCAGTCCAGGAGATTTTTAGAGTGGTGATGTTTTCCTAATACAAATGCAAGAGCAGGCAGTCATGGCTGACGGCTTAATGCTGGCCTGGCTTTCTGCTGAGGAGCAGGGAAGAAGTGGGGGTGAGAGGGGTCACAGAGCACTGCTTGGGCTGCAGCAGAGAGCCAGGAAGGTGAGCCATGGAGTTGGGACTCTGGGTGAGCAGACTGACTTATTCAGGAAATAGCCTGTGGGAAGCAGCCATGAAGGACCCCAGAAGAGCTAATTGGTTTTTAAAGAGGACTTACTGAGAGCTCATGCATGAACTACACCCTTGTGCAGGAGCATAGGAAGCTTCAGCTGACAGCCTGTGTGGCTAGGCAAGGATCATCTTGAGGACCTACAATATGGACAGGGAATATGCAGAAGCAGGAGCAAAGAGCACTGCTCAGGTACTGAGGGGTAAAATCAGCAAGGCTATAGCCCAGCTGGAACTAAAATTAGTGAGGGACATAAAGGGTACTGAGGTAAAAAGATACCTACAGGTATAACATGGGTCCGCAAGTGGATGGGAAAGACAACACAGAACAGGTTGAAGTAATCAGCAGCTTTTTTTTGTACTAGCTGTCACATATGAATCATGCTGTCTGGCCTTTGCACATATCAGCACAGGCTGGGATGAGAAGGGCAGTGGGAGAGCAGCAGTTAGGGAGCACTGAGGCATCTTGCATGCATTCAAACCCATAGAGTCAGGTGGTGGTCACTCCACAGCGTCGCTATTGCTGGCCAGTGTCATGGCAAGGTCACTGTCACCATCTACAGAAAGTTATGGCAAGCAGGAGAGGACCCTGATGACTGCAAGAAGGTTAATGTTACATATATTTTTAAAATAAAGACAAGAAGAAGGATAGAGGGAACTGTAGGTCAGCCTGAGTGATCTCCTAGGGAACAGGTTGTTCCTTGTTATTCCTGGAACATTTATTTGAGGGAGCACAGGGGCACCCTGGATAAAACGACAGCTTTGCCCACTGTGCAAGTGGTGTTTGTTCACCACCAAGAGTGCACGTGGCATGAGAAGTGCTGGGACCACACTGGAGGACTGTCTGAGACAGAGAACAACAACTGGTGCAGGCCCATTCATACTGCCTGCTGGGAATGGACCCAGGAGCGATCCATCCCCAGCCATTCCCAGGTTTTGTGTCAGGTCCTGTTGGCTTTCTCCAAAACAGAAGCTGAAGTGATCTAAAATTTTGTACTTTTACCTTTTATGGATCAGCACCCGAGTTCTCTCACTAGCACTACTTTATTCAACAGAGCAAAAGAGCCTCTCTGCTGACGACGTAGGCAGCTGTAGCTCCTGCCTCAGCACTTCTGCTTACATGCTTAAAGCAGATGGTGTGAATACCCACCTTGATGCAGGCAGCTGGGCATGCTGCCTGTACTAAAGCATTTACTCCACAAAACAATGTCCCTGAGAGGCGTAGCCTCACATGTAATACAGCCATAAATGTGAGGTCTTGGCTTACAGAAAGCAACATATGGTATTGTCAGTAGAGACTAAAGCAATACGCACTTTATGTATAATGTGTTAATATGAAATGTATGAGGTAAATGGATGGTGTATTCAGCCTCCTCTAAGACATTAGCAATGCAGTTTAGGATATGTGGAGCTTCTAGGTCTGACAGTGACATGTAGGTGACACTAAGTGTGCAGCTAACACAGAAATGGCAGGTACCTACTGTTAATCAATAGTACAGGTATCCTCAATATGTCCTAGGGGAACATAGCCAAACAGGTCACAGGGAATTATGTAAGTGTAAGAGCTTGGGGAGATAACAGAACACATTAAGGATTGCATCTTGAGTTGTGCAATGACATCAGTATTTTTCACAAGACCATGAGACTGTAAACACATTAAGAAAGTGTGAAAGGTTTGGCTACACTGAAATATGTGTGCTTATGTAAGGGGGGTACTTTTGAATTAGATGATCAATGGAGCATAGAGGCGTGAGAAAGAAATCATATTAGGATGTGAAACCAGCTAGAGTATGGTACAATGTAACTTCACGGTGCAAGTAAATTGTAAAGTCCATTGTGCTTTTTAGCAAGTCAGCTTGATATCCCCTATTATCAGAGCTGAGTCCTTCCTTGGTTTTGCTACACATTGCAAGATAGATACATCTACCCTTGAAACCCAATGGTAGAGGTCATACACAGGGATGAGAAAGATGACGGTGAGAGGAAGATTTTGTGGGCAGGGGTCGCTCACCCCTTGCCCTACAAGTAGGGCATGCGCAGACTGTTGCCATTAGGTAATGAACAGGCAGTGTTTGGCTGCCATTCAGGCATCACGTTATACTGAGTACTGGCCCTACGTAGTGTAATGTAGAACTGATAAAAATGGGGTGTCGGGACTGCTGAGCTGAGCGATCCTCATCCTACCACCGAGACTGTGTTGCTCCACGGGGATGCCCGCTAAGCATGGGTACCGACCAGCTGCTGCAGATCCTGACAGCCCTGGCCTGTCTGTGTGGGTAAGCACAGTTTATTGATAGGAAGCAACCGAGAGAACAAACTTTTTAATATCCCTTTAGTGTCCCTTTAATTCCCCTTTTATCATTGAATATTGTTACATAAATAAGTTGTTCATAGTATTTTTCCTTTAATTTCCCTTTTTACTAACCAATATCGTATTAATAGTTATCCATAATATTGTGTTAAGATTCCTTTTTGGTATCCTTTAAACTCCCTTTTTACTAGTTAATATTGTGTTATAAATGCTGTTCATAGCATTTGTTTTTAAGGCCACACAATAATCATGGCTGGGCTTCACAAACGAAGATTTGGGAAGGGCTCTACCCACGTTTGTTGCAAGTGCGTTGGGCCACACAATAATAAACATGTAATAAAGATATTTTGTGTGTTTGAATGTTTCTGGCACTTGTCTTTATTCCGGACATGTATCCAAACGAACTGTTACAGCTTACTCTCAACACTGAAGACTATTAAACTTACATTTTTGTTGCAATTCTGCAGCTGTATCCTTATGATAACTTCTATTTCAGAGGAAAACACCAAATAAGTGGGGAAATTAACTGGTCTATATTTTCCTAATAGTAAACAAGTGGAATATTTCTAAGTGAACAAGAACTGTTCAAGGAACACATTTTGGTGAATATATTTACCACTGTTATCAAGAATACAGTTCCGTGAGCAATGGGGTGGTTATTGCTCAGGACCAATGGCAAATGAGGAAGTGTCATCACTGTATGGTTGTTTGTCTTACACTCAGCTCTCCAAAACTGGCATTTAGAGAAGTTTGCATTGATGGCACTAAGATAGATAACATAAGAGTGAGAGAGAAGAAAAGAAAAAAGAAACAGAAGAGGTTAAAAACAGCAGAGGAAAAAAAAATTGAAGTACAATAGGGGAAAGTCAGAATTGAAAAAATAAACAGACCTGTGGGCTTTTGGAAACTTTAAAGTAGTGAAGATGGAAAAAAAGAGAGACGGGGGGGAAAAATGACATGTGAGTAAACAGGTGGAAATTTAAGTTTTAGACACCAATTCCAGATGAGTTGGGTTAGGTCAGGAGAATCAATCCACAGGCAGCAGCCTTTAAGGCAAAAAATACCCAACATCAATGGTGTTTGAAGAAAAAGGAGTAAATAAGCAACTGTTTATGGCACAATCCCTTCCTCTTGCTGTTGAGATGGATACTTCTGTAAAAGCCCAACAGCATTTGTTTATTTGTTTGTAATCTGATGGTGAAGCTGTGTGTCCAAGAGCTTCCAGGCTGGTGTTTGTTAAGAAAAACTTCTGCTGAAACACAGGACAGACCTTTACTAGGTTTTTTTGCAGGGGCAGGCAGTCCAGTTGGGTGCTTTTTAGACCTGCCTCCAAGCATCATCCCCACACCCAGGCCTGCATGTGATTTTCCAGCAGGAACTGTCTCAAACCCTCATGTGAGTTGTGCCCTTTGCAAGGCACAATTCAGCTGTTTGCTCTCTGGAGTTGTACCCTGGCCCTGTCTTTCTATGAGGCAGGGACAAGAGGAACTGATGGGGTTCCCCTCTACTTGGAACCATCTTTCTCTAAACATCACCAGCCTTCACCAACTCAGAAAATAGCTTGCCTCAGGAAAAGCATTTATTAGTGCCCTGCCAGCTTGAGAGTTCAACCCATGCCTGAAGGCTGCAACTGCTGGAGGCTACAGGCTGGCCCAGTGCCCACGTACCTTCTTGCCTGGAGGCAATGCAGAGCATATGGGAGTGGATCAACTATCCCAGCAGCCATCCGTGGGTGACGACTCACATGCTCTTGCACCACCCCTTAATGTGGGTTCAAGGTTCAGAGCCCATTGCAGATGGGCAGCCCACCCAGCCTGTGCACATGTAGCAAATCCCTCCTTCCTGGGCATCCTACCTGCCCTTTCCAGCCCTTCCTTGCTGCTGGAAGAGGTTAGGGGACCAATAAATCAGGAAAAGCTTGGATTTCTGCAACCATTGTCATTCACTATGCACGCAGAAACGAAGCCAGGATGGGCTTGTTTCCCATGAAGACAGCTGTGAACTGGGCTCTGACTCCTCTACAGGGATCAGCCCCCTCACTACAAAAGCCTTCCCTCAACTACTGCTTCCTCCCAGCCAGATGCAATTTGGTCCCTGCAGACTGGGCTGTCTGATGCTCTCCACACAGAAATGACCTCTCTGACAGTGCCGTTTCTCCTGTTCCTCCAAGCAGCACATTTTACACAAACCAGTGTGCTGACAAGTTCTGTTTGAACAGGAAATATTACTTCAGGATCATAATGATTTTCCATTTTCCTTAATAATCTTGTTGTGTATATTACATTGTGCTTTGGGGCCAGCAAAGCCTCAAAACACTGCTAGTTTTTTTGAGCAAACAGCAGTATTAAAAGACAGATACTGTCCTGAAAGGTTATAGTTTGGACAAAACCAGATACAGAAAATGGAGTTTGCAGTAATATTAGCTGAACTGTCCTCCTTATTCCCCACCAGGGAAGTAGAAGGGAAGGTAGATGGGCTGTGTGAGATGGATTATTTTTTTTACAGGCATGCTGATTCCTCAAATTCATTAATAAAAAAATGATCAGGGAAGAGAGGCAAAGCACTGAAGCACTGCAAATTATACTGGAACTTTCTGTAGTACTAATGCATCAGTGCCTATTATTTGAAATTTCTGCATCAGTTATTTGGGAATTATATGAAAGGACAAAAAAAAATCATGTTTAGTCATTAAATTCTCATAACTGGTTCAGTAATAGGGTTCATCAACCTGGATCAAAGAAAGTATCTGAGACCTAGGAAAAGAGAGGAGATAAGAGAATCCTCCTGGATATGGGAAATCTTCAACGAAAAGAGTTACTAGTGAAAGAAAATAAACCTTTTAAAAAAGAACACTGATTTGTTTTAATGGGGGAGGACCTCAAATGAGCAATGTTCTTTCCTCACAGGTATTACCTTGTCTGTGGCCATCAAACCTGCCAGTGTCAGCCTCTTCCTGGTGGTGATCCTAGGATCACCACTCAATACTCAAGGCAAAGATGTTTGGGACTGGTACCCTAGGATGCGACCTGCTTCTATGCCCTATTACACTGGATGTACAGCTGGAAATTTTCTGGGTGATGATTCTAGGTGCTGAGATGCCTGTGTGGATACACTGCTATTCTCTGGGACCTTCTGTTCCCTCTCCCTTTCTGATAAAACATTAAGAACCAACAACCTGTTCTAGCTTTACTTTCTAATTGGTCACCTTTCTGCATTGGACCATTGATTTAAGCTCTTTTCGTTGATGAAAGGGTTGAACTCTCCATTCTAGAGAGAATTTGACCAGTCCCTTGAGAAAACAAATGAACTTATGAAAAGCACCAAAGCAGACCTGTTGCTCAGGAGCAAATACAAATGCCTGCTTGAGGCCACACTTTCTGGACTGGGGCATCAGATAAGATGCATCAGATGCATCTTAGGAGCAGTTGAGAATCTCTTACAAGTCTTTGTTAAAATCCTTTTTTTTCTTCAACCATTTTTTCCCCCTGGAAGGTTTTGTCTCCTTTTAGACATCACAAAACAGACAGCTGATTTTAAATCCTCTTTTCTACCCAACAATGATCATCTCCTGAGTCCAAAGCAAAGAGATAGCTGGTCTTCCTTGTCCCAAGACTGTAAGAATTGGGTATTTGGTTACTGGCATGGTGAAATCAACATATTTCTTCTATCATTTTCTCCCTGGAAAAATATACTGACATTTTCAGGACAAATCCAGACTGAGACAAATGACAAACTGCAGTCTAACAAAGTTATAGCCATGTCTTATTAACAATGGGCAGCACTGAACAGCTTTAACTGTTGCTGGCATCTGGAGAAATAAGAATATGTCTGTGCCACATGCTGCAGCTTCAAGAACATATATCTGAACTAGAGCAGGGTACACCTTGCCACCTGAGCACAGAACCCTACTTGGGCTAATTTGTCATCCAGACAGAAGTTTCATTAATGTAAAAAAATCACACTAATGAAGCCATGTTGAAGAGGCAGCCCAGGTACCACTGAATCCCTGAATATTTCATAGCATGTCTGCACTTTTTTGGCTTCCTTTTTATTGGACTTCACGTAGGCCACTCAGTACACTGCAAATTCATAAAGGCAACATGAGATATCATCTACTAATAAGCCTGGCCTGAAAATTGTAACAGTTGGTCCTTAAATTTCCCTGTGCCAGGAGAGTAATTTATTAATTCCTTTTTATTCAGTTGTGAGGAATATTTTTGTCCCCAAACTGTTTATATTTGATGAAACACAGTAAAACAGTTGCATAGTGGATTACATCTGTTGTAAGCAGTGGTGTTACTGCCACACCAGAGCTGTTCTGCAACAGAAATTCATCCTGGGGACTAATCCTTTCAAAAATTCAACCAACAAATCCCAATGGCTTCAAAAGATTCTACTTATATGTATAAATATGTAAGGTTCAGATTTGCTCATACTTGCTGTCCTGCAGGAAAAAAACTCAGGGCTTTTTCAAGGAAGCTTGTAAATGTTCAGAAATACACTTGGATACAATAATGGGCCAAATAAGATACTGCTTTAAAGGAAAGTATTATTTCAAGCAAAACTAGAAATGAAGGCATTACATCTACACTGAGAGAAAAGTTACAGCAACAGATCCTTGGGGAAGGGGAGATTGGACTGGAGTGGGACAGCAAGACAAGCACAGTCAGTAACATCACTGCCAAGGGTGCTGTCCCCCAGTACTTGAGACAGATAAGTAAAGCAGCTTGAGTGACAGTAACCACAGCCAGCCAAGGTCCATAGAGTCAATCCACCAGTTTAAATAGGAAAATCAAGTCAGCAAATCAGGGTCAGGATCAGGTCCAGTGAGGCAGTAACCAGGGCAGCCAAGAGTCACTGATGGTTAGAGAAGTTCATAATGATGATGTTGATCTAAGGTCATGCCAAGAGGTCAAGTGCAGAGTGAAAGGGGATGTGGACATGGCTGCGACAGCTCAGGCACAAACAAGGGCAGGGACCTGAGCTGAAATGCAGCTCCAGGGTGAAGGAGCTGCTACTCACAGCTTTCTCACACAACTCACCTAAACACAATTAAGCTTAACCAAGGTTACACAGAGGCACGATGTGAGCACCAACTTTGAGCACAGGCAGACAACCCACAAGTGGTGAGTGTGCTCAAGGGCCTGACTGCAAAAAGAACAAGGTGAAAAAAAAAAGTAACTGTGTGATTTATGCCCTACTTGTCATATATTCCCAAATATAGCTGCAAAAAGAACTACTCAAACATCCTTCAGATGGGACTCAAAGTGCCAGGACTGAGAGGGAAGGAAGCTGCAAGTAAAGTGGAGATAGTTTTTGTGATTAAAGTGCACATTCCTTCAGTTGCAGCATGTGGTAGGACCCTTCTGGCTTTCCCAAAGTCAGCTGATGAACATACCAAAGAGCTTCTCTAGGGTGACCTGAATGCACTCTTGTTATGATCTGGTGTCTGAACCTATACATTGCTCTAAAATCTATTGCTGAAGTTCATGTGACCAGTGGTTTTAAATTTACCACTATTTTTGATACTACACAAGACTATGTCTCAATGAAAGTCAATCTCTTTTGGGATTGGCTTTTCCTGAACAAAATACTACAGGCCAAATATAAACTTAATTATCCTCCAGCATCCCAGGCTACTAAAACCAACACCGAAGTGTGTCAGCAGTTTTGCTAGCTAAGTTCCAGAAACTGTTTCATAAGGGATTTTGAATGTGTGAACTGCTATAGATCCTGTGTGCTACCATCCATTACGTTCAAGGCTTGGGAAACAGCAACACCAATTTCAAGAAGAGTGGTTATAAAGTTTTGACTGTGAGAGGTAACATTTTTTCTGACTAATAATGTTGACACTAAAGTACTACTAATCCTCAACATTTGCCTTCTTGGTTCAATGTGAGAATGTGGTGCTACAGCTGCTATTTTGATATCAACATCTGTCCATGCCTTATGGAAATTCTGACTTTAAAAAGAAAACTAACCTAGTGGATGCCAGATACTAGGAAAAAAGAAAAAGCATTAAAATCTGATTTTAAATTGCAATATATGAAGAAAAAGTGTCAGATGATATAATTAGCTAAAAGAAATGCCGTGAAATTCTGAAATGTTATTTACACACAATGAATTTGGAATGCAAAGCCCCAAGACTTTCAAGTCATGGAAGTTATGGAAGCCATGTGCAGGTGTGGTGGGTAAACTGAGCATTCTTAGTTACAGAATGCACAGACAAATGCCAGAAGAGGCAACTCTGCCCTTTCAGGCCTCCTTGCACAGAGCAGTTAGAGGACTTCGGGTGGAACACCATAATTTTTTTAGAAAGCTGATTAATCTCATTTTAAGTCCCTAGACAGTGCAGGTGTGCCAGCAAATTTGCCTCTCATGTAGAAATCTTCATCTGCTAGATTGCAGCTTCCAGGTGGAAACTTCACCTGCAAGCTATTATGCTTTTGTCTAAAACACTGAGAAGTTTGTCACTTGTCATTCCCATCAGCATTTATACAACATCATCAATCACCTTCAAGGATGAAGAGATCATACTTCTTAAATTTCATATTGAAAGATTTATTTTGCAGCTTCTTATTTCTTCTGGCTTTTATCATGGGTAAAGACACAGTTTTCAGTCAATATACATGGCCGTATTTCTTCATGTATAAATGTTTCTCCACTGCTTACATTTCTGTCTTAAGATGACACTGAAAACATGTTGGGAGTCAGTATAGCCAAGAAGTTGTGAATGGGTATGTACCTATAACAAAATTTTAAAATAATATTTAACTGTGAAGTAAGATAGTAAAAACATGACAATCAAGCAGCCCTAAATAGGTGTTCTTGAGCATCTATCCAGCAGTTTGAATGTCTGTTGAAGAAACAGTGTGCCCATGACGTTGAATATCACACCACCATGCCCAGTAAGAGGCACCTAACTGTAAAACTTCTTCTTGTGTCCTTCACCATTTGTAACAGTTATTTTGAATGAGAAGACTAAAAAAGAACCAACAAGAGTTCAGGGGCAACATTTTTGTTATTAGGAATCAGCACTAAGATTTGAAGCCTTGAACCTCTACCATCACAACTGACAGCCTTCAAAACTAGCTGTGCTGGCTGGTTGTTAACACAGCAGTGCAGTATGGAGCTCTGGCTGCTCCCAGGGGCTGGCAGGGTGACAGCTCAAGACAGTGCCCAAAGGCAGGCAGGCAACAGACGCAGAGCCTACTTGTAAGTTTGGCTTGGCTTTGGGGGTAAGAAGGATGTGCTACACCTATAATCTATACCTTTGCCTTAAAGAAGACCTGTTCCACACTATCATTTTCCTTCACCTCATTTGGTACAGCTGCTGTGACTGGCAGGCTGGGAACAGGGGAAGCTGAGCACTTGCGAGACATGCAGCGCTCCTGTGCAGTTGCTAAAATTATCAAAGGGACCAAAAGAAAGAGAATGGAAATAGCAGTTAACATCTTATAGTTCCCCAAATGCTGATCAGCATCCTGTGTAATGCAGAAGAGACACTCCTGAAGCCCAGTGCATCTCCCCTGCTGGACATCAAAACCCTGTTACAAACTGAAGCATTATGAGGGCTTCTAAAGGAAAGGCAGCAATGACCCTTAGAACTTATATGTCTTGTTGATACTGATATTCTCATCTTCACTCCTCTTCCTCCACTTTCCTTAATAAATGGTTTAAAATATTCAGTGTTAGAACATTACATTTACACTGAAGTCCTTTTGTCCAGCCAGAGCTTCAGCAAGGGCTCCCTGGTAACAAGCTTTCAGACAGCAGAGAACTCTACCCACAGGATACAAACAAAAGCACCTTCATGGTACACAAACCATCTTCCTAAAGAAGACTTTGCAGTGTGTTCAGAAGGCAGAGATCTGGCTCTTGCACACAAGCTGAGGGATCTATTTCAAATCATAGGACTCTTGACCTGCTGATGTACAACCCCTTTTAAAGTAGGTAATTTCTAACTCACTACTTTGAATCTTATTTTGATAAACAACTCAAAGAAGGTGATTTCACAGAGAAACAGCCTCTGTTTGGTTTGCATTCTCTCCAGCTATTCAGAGCTAGCACTTTGCTGAACTTACAGTTTACGCTTCTTAAACTTGCTCAGCTTCTTTTAGGCAGCTATTAGTGACAATTAGTCCTTGTCAGCCTCAGGCATAGACACAACACCTACCATGCATCCAGATGCTTCCTTGTGCCTTTGTAGGCATTTCTACCTCCCACAAGAGGCTGACAGACACAAACACTGCTCACATCACATACCTACAAAAATGCCTCGGGAGGAAAAATAGGCTCTCAAGTAACGTTTGCAGTTTGTGAATAGTGAACTACACAAAGAGAAATATCAAGTATAAAAGAAAAGCCATGTTTCTTCTCCCATTTTAAATTTAATTTTTCTTCAAGGGAAAACTTTACAAAGATTGCATTCTCTTAAGTATGTCCCATGAGATATGGATTGTCTACTTCACCCCAAAATTGTACACTGCCTCCTAATTGCCTCATCTTCTGAACATTAAGAGCCCAGAGAAATAGAGGCAATAATGTGCAACTCCCTCATATCCCAGCCTCCTGGAAACGCAGGAAGACTGCTGGTGAGAGAAGGGGATGTGTCCTGAAGGTCTTATAGGAGCCACTGGTTGATCCCCTACAGGCAAATGTCCCGTGGAGGTATTGCTGGTGACACAAGGAGCACACCAGCCAGGCATCTTCATCCCAGGGCTTCAGGGCCTGGGTCTCCCTCTGGACAGAACAGATGCAATTCACTGAGAGAATAAGGGCTATATGCTGCCAGTTAAGATGGAAGAAAAGGCCACAAGAGCCATTCTTGCATGGCTGTAAATCACAGGGCTTTGATATGAACTGTACAAGTCCTATCAAACATATGCTAGAAACCGTCTGTGTATGAAAGGAAACAGAATGAAGAAAGGAAAAAAATGTACTAGAACCTAAATTTCAGTGATCTCAATTACATTTTCATTTTAAAATTTCCTCTCATATGTCCAGTCAAACTATTTTGTAATACTAGAAAAGAATGCTAAAAATGGATAGTTTTCTGTCTACAATCAGTGGGTGAAAATATGAATATTGAATATCTAATTGGATTGCTCAAGATAACCTCTACATCAGCAAAATTAATTGTATGTGATTAATCTAAGCCTGAGGAATAATAACAGCTGCACTCCAAGTTCTAACAACACAATTCATTTAACAGATTTATGATCTGTTGATAACACCTGAACCTAACAGCAACAACCAAAAATCAATGTGACTATTAATGATTCGAATTTGACCTGACAAGAATAGTATCTACATAGCATTCAAGAGACTATTAGTTAAATCATGCAATCAAAAAATTACCCAAAAGAAATAGTGTATTTCAGAATATGTTGTGTTAATGCATTGTAGACACCTTGCTGTTCTCTGTCCGACAAGTCCTGTGCGAAAGTACAGGCTTCACTATCTGTATGCAAGTAAAAATCCATCAGGTTATATATTTTGAATATCCCTGTACCAGACCTTAAATTGAGAGCAAAACACCTCAAGTGGAAAGGTGTAGCTTTTCTTTTAATACTTAATCCATCATTCTCTACATGACATATGCAACATCTCCACAAATACCGGAGTCTTTCACAACAGAAGGTTGATTTTTTACTTCATTTCCATGCACTTAATCAAAAGTCCCACCTGAGAATAGATTCACCAGAAACATTTCACGTGGCAATAGGAGCCAGAAAAAAAGCTCCTGCACAAATGCAAATAGGGCTGAGTGAAGCAGACACCCAAATTTAGGAATCTTATAATTTTATCTACTTGGAAGTGGTTGCTTTTACAACAGTCAGCATTCAACCGCAATTCAAACAGAAAGACTATAAAAATATTTAGAGTGGTGACAGCTTCAGATTCAACAGATACAGGAATTCAATGTCTGTTTGAGAGATATGGTTGCAATTTCAGCTGCGATTGTTGATGCAGATAAGACTATTGCAAGCCAAATATCATCTTACAAAAATTATGTCCAAAAGAGTTCATAAATATCTCAGTTCGCTCACCCAAACTGAATTATATCCTCTATGCAAATAGTGCAGTTAGTAATGATGAAGATGCTTTCATCAGCTCACTGCTAAGGCAGTATAATTCTGTGCTCTCCATCACTTTACAGTCTGCCTTTTAACCCTAACAGGACAAATAATGCTTGGCTGATAGGTAAAGGAATTAGCAAAGGAATTAATTTAAGAAACCACAGATTAACAATTGTCATCTGAAATCTTCCTAGATTTCAGATCTACACACATCTGGTACACATCTACACAATTTGTATTGGTACAAATTGTGTAGATGTGTACCAGAACTCAACTTATCTACTGATTGAATGAGATTAAAGCCCTTCGTTACAAACTGAGAGCTTCCTTTCGTTAACAGGATAGTAAGGAGGAAGCTGACAATATACTCTGCAATGTCCAGTACAGATAGGCTGCAGAATTAGTGTTATTTTAATCCTCCCTACACAAAACCACTCCATATGCATATGCACTCTGAAACATGTCTGGCTGGGAGCCCCCAGCTATCAGTATTCAGTGGGGTTCAACATATTCTGCAGGATAATTCATATGACAATTCTTGCAACAAGTAACTTTGCAACAGCTCAGAAGGACTTTCAGTTTTCTTTCTCCTTTTTAAAACAAGTGATGGCATTGTGGTTTACCCCTGGCCAGGAAACGAACTCCACACAGCTGCCTGCTCACTCCACACCAGTGGAATGGAGGAGGGAATCAGAAGAGTAGAAGTGAGAAAACTCGTGGGACTATTTAATGGGTAAAGCAAAAGCCATGCACATAAGCAAAGCAAACCAAGGAATTCATTCACCACCTCCTATGGGCAGGCAGGTGTTCAGCCATTCAGCCAGGAGAGCACAGCCCCATCACACTTAATGGTACTTAATGGTTACTGGGGAACACAAATGCCATTACTTCAAACGTCCCCCCTTTCCTTCTTCTTTCTCTAGCTTTATATGCTGAGCATGACACCATACGGGATGGAATATCCCTTGGGTCAGTTGGGACCAGCTGAAACAGTTGTGTCCTCTCCCAACTTCTTGTGCACCTCCAGCTTCCACACTGGTGGGGTGGTATGAGAAGCAGAAGAGGTCTTGACTTTGTGTACGCACTGCACAGCAGTAACAAAAACATCTCTGTGTTATCAACCTTGTTTTCAGCACAAATCTAAAACATAGCCCCATACTAACTGCTATGAAGAAAAATAACTACCCCAGCCAAAACCAGCATAAATTGAAAATACAGAATTAGTTTCCAAAATAGAAAACCTCAGAAAAAGTAATTACAGTTGATCTGAAAACACTGTAAATCAAAAGATTAAGAAGAATCTTTTCTCAAGTTTTCTTCACTGTCCTGGTGAATTCAGATTAAGAAACAAAACCTCTTGCCTATCAGACAGTCAACTCTTCTATCCGTAATAAATATGTTGTTTCATTATAAAGTAGCTTGGCAAGCAAAGGAATCCTACTTTGGCGTATGTGGCCCTGAACACTACCAATCAGACAGACATGTCTCAGAGACAAAGACTTTTTATGCACCATCCCTGCAATAACTTGAACAGTAGATGCTTTCTCTTCTTGCTGAGTTTGGTTCCAGGACTGGATAATCCTGCTCAACTTTGGGCTCCTTTCAAAGACTAGGAGGGACTCAGTGCCTCTCAAGGATAGAAGAAGAGGTATCATTCAAAGACTAAGGCTTAAATTCCCATTCTTTATCTCCCTACATAAGCAATGTTTTATCATAGCAACTTAGAAGGCTTCTAGGTAGGTGCAATGCTTCTTCAGCAGCAAGAAAGATCATGGACTCTGAAAACAGGCAGCCTGTTTTAGTGCTGTAAGCATGGTCCTTGTAGTGTACAAGCTATCCAAGTGGTCTGTGAGACCAATCTTCTAATGATCTGAAATATGATGAAAGTCAATCTTCATCCCATGCACTCCTTCAGCACCAGGTGCTGCATCACTTGACAGCTGGTATCCCACTCATTAGTGTGATCTGCTATTGTCCTGTAAGTCCACTCACTTGTCAAGATCCCTGGATCCTCTGTTATCTCAAGCATTTAATGATTGCATGCTATTTAAAACTGCTCTCTCAAGAGCACAGGAAAGTAGAAAATCATGACTCAAGATGATTAATTCACAAGGAAAATGTTTGAGTGGTACATTTAATTACCTAGACATTCTCAATTTATACCTACGGGAGATAAAACCATAGTCAACACTTCCAAGAAATGAAAACTTTTCCTGGGTTTGTTTTTTTTTCCTTTCAGCTGATTTCAATTGCCAAAACATTCCAGTTTTCCCAAAGCTGGATAATTCTAGCACACTGTCAGCCAAAGTACCCACTACAATGCCAGTTTTTTTGATCAAACTCAAGAATAATTCAGCTGACACATCAAGATTTTCACCAGCTTTAAGCTGAATGTTACTTCACTAAAACATGATTTTGCATCAAACTGAAAGCAATTGCTGCTGCCTTTTGTCAATAGTGTGATTTTAACATAGCAAAGTCAGTAACTACCTGTCCCCTAGTTTGACACAGAACAAGTAGAACTTGGCAAACTGAATTTGCCGCTATGCTTCAAGTATGTCATAGAAACTTTTAATATACTTCATAGAATCATAGAATGGATTGGGTTGGAAGGTTCCAACCCCTCTGCTGTGGATGGGACACCTTTCACTAGGCCACGTTGCTCAGAGCTTTGTCCAGCCTAGCCTTGAATAGTTCCAGGGACGGGTCATTGTATTGGGTTTGCTTGGCCAGGTTTTGGTAGTGGGGAGCATTACAAGGGTGGCTTCTGTGAGAAGCTGCTGGAAGCTTCTCCCATGTTCAGAATAGCCAATGCCAGCCAGTTTCAGGATGAACCTACTGCTGGCCAAGGCTGAGCCAATCAGGAATGATAGTAACGTCTTTGTGATAACATATTTAAGGGAAAAAATGTTACTGTGCAGATGAAAACTGCAGCCAGAGAAGAGCAGAGTGAGAACATGTGAACAACCACATAGACATCAATGGCCACGTGGAGGAAGGTGGTTCAAAGTACCCCTGCATCATATTCCAACACCTTGGTAGTGTTATATTACCCACAAATGGATACACCAACTGTAGACATGGCATTCTCCTGGCTCTGAAATGTTGAAGAAATTGGGTACTTCCATATCCCCATGGACCAGCACCTCAGCTCTCAGGGGTAGCCCAAGAGATCAGTCCTCTCCTGCCCCGGTCAGAGGGAAAGGAAGCCTCAAGCACGGGCCACATGGTGAACTCCGGTTCTTTCTGTGTGACCGGGGGAAGACATGAGGAAGTGGGATGGTGAACCCACCTCTAAGCTGGAAGCCCGTGTACATGAACTGAGAGGGAAGAGAGCTGTTGAGAAGGGGTCACCCAAGAAGGCTATACACGTAGTTGCCTCAGAGACACAAGAAAGCAATGGGCAACCTCTCAGACATAAAAGGACTGAAATCAACTCCTTTTTATCCTGGTGAGGGGACCTCTGGTCTGGCATCACAAAGGTCAGATGGTGAATACTCTGACCAGGAACAGGAATAGAGAATCCCTGCCTTCAGCCAGGAGGAGGAAAGGGATAACTGGGCATACTGGACTGTGTGGATTCGATGGCCTGGCACATCAGATCCACAGAGGTACAGAGCTTTGTAGATACTGGTGCACAGTGCACACTGATGTCATTAAGACACAGGAGTGCAGAACCCTTCTGGATGTTTGGAGTGATAGGGGGGTGCCAAGAGTTGCCTGTACTAGAGGCTGAAGTGAGTTTAACAGAGGACTGTAGCAGAGTCCAAATGCAGACCCAAACTGCATTGGAGGACACTCTGGCTAAGATAGGGACTCAAACTACAACAACTATAGTCATTGCCCCTGTAGTGAAAAAAAAAAATTGATAAGGCAAGCTACAGGTCCCATATCAGTGATTAGTAAGGGAAGAAGAAGAGGAAGAAGGAGAATCAGGAGATGAGATTAAAAAGCTGGTCCTTCAACAAAGAAATTGAAAGGAGTGAGACAAATCAAACAGGAAACTAAAGTTAGTTGGTCCCTGACCTCATCAGAACTTGGAGACTTGCGGAAAGATTACAGCTGCCAGCCAGGTGAGCGGACTCCTACCTGGCTGCTTCGATGCTGGGATAATGGGGCTGATAGTCAGCAATTGGAAGGTCATGGAGCCCAGCAGCTGGGATCTCTTGCTAGAGATCAGGATAGTGAAAGAAGAATTGGGAAAGAAGGAGCAATTTGCAGTCTCTGGAGATGGCTCCTCTCAATTGTGAGGGCAAGATATCCATTTAAGGAAGATCTTATGAACTCCCCAGGAAAGTGGACCAATGTAGACAAAGGTATCCAGTACTTGAGAGAATCAGCAGTGCTGGAAATTGTTTATAGTAATCTAAGAAGTGGTAACACCCCTAAAGATCTAGAGGATGTCCCTTGCACAATGGCTATGGGAGGAGAGAGGGGTGGGGGGAAGGTGTTTTTAAGATTTAATTTATTTCTCATTCTCCTGCTCTGATTCTGTTAGTAATAAATTTAATTAATATCCCCACTTTGAGTCTGTTTTGCCTGTGATGGTGATCAGTGAGTGATCTCTGCGTTACATTTTCTCTTTTCTGTCCAGTTGCAGAGGGGAGTGAGAGAGTGGCTTTAGTGGGTACCCAGTATCCCACAGCTTCTCTGGGCAACCTGTTCCAGTGCCTCACCACCCTCACAGTAAAGAATTTCTTCCTAGTATCTAGTCTAAACCTACTCTCAGTTTGAAGCCATTCCCCCTTGTCCTGTCACTACATGCCCTTGTAAAAATTCCCTCTCCATCTTTCTTGTAGGTGCCCTTCAGGTACTGGAAGGTCACAATTAGGTGATCCCTAAGCCTTCTCTTTTCCAGGATGAACAAACCCCTATATTTATGTACAGTAGGGTAAATATTAATGTTATGTTACTTCAAAAGTACTACTCAGCAGTTATATGTCTTTGCTATAGTAAAATTTTGCTTTGCAAAGGAATTCAGAGCTGAGGAAGAACAATATAAAGTAGGTTAGAAGAATTCCCTCTCAGTTTGATTTAATACATACAAAGCTTAGGCTCTAACCACAATTAGTTAGCTATTATCCTTTTGAGTATACATTTGGTTTGAAAATATAAGATAAACAGAAAATAATTACACAGGTTTATGCAGCTCTATGAGTTGTCTTGTCTGACTCTAATAAACCAAAAATGCAACTGTTTTCCCCTGCAGCAGTATCACAAACAAGTACTCTAAAATCTGTTTATAGAAGACAGACATAAAAAGGAACAAGGAATAGCTCTTAAGGGGAAGCTTTCCAATCATTTTCCAATTACAATCCTAGTTCAGAATGTAGATAATGAGAACACTAAGGCAAGATCTTAATTACTTTTTATTTCTGTGAAAATTGCAAGGTATTTTCAGTGTAACTGGTATATCTCTTCTACAATATTATTCCAAAGGCACTAGGAGGAGCTCTAATTGTTCCCCAAAAGAGACTAATTACCAGCTAATAGCTATTAAAGTAGGCTCGGTTTACTGGGTTTGTTAATGCAGATTTTGCATAAAAGGTTCAAAATACATCCATAGCGCAGAAACACAAGTTTATTACTGGAGTTAAAAAAGACCTCCTACAGAACAAACGTTATCAATGATTCTTTTTACTGTGGTCTCTCTCTCTACATATTTATCTATCTATATCTGTTCACACTGTTCATCCCGTACACATACATTGTGTGTTCCCATCAGAAGTTGAGTGGTGATGACTGCAGGTGACTTGGCCTCCCAGGCTCGTAACACATGCCTGAGTGGATACATAATGATGCACATATATTATATACAATTTTTTTTGTTTCTTTTCAACAACACTATGCTGACCAGAGGTAAAAGGCAACACTTTGTAGAAACCCAGTTTGAGATAGGCATTTTAATAATCTCTTTAACTCATTAGACATGCATATTTAAGCTGGATGTGGTTAGGTACCAAAAACTGCATTACAGTTACCATAAGTTGTTACCTCTACACAGCCACAAACACCTCCTGTGGTTAGCAGTTTTCTCCTTGCAGCCCAAACATCACCATACAGACCACATCTACAGTGTCATGTCCACACTGCACCTGCAGTGCTCAGTATCCATTCTATGATCTCAGGTGTCTTCATCTCACCTGTGCACTTCCTTAGTACAACACATGCATTGCATGCACCATTTGCCTGCTCGTGTCACCGAAACAGACACCCAAAGGATGGCTCCTATCTGTGTGCAGCACTCTCTGCAATGACATCTGCACTCACTGATCTGACCTCTACATCCACTGCATTTGTTCCTTGTACTCCTACCAGAAAGTCTCTGACATCTTCTCTTCCCAGTTTGTGGGCCTGGCTTTTTCCTGCAGATGGGATCACAAGAAGTGCTCCATAGGTCCTAGGTTTTACTCCAGGTTAAGGACCTGAGCTGCCTATGAGATACATGGGTCTGCTGTGGTAGGCCAGCTCACCTGAGCCATCACCATTCTATTTCTGATGGGAATGACTAATGCACACACAGTGGATGAACAACAGTGGGATCACAAGTTTTTGGATATCAAAGAGCCTAAAATACCCTATTAGAACTAACACGCCCTTTCCTGGGACACCATACTGCTGGAGACAAGGGTTATCAATGCCCTCCAGGGTTATCAATGCCATCACTAACTCATGAAAGAGAGTAGAGAAATCTGTGCATGTCCACAATGAGCATCTTTGGTGGGGAAGACTGAGTAATTTGAATTTTGGCATCCCAAATATGTATAAAATAAGGTTGGGCAGGCCCTGCCAGCCAGGGACCCTCAGCGTCATTGGGGCCATCAACAAGAACTGACTCCCACTTGTTATCTCCCATGAGGTTCCTACCAAGAACTCAGTTGCAAAGGCTACCTCCCCATCACACTTGGAAGACCACTGAGAAAGATGAATACAGCAGCTGCACTTGTGACACCAAGGTCTTTAAGAATTCCTCTCTTTACCAGAAAGGTAAAGCCAAGATCCTTCTCCCAGGCACAGACACCAGCCTACCCAAGGTTCAAATACCAGCCTAAGGCTTGGCAGATACTATATGTCTCCCTCTAACATAATCATGTGAGTGCTCACTGATGCACTTCCATCAGCCTTGATCACTTGAACACCTTGACCAGTGTATGCATTTGTCAACTGACCAAATTACGGCAAACCTTAAGGGACTGGATGAATACCAACAGCCCCAATCCTGAGGGCATCCGCTTCCCCAAATATGCAGAAGTTCTGGAGTAGTCCCCAGGATAGTTTCCTAAAGGAAATTACTACAATTTCAAATTGAAAGGTCAGCACCATGAAGTGAAGAGCCATTTGTACACAACTCAAATGCTGAAAGAGGCAGTTGTCACAAGTATAAAAAAAAGGTTTCAGAGGTCCAGTTCCAGATGTAATTTGTACCTCAAAGATTAAAAACTCTGCAGCTGGCATAAGAAACAGTCTGGCAGCCATGAAAGCTGAACAGAATCCTGACAGTCCTGCGGAGATGATATTTCTGCCTACATTCAGAGGCAGAAGATATTGCTACACAGATCTGTGTTTAAGGAAACTGAACTTTAAAAAAACAGCCTTGGCAGCTGTTATAGACAAGGCTGAGAGATCAGTGAGGCCAACATCTGCCCATGCAGCTTGAAGAGGTCAGCCCAGTCAATAACCCTAATTCTGAAAAAAAATCTCCTCTCCAGCTGTTGTAGCACCCATTTTGGGAATTTACAGCACAGATCCAATCACCTCTACTTCAAAAGATCCCATCCTGTACTGAGTGTAAGAGAATCTTACAAGTGCAATGAAATGCCAACATCAGGGCATTTCAATGGCTGTATCATTCTAAGTGTTTCCATTCAAAAGCCCAAGACAAACATTTTCTTTCTTCAGTCCAGCTGATGATCACTAAATGCTACTCCCTCAACAATGTGGTTTTCCTGCATTCTACCTTCATCTTGACATCAGGTATCTCACCTCTGCATCTCCCTTCAGTACCCAGAAGGAATCTTCTCATGCATGAGTGACTTGGCTGTTTCATCCAATTCTGTGTTATCTCTATGTTTTTCTAATCTGCCACTTCTTTGGCTAGATAAGGCTACAGAGAGACTGTGGCTTCTGCTTCCACTCAGCTTGAGTGTCTTGATCATGCTCAACACTCCCCCAAATAAAGAGGAAAAATAAAGCTGCTAACATGCCACCTTGTCATACATCAAGGCAACATTCTCATCCTCCTTTGCTACAAGTCCTTGAAGTAGTTAACTTGACAAATATCTACAAATTCAACTTTAACTATATTCAGTAGACACTACCCCAACCCACATTGTTCCAATAATTCTGAAAATATATGCGCAGGAGAAGTTAGTCCTCTTAGGCAAGTAAGCCTTTCTTTATGCACCTTGGAGTCAGTGGATATACTTGACAGTCCTTACAGTCTACTGATTTCACACTTGCAGATCTGTTTTTGCAGCATCTGGAAGAACATGGCCATCATCAGAAGTCAGGAGCTAGTCAATGAGTGATGTCAATGAGTGATGCAAATTTTTATTTTGTCAGCTGAATTGTTATCTACGGTAGCACAGAGTGAGGAAGCAGAGAAAGGGTACTTCCCTAAAGAAATATTTCAGATGTTTTGGATGCTTGTGACACTGAGCAAGAGCTGGAGAAAGGGAATTAGAATCACTTTGTGGTGTCAGAGCTGTCACATAAAACTGAATTTCAGGCAGGGGAATTTAGGAATGGGAAAGATTAAGTGAGCTGTTTGCAGGCAGGTCAAAGGATAACACTCAGAATATCAACAGTATGAAACTAGAAAATGACAGCCTTTGCCTCCATCTGTCCAAACAGATTTCTGTGCTGAGTTTGGTTTGGGCAGGGAATAAAGAGCTTAGACAGGGACTCTAGTATTAAAACCTTTTCTCTTAAGTCCAGAGCTGCACTTGAAGTCTGTTGATGAGCAGAAGAGGATAGCCTTTCCCTCCAGAGTGTCATTGCATCACCCTTTGAAGCCAAAACTTGTTGTAGCTGGCAGTAACACAGTGCATACATACAAATAAAGCTAAAAAGGACAAATAAATGAGTTTTCTATGTTGACTACCCATGTCTTCAGTAACATCCAGGGACTCTACATGGTGAACTATTGAGTGGTTTGATGCTGTTTGACTTCAATAGCAATTTTAGCACTAGCATCACACTTATCAACTCCAACTTGAGCTGCTCAGCATCAGCTTGACTTGTTACATGTCAGTTATTTTCAAGCACTAGCAATAATCTCACACTACTTATACTTGCTTCAGTGTTGCTTCTTTCCTCCTTCAACTTACCAGACAGAACTGCTTCCGGACTTCAATTTTAGATATTGGCTGGCCCAAACATCATGGCTTCTGTTCCTAAAAACCAATTAGATTCCACAGCATCATCACTGCAGGTTTTATCCTGATGTCTGGTGTGCAATATGGCACAAAGATGGCAGCACAAATCTGTCTGAAATCATATAACACCATAGAAGGTTTACATGACTGCTACAAGGGTATGAATTACATAAAATGTCTTTAAGAACAGCATAAAAGACAAAGTCTTCAAAATGGTCATCACAGCCTTGTAGGTGTTCTACCCTGGCCTCTCATGAACAATTTCATGTATCACTAAGTTCAATTTATGTAATGATGTAACTTTTTATTGATCTGCAGGGGGAAAAAAATTAGATTTTCAGACTATTTCATACTATGCATTAAGTATCAGCTGAATTTTGTCATTGACTGGCTTATGTTCATTAGTCTGTGCTATACACAGCTGTCACAAAATCATACTTGCTGAAAAGTTATGTAATTAGATTCTGTTCAAGCACTGCTGGGATTCTGGATATCTTCACATCATCCTTTTCTTTTGTACAGTAGATAAAAACATTAAATAACTTCAAACTAGTGCTTGACCATTTATTTAGTATAAAACCATTATTTTTCTATTTTTCCAGATTGTGATGCCCTCTTTCATGTCACCAAGCTGTTAGCTTTTTCAATTTTGCATTGGGGTCTCCATAATAATATTTGTTCCGTGCTGACATTGAAGTGCCAGGGCCTGAGACAGGCCAGAATTGACTTACAGATGAATCCTGTGCTGTCCCTACTTGATACAGAAAAATGGGTGAACCTTATACATAGCTTAGTTAGACTGCTTGTGCTAAATATGAACCTTATACACAGATTAGCTAGACTGCTTATGATAAGCATTATTATGCCAAACCATATATTTAAGGAACCTTTTGCTAAATGTTGTCTGTTAAACTGGATGCTTAAGAAATTGTGGTATACTCTTGTGACTGTCTGCAAGATATTTTAAAGACCTTTAGGAACCTCGCCCAACCAAGACCTGGGTTGTGGCCAAACCCTGGTCTTGGGTAATTGGGAAGACTGTTACCAGATGTTTTCCCATAACAAAATATACAAGTCATTCTGAACTTGCCAATTCATCCCTATAAAAGCTGGAGCCCCTCACAGCAAAGATGGAGACCTCACCTATGAGTGGATGCACTGTGTAGGACTTCCCAGTTACTGGGAGTGGTTCTCCAACCCTTCGCTGTGATCGGGGCTCCCCAGTGAATGAAGTGGTCTGGATGATGGTAATGTATTAATGGGGTAACTGGTGATGTATCTTTCTTAATCACTGTTCTTTGCTTATACAGTAATGATTAGATTCATTACCTTGCTTTGTTTGTTGCCAAAATGGTGCACGTGCTAAGCTTATTGCCATATTAAATGCATTATTTTGGGTTTGTGTTGTCTTAATACTGCTAGTAAAGTAAGACCGGAAGGGTCTCTGTTGCTGTCTGTGTCCTCTCTATCACCCATCAGTTAGCAAAATAGACATTAATACAAATGTTTTCTAGTTTGGAAAGGAAGAATTCAATGAGTTTCCAAAATATAGATAGAGACTGGGATATGCAGCTGAATGAAGTCTGTTTGAGGAAAGCAGAACAAAATAAAAGTATCCTTTTTTGATTTTATGTTCAGCAAGAGGCAGTGCCCACCCATCACTGCCCAAGAATTTAGCTGCTCTAGGATCCGCCTCTTAGACATCCATAAAATTAATTGCTTCTCCAGTGAGGCTGGATATACCATTGCTGCCTCTACTAAAAGTTATGTCCATTGTGTCTGAATCCCACAATGCATCTGCATTGGCTTTGTACCTGTGTGTGCTCATGAGCTGAGATAGTCCTTCACAGGCTACATATCATACAGTTCTTATTCCCATACCTCCACAGGAACAAGACTCTCACATAGTTACCATCATTATATTGCCACTAGTCAGATATCAAAAGCCACATAGTCATTGAATAGCTGTACATTTCTAGCTTTATGCAAGCATTTGGAATCAATCCATTCAGCTGACTGTCGACCTTAACCAGCTATTAGCTCTGGAGAAGGTGCAAGAAGTAGAACATGTCCATATCAAGCCATTAGCAAACTACAAAGCTACCTGATACTGTGTATACTATTCTTGCATAGGCAGGCAATTAACGTCAGTAGGAGAAAGTTTGAAAGCTTTCTATAAATAACACCAATGCTCCAGGAAGCAAGGGTCAGAAAGTGCTCAAATGCATGTTCTGAATTCAACCACAAATACATTTCACCTTAACAGAGATGGAAGCCTCTGTACTGCTAGTACAAATGTCAGCCTTTTGTACTGACAGACTTTTACACCCACTTCTACCCCAGTGCATAGAGATCATTGATATTATTGACATTTCACATCCAAAAGGTGTTTTAGGCTTAGCCAGCTATACTCCAAATATCTCCTCACCCCTTCAGAAGAGTGGGGAGTGACTTAGTCAATAAGCAAAAGCTGTGGAGTTTCGTGAAAGAAAGGATCACAAAATCAACAATATGGGGCTTAGGCATGGTCACCTCCAGCACTTACAGGTAAGGCAAAGCAGTTCCTGCAAAGCACCATTATGGAGAAACTCCCACAACCCTTTTTAGTAAGTCAAGATGCTGGGGTGCCTCACTGAAGTGCTTCTATGCTGATGCACACAGCAGGGGAATAAATGGGAAGAGTTATAGATCTGCATGCAGTTACTGGACTGTTACAATGGTGGAATACATGCTCTGTAGGATGAACAAGCTGAGGAGACAAGGGAGAGGAGTTGCCCTTTACCAGAGAGAGGAGTTGGACTGCACAGAGTTCTGCCTGGGGATGGAAGATGAACCTGAAGGAACTGATTGATGTAATTGTGAGGCTACTCTTTATAGTCTTTGACCAGAAAAATTGGGAGAAGTGCCTGAAGACCAGGGAAAAGCAAATGTCACTCATACCTTCAAGAAGGACCCAGCGAACTACAGGCCAGTCAGACTCAATTTGATCCCTTGGAAAGTGATGGAGTAGCTAACCCTGGAAGCCATTTTCAAGCACATGAAAGAGAAGAATCATAAGGAAGAGTCAGCATGGATTCACCAAGCAGAAGTCATGCTTGACAAGCTGGATAACCTTCTATGATGAAATGACTGGTAGACAAGGGTAGAGCAGTGGATATAGTCTACCTAGACTTTAGCAAGGCTCCCAACACTGTCTGCCACAAGATTCTCACAGGGAAGCTGCTGAAACTTGAACTGGATGAGCAGCCAAGGAAATGGAATGAAAACTGGCTGAATGGCCAGGCCCAGGAGGTGGTGATCAGTGGCATGAAGTCTAGCTGGAAGCCAGTAACTAGCAGTGTACCCCAGGAGTCAATACTAGGTTTAATCCTGTTTACTATCTCCAGTAATGATCTAGGTGGTGGTGCAGAGGGTACACTCAGCCAGTTTGTATGACACAAAACTGGGAGCAGGGGCCAATATGCCAGAGGGCCATGCTGCCATCCCAAGGGACCTTAACAAGCTGGAGAAATAGGCCAACCCAATGAAGTTGAGTAAGTGCAAAATCTTTAAGCTGAGGAGGAACAACCACATGCACCAGGACATGTCACGGGCCACCCAACTGGAAAGGAGCTTTCTGAAAATGACCTGAAGGCAGCGTGCAAAGGGGACAGAGTCAGAGTGTGTAAAGGGGACACAGTCAGATTCTTTTCAGATGTTACCAGGACCAGAAGCAATGGGCACAAGCCGAAACACAGGTGACATTGTTTGAATATCAGGAAACACTTTTTCACTATGAAGATGACTGAGCACTGGCACAGGTTGCCTGGAGGGGTGGTAGAATCTCCCTCCTTGGATACATGGTCGTAGTGCTGGGCAACCAGCCCTAAGTGGCCCTGCTTGAGCAAGGTGGGTGTACCAGATGACCTCTAGAGGTCCCTTCCAATCTCAACTATTTTGTGATATTTATTGCTTCCCCCTCAGCTTAACTGAGCTATTGGGACTTTTTCTCATTGTGGTGATACCTTTCTTTTTTCCTCAGCTGCACAGACACTTTGGGACAAGGTTCTCCCCAGCATTTGCTCAGTAAAGCCACAAGTATCAGACTATGGCATCACACAAATAAGTAAGAACAGACCTGCCAGATGGTAAGGTTTGATCTGAGCAGTGCAAGCTTCAGTACTGCTTCCAGGAATTATTGTCTCAGGGACTTCCTGAGTCAGAAGCGAATCTTTGTACTTAATAGTCATTGACATATTTTTCTTCTATGAATTAATCCAATCACTTTTGGAACACATGTAAATCTTTACCATCCACAATGTCCTGTGATGACCAGTTCCACAGCTAAATAGCATGTTACGATGAATTATATTTTGCATTTGGTTTGAACCTACCATCAGCTATGTGGCTTTGACACCCACTAATACTTGAACAGAACTTGATGCAAGAAGTTCCCTATTCAGTTCATGCCATTCACAGCTTTATACAGGCATAACCCAGACCAGTTCTCTCTTTGAGGTTGAAGAGCGTGGATGAAGATTCAGCAAACTGTTCCTCACACAGGAATCATTCCATTCCTTGATCAGAAAACCAGTCACCTATTAGATAGAACATTTCCAGTGTAAATATGTTCTTCTTGAGATTAGAGGACCAATTATAAAATGTTCAAGATGTCAGTACACCATAGATTTATACAGCAATATATCCATTTAGTGATGAACAGTTCAAGAAAGAAAAGAGCACAAGAAGAGGATGTTGCTGAGAGAGGATGATGTTAATTGCATCTAAGCTTCACAATGGAGCATGATGGCTTTAGAGCTGTGAATAAGCCTGGGAAATGCAACATTTCTACATAAGGCAGTGAAAAGGACTCTTAGGACAGAAACAGCAGCTGCAAAGAGAGGAGTAAGTAGCATCCAGAAAATTTGTTTTAACCATTCATGAGATAAGTCACAACCACAGTGTTGATGTTCAAGACCATACAAACAAAAGTTACAGCTGAAATATTCGGTGACTTTTCAACTGTTTGTACAACAAAATGTGAACATGTGAACAAAGACCAAGTGAACTTTTGGTCCTCCATGTAAAAAATGTATTATAGTCCTATTTCATCAGCAAATATAACAAATGGGAAACCAAGAAACTTTATTCCTCAGTTACTTATTTTTGGAAGAAGCCAGAAAGACTTCAGATTTTTAAGAAGACCTAAACATCCTTGACTCTACCACAGCACACAGGCACGTGCCATTTACAAAAATGCTGGCTACTCCAGTGTGTAGCAGTACTGTGTTTGCTTAAAATTTGGCAACCACTCAAAATTTCCTTATTCTGACTCCAGAAGAATAGGTCTTATCATAAAATTTCCACATTTCTTGTATTTTCAGATTGTTACCTTCATCAGCTCTATGCTTCCACTGTTTGCCAGAGCAACTGAAGCCTGTAAAATATTATGTTAGCATGGAGTAGCAGGAGTCACTGGATTTTCATGGTAACTATCTCCAAAACAAGCTCATATTATTCAAAGATGTATTCATCAGCAGGAAATGCAGACCTGACAGCAAACACATGGTGCATGAAGCTTTTCCAAATAAACAATGATTTTAATTTGCTAAAGATAGCTCAACATATTGTGGCAATATCAGGAAGCAATACTCACTCTGATTATTTTCAGCAACATCTGTAAGCAATGTGCACACTGAGTATTTTTGCCTTAATGAAAACTTTCAGGTCTAACACAAGAAGTAAAACAGAAACTGAAGATCTCAAAACAGAACCCCTCAGGTTCACCTCTGATGTTTACAGAGGAAGTGAAAAAACAATGCAAGATTGAACAATAAACACAAGGCCAAATAGAGGGATTATTGCAGTGAGTGTAGTGAGGCTGATAAATGAGGAAGAATTCAATGAACTTTTTTGTTAACCCTCTCTGCACTAAGAG
Organism: Corapipo altera; assembly: GCF_003945725.1. Classification (NCBI taxonomy): domain Eukaryota; kingdom Metazoa; phylum Chordata; class Aves; order Passeriformes; family Pipridae; genus Corapipo; species Corapipo altera. The sequence goes on from NW_020884881.1 coordinate 8,544,718, forward strand.
GATAATATGGATATGCTAACATGGGATGTTTAAGTTTCATTTATGAATTTTTCAATAAGTAAATAAAAAAGAAGGAACAATAATAATTTTGCCATCAAAAACAGACTTTACATATTTTTTAAAAATTCCTAAAGAAAAGGAAATTTACAGAAACAACGATAATGTCAGATCATTGTGATCATAAATATTTTATTAAACTCTTCTTGCAGCCCTAGCCTTGTAAAACCTTGTACTTGAATATTGAGCTTATTCTTTTTTTGTGATAATGACTGAATTTAGTAATTATATGATAATTATAGAGATTTGGACAATCTAAACTGTTAGTCTATAGCCCACCAGTTGTGCACACAACTGGTGCTCTGCTAAATAAGTTCCATTTGCAACAAAGAGATCTGTTGCATATTGATTTAATGTTAACAAGTTAAAACATATTTGTTTTCTGTGATTTCTGACTTCATATAGGGTGAATTGTGCCTGGCTAACCTGGTGGCCTTCTACAACGGAGTGACTGAATCAGTGGACAAGGGAAGAGCAACTTATATATCTGCCTTGACTTCTGAAAGGTCCTTGACAAGTCCCACACAACATCCATGTTTCTAAATTGAAGGTATGGACTCTTCTAAGAATAAGGAGTTGGCTGGATGGCCACATCCAAAGAGTTGCAGTCAGCAGCTCGATGTCCAACCCCAAATCAGTAACAAATGATGCCCTGGAGATGCCTGTGTCAGGACTGGCACTGTTCAACACCTCAAAGACACAGGCAGTGGGATTGAGTGCACTCCCAGCAAGTCTGTGGGTGACAGCAAGCTGAGCAGTGCAGTTGATATGCTTGAGAGAAGGGATACCTGGAGAGACTTTAACAGGCTTGAGGAATGAACCCATTTGAACCTCGTGAGGTTCAACAAGACCAAGTGCAAGGTCCTGCACCCAACTGAAGGCAATCACCAGTATCAATACAGACCGGTGAATAAACAGACTGAGAGCAGCCTTGCAGAGAAGAAGTCGGGGGTACTGCTCGATTAAAAATTTGATATGACCTGGCAACGTGCACTTGCAGCCCAAAAAGCCACTCATATCCTGGGCTGCATCAAAAGAAGCATGACCAGCAGATCAAAGGAGGTGATTCTCCTTCTCTACTCTGCTGAGACCTACCCAGAGTACTGCATCCAGCTCCAGAGTGCCAGCACAAGAAAGACATGGACATGTTATTCTGGGTCCAGAGGTGAGCTGTGAAAATGACAGAGCACCTCTGTTATGAAGAAAGGCTGAGAGAGGTGCAAAGCTGGAAAAAGACAATTTGTCAGGGTGACCTTATTACAGCCTTTCAATATATAAAAGGGGACTTATAGGAAAGGGGGAGAGACACTTTTTATCAGAGCCTCTAGTGACAGGACAAGGGACAACAGCCCCAACCCAAATGAAGGTAGATTTAGATAATATATAAGGAATATATCTTTATATACTTTTACTATGAACGTAGTAAGACACTGAACAAGTTTCCCACACAAGTTTGGATGCTCCATTCCTGAAAGTGTTCAAAGCCAGCTTGGGCAGGGCTTTGAGCAGCCTGATGTCATGGATGGCAGAGGAGTTGGACTAAATCATCTTTGACTAAATGATCTTCAAATGATCTTTGACTAAGTGATCTTTAAAGGTCCCTTCCAACCCAATTAATTCTATGATTCTAAGACAGGAACAAATACTGAAGGACTGGAACAAGGACAGATGTGAGGCAATGTCACTGCTGTAGAATCTATATCCTCTGGGCACAGAACGATTGATAGAGTTAGATCTCTCCATGGGTCTGTGCATCTACCAGAAGGTCACTTCTGGACCAGAGAGCATAAAAATCTGCATTCAATCATAGGCAGGCCAAGCACAGAGACACCTGGAAGGGAGGTTGTGCTCTGCATATCACCCAGTGCAGTGTCAAATGCTTGTCCTCAGATCAGATGTGATAACCAAACCTTGAGCTATTTTCAAGTTAAATCTGGGCTGGCCTTTGAAAGCTTGAGCTTTCTGACAAACAGGGCTGAACTCCTCAATCCTGCAAGAGAAACTATCCTTCCTTTTACCTAAGTGCTCTCTAACTGACCAAATAATTTTGGAATCCTTGTCCACAGGGTCATGGGTCAGAACTCACATATCCACAACCAAACAATTCACCACAGGATGTGCAGATATGTGTGTTTACAATGTTGCTATAAATATCTGCACAATTACAAACAAAAGTAATGAACTGCTATTTAAATCCAATAACTTCAGTGTTTTTGTCATCCTTTGGCCAATATCAGAGTAAATCACTGCATGCAGGTAGTTTTGGATTATGATGTACCTGAAACAAGGTATATTTCATCCAGAAGTGTTTGTAAGTAGTTTATCTGGGATTACTTCTGTAAAATCAATCTGAATTTTAAGAATTTACTGAAGACTTTGACAGGAAAATGAGCAAGATTTACACATGCCATGATCCAGATCTGGATCTGTAGTTAATGTTCCACTACAAATATTCTGTCCTATATACTTAATTTTCAAAAAATTCCATTTTTGGTGGAATGATGAGAAAGATAGCTAATTACAGTTTCTTAAATTAAACTAGCTCTGCAACAGATATTTTGGAGGAGTTGACTATGATACATAATGCCTCACAGTCTCTCTTTATGACTCTGTCCAAAGACAAAATCTGATTAATTGCACAGTAAAAACCTTGAACAACCTCCAGACAAACAGAAAATATGAAATGCCAAAATTGGTTGAATCCAAAATCTTTCAGTGCACATATTTCAAAATAGCCCAAAGCACAATTTTTTACCAATAAAAAGACTAAATCAAATTATAATTGATCAAATAAGGACAAGACTTATCTACAGCCATTCACAACCACTGTGATCAAACGCAGAAAAGTAAAGCTATAATAGCAAAATGGGGGATTTAAACTTTATTTCAGTGGGGCAAGCAATACAGTCACATGAAGAAATGTATTTGAAATAAGAGTGAAATAATTTTAGCTAATGAGTATTAAAATTAACTCTCAGCTTCAAAGACTTCTTAATCATGGCCAATACATTGACATAGTACCTTCTATCCACTGTTTTGTGGGAAAAGGTTAGCAAAATGCAACAGCAAGAAGCTGCACAAAACAAGGCTTTAATATGATGCATGTCAAAAAATGAACCAAAAATGAGTAACTTAAAGATGGTGCAATACATTTGGAAACTCTGACAGACTGAAAAGCAATGCCATTCAGCAAGACTGGACCAAGATATTGTTGCCTGGCTGCTGACCCTGCAATTTGGGTGACTAGGTGAAAACTACACAGAACTGAGAAGTGATACTAACTCTTTGAGTATAACATCAGCAGACATTAAGACTTTCTGAAATCTGTCAGCCACTAACACACATTAAGTCCATGTGAAAGAAGCTTTTTTTTTTTTTTCAGTGATTTTCATAAATATCCTAGTACCTTTTAAAACTTCAATTATTTTTGCTTCACTGATATTTTAAAAAGAGTTCTGGCACTAATAATTTTTACTAATCATCTAGGTCCAAAATCTTTACTTATGCTCATTTTTACAGAATCACAGAATATGCTGAGATGGAAGGGACCCATGAGGATCAACGAGTTCAACCCTTAGCCCTCCACAGGACCACCCCCAAAAGTGACACCATGTGCCTGAGACTATTGTCCAAATGCTTCTTGAACTCTGTCAGCCTTGTGACCACTTCTCTGGGAGCCTGTTCCAGTGCCCAACCACTGCCCAAAAGGTGAAGAACCTCTTTCTAATATCCAGCCTAAACCTCCCCTGACACAGCTTCAGGTCGTTCCCTCAGATCCTGTCACAGAGAAGAGATCAGTGCCTGTCCCTCCTCTTCTCCTCACAAGGAATTTGTAACTGCAATGAGGTCTCCTCAGTCTCCTCTTCTCCAGGCTGAACAGACCAAGTGCCCTCAGCCGCTCCTCATACGGCTTCCTCTCAAGGCCCTTCACCATCTTTGTTGCCCTCCTTTGGACACTCTCTAAGAGCTTAATATCTTTCTTATATTGAGGTTACCCAGATTGTCATGAAACAAAAGAATCCAAAAGCACATGGGTTGGACACAAGCCCTTACTGTGCATGACTGCTGAGAGATCAGGAATGAAATGCAAATAATTAATGAAAGCCTGAGAATTTTTAATCTACAACTAAGGGATGAGATTATCCAGCTGTGAGTTTGGGACTGACCTCTTTTAATAGAATGGATATATTTGAGATTTGGGCTTTGCAAATGAGCCATAACTAAGGAAAAGAACCTTCTGCTGTGACAGGAGAGGATTATGGTGATTTGGCTGCTGTTCATGAGATCCTCTCCAGCACTGCAAAATCTTTGGGGGGACTAAATTATTTTGGGATGAAAAAATGAGTTATTATTCTGAGAGTATTTATTTTATAGAAAGTACAACTGCTGGCCAATATATTGACAACACAGGAACTTCTGGAATACTCTTGCAGTCTCCAAATACTTACTCCTGTTATTATACCCTCAACTCATGCATCTAAATATGGACTAATTTTAGCTTGATAATAGACATGTGGGGACAGTATTCATCAAAAGGCTGAGGCCATACATCAATAATAAGTCACACTTCACTTAGTGGAACAACACCTACTGGACAACAATGTATCCTCTGGTAGAACTAAAAATATATCTATTAAACCTAAAAATATTTGTAGAAATTAGAAAGCTCATGTTTTATAATCACTGGCCAATAAGATATTTTTTCTGTAAACTGCCAAAGTAAATACTGAAGTAATATGAATAACTGTCTATATAAGGGCCAAGAATCTTCTTCCTTACTAAAACCAGTGTATTCAATCGACCAATAACTGAACAGACAGAGAGAGGGAAAGTTACGTTGCTGGATTATGATTTATCTTGGTGCCACATTCTTAAATTCTGCTTCAGGGATTTACACTCATTTGCATCCCTATCTTTATTTGTACTCTATAAAAGCTGACGACAGACAGACGTTATGGTACAATAAAAGGGACCCATAAAAATTAAATTAAAAAAGACAGACAAAACTCTAGACACAGGCAAAATGCATCATACCTGTAAACCCACTGGTGCTGTATAGTATTAGCTCCAGTTATTAAGAAAGAAGTGAAATAATCCCAAGATGAGCAGTGCTATTCAGGTCAGACACAGTGTTGGCATCTATCTGGTGAGCAAAGCCACTTCTGCAGGCATTGTAGTGTACATGGGACTGTCTACACTATAAGAAAGTAGTGTAAGTAGAGGCAGTATCTTCTAGCAGACCAAACATTAAGAAGTTGACTATTGCATAAACCAACAGCCCTATTATATCCTATTATATGCAGGGTCCATACATTTCAGCCACTCTGAAAGTGCTGATTCTTTCTTACTCAGTGTTGTTTTATCTCAGCCACAGGGACCTCCTTTTTAAGCCTACATCACCTTGCTAGTTATCATGGCCAAGTGCTACATCCCCACAGATCAGCTGCTTCCTCTGGATCAGGTGGCCCTTAATCCTCTTCCTCCTAGTTCTCTTTAACATAACCTTGAAACCAGTGAACCAGAAATTTAGGCTTTATGTTGCACCTCCTGAGAAACCAGCAACAAGTCCTACTTACTAATTTTCCAGTTGTGTTTTTTTTATTTAAAGGTCTGATCAGCTTTAGGAAAGCAAAATTCCAGCTCTTCAAGGAGCTAGTCAAGATGATCCCTGGGGAAACTGTCTTCAGGGACATGGCAAATTTTTAAGGACATCTTCCATAGAGCACAAGAGTCAGGGATCCTCAGGGACAAGAAACTGGGCAAGGAAGGCAAGAGACCAGCATGTCTGAATCGGGACCTGCTGGTCAAACTAAAGGGCAAGAAGCATATGCGCAGGCAACAAAAGCAAGGACAGGTAACCTGGGAAGAATATAGGGACACAGTCTAGTTGCATAGGGATAGGGTGAGGAACACCAAGGTGAAGCTGGAGCTGAACTTGGCAAGGGATGCAAAGAATAACAAGAAGGAGTTCTACAGATGTGTATGTTAGCCAGAGAAAGAAGATCAAAGAAGGTGTATCCCCCAATAAGCAAGGCTGGCAAACTGGCTAGCAGATGAGGAGAAGGCTCAGTCTTCAATGGCAACCTCTCTTCCCATATCTCTTAAGTGCATGGACTGTAAAAGTAGGACTGGGGAAGCAAAGTGCTTCTCACTGCAAGTGAAGATCAGGTTCATGACCACCCGAGGAATCTGTACCTAAGATTGTACCTGATCATTGTACCTGATGAGATACATTCCAGAATCCTGAAGGAATTGGCTGATAGTTGCCTGTGATACTTGAAAAGTCATGGGAGGCAGGTGAAGTTCTAGCTATTGGAAAGAGGGAACACATCTATCTTTAAAAAGAGTAGAAAGGAGGACCCTGGGAATTACCAAGCTCTCAGCCTCACCTCTGTGCCTAGGAAGATCATGGAACAGATTCACCTAGAAGCTAAGGCACATGCACAATGGGAAGGTGATTCAGAACAGCACAGCTTCACCAAGGGCGAGTCCCGCCTGACTAACCCAGTGGCCTTCTGTGATGGAGTGACTACATCTGTGGACAACAGAAGGCTACAGATCATTCCCATGAGGCCTTAGAGATGATCCTTCATGACATCCTGGGTTGTAGGAGTCGGGTTTCAGGAAGGTGCCGAACAGCACCCTGGGAGATGTAGTTTCCCAAGTACTCCATCACATGGGCCGTGAGATACCCATGGTGATTGGTTGTTAAGGTCACGTGGTGTGACGTGTTAACCCCTCTATAAGCTGTTGTCTCATTTGAATAAAGAGGCTTTGGCAGTGAACCCCCAAGCCAGCTGGGTCCGTATGGTTTATTTACTTATTATATTAATGAGCTAGACTGGGTGGACTGTTTGGTGGATAAGGAATTGGTTGGACTGTCACATCCAGAAGGTAGTGGTGAAGGGCTCAGTGTCCCGATGGACATCAGTGACAAGTGGTGTCCCTCAGGGGGTTCTGTACCAAGACCAGTGTTATCTAATATCTTCATTAATGACATAGACAAAGGGATTAAGTGCACCCTCAGCAAATTTGCAGATGACACCAGGCTGAGTGGTGTGGTTGACACACCTAAAGGATGGGATGCCACTGAGAAGGAGCTGGACAAGTGCAAGAAATGGGCCCATGGGAATCCCATGAGGTTTAATAAGACCAAGTCCAAGGCGCTACACCTGGGTCAGGACAACCCCTGGTATCAATACAGTGTGGGGGATGGACAGATCAAGAGCAGCCCTGCCGAGGGGACTTGGGGATGCTGGAGGATGAGAGGCTGGACATGAGCCGGCAGTGTGAGCTCACAGGCCAGAAAGCCAAACGTGTCCTGGGCTGCATCAAAAGAAGGGTGGCCAGCAGGGTGAGGGAAGGGATTCTGCCCCTCTGCTCCACTCTGGTGAGACCCCACTTGGAGCACTGCATCCAGCTCTAGGGTCCCCAGCACAGGAAGGACATCAACCTGTTGGAGCAAGTTGTGAGAAGGGCCACCAAGATGATTAGAGGAATGGAACATCTCTCCTAAAAGAACTGAGATCGTTCAGCCTGAAGAAGTTAAGGCTCTGGGGTGACCTAACTGCAGCTTTCCAGGACCTGAAGAGATCCTACAAAAAAGATGGAGAGGGACTTTTCACAAAGGCATATAGTGACAGGACAAGAGAAAATCGCTTCAAAGTGAAAGAAGGCAGGTTTAGATTAGATATTAGGAAGAAATTCTTTACTGTGGCACTGGAACAGGTTGCCCAGAGAAGCTGTGGATTTCCCATTCCTGGAAGTGTGCAAGCTGGATAGGGCTCTGAGCAACCTGGTCTAGTGGAATGTGTCCCTACTCATGGCCAGGAGAGCTGGAACTAGGTGATCTTCAGGGTCCTTTTCAACCCAAACCATTCTATGACTCTATGAAGTGAAAGCTTTGTCCCTTTAACAGAAGCTGTTTAATCAGCTGGATACTGGCAGAAAACATCCTGAACATCATCTTCAGTTTCTAATTTGGAACCACAAAGTGCATCATCAGCTGTTCAGCAGGAAAGAGCTGAAAATTTACTTGGGCTTTAAACTACCCATTTGCTCTGTTAACATATAGACGTATGGCAAAGCAGTGCACCCCAAAGGATGATGAGAGGGCAAAAGCAGGCAGAAAGAAGACGAATTTCAGGAAAGATAAAGGGAAAGAACTCCAGGGACAGCTTTTCTTTTGAGCAAATCCAAGTCTTCTCTGGCCTTCCCTAAGAAAAACATAGTTTCAAGCAGCCTTAGTTTAACTTAGAGGATCCACAGAACCAAAGGATACCTAGACTGTATACTATTGTATTAGAAGCATACCCACCACTAGGTGTCAGCCCAATTTAAGATATTATATGTACAAATTTCTTTAAATAAAATCTCGCTTTAGTTATACTTTAATCTTTTAACTATATAATGGAAATCTTCATGCATATTTATATAACACATGTACATTTATAGCACTCAAGCTGACTTTAAGGAACATACCTCATGACAATTTCAGAAAAGCATGTCAAAAACCTTTTTGAAGCTGAAGTAGTACACCTGCTTTCACAAAGCTACATTTCATAGAATCGTATAATCATTTAGATTGGAAAAATACTTTAAAACCATCGAGTCCAACCATTAACCCATCCCTGCCAAGTCCACCACTAAACCATATCCCTAAAGGCCACACCTACATGTCTTTTAAATACCTCAAGGGATGGCGGCTCCACCACTTCCCTGGGCAGCCTGTTCCAGGGCTTGACAACCCTTTCAGTGAAGAAATTTTCCCTAATATCCAATCTACAGCTTGAGGACATTTACTCTTGTCCTATTACTTGTTATCTGGGAGAAAAGACCAACCTCCACCTGGCTACAGTCTCCTTTCAGGTAGTTGTACAGAGTGATAAGGTCTCCCCTGAGCCTCCCTTCCTTCAGGCTAAACACCTCCAGTTCCCTCAGCTGCTCCTCATCAGACTTGTGCTTCAGACCCTTCACCATCTCCATGGCCCTTTTCTGGACACGCTCCAGCACCTCATTGTCTTTCTTGTAGTGAGGGGCCCAGAACTGAACACAAAATTTGAGGTGTGGCCTCACCAGTGCCCAGTACAAGGGGACAATCACTGCCCTGGTCCTGCTGGCCACTGTTGCTGATGTAGGCCAGAATGCCACTGGCCTTCTTGTCCACCTGGGCACAGTGCTGGCTCATGTTCAGCTGGCTGTTGACCAGGACACCCAGGTCCTTTCCTGCTGAACAGCTTTCCAGCCCCTCTACCCCAAGCCTTCCATGGGGCTGTAGCATTCCATGGAGTTATTGATATCCAAGTGTAGGACCTGGCACTTGACCTTGTGGAACCTCATACAATTGGCTTTGGCCAGCTTCCTCTGCAGAGCCTTCCTATTGTCCAGCAGATCAACACTCCCACTTTGGCACCAGCTTGTTGCAAACTGACTGCGGATGCACTCAATTCCCTCATCTATCATTGATAAAGATATTAAACAGGACTAGCCCCCGTACAGAGCCATAGGGAACCCTACTAGTGACAAGCCACCAGCTGAATGTAGCATTCACCACCACTCTTTGGGCCTGGCCATTCAGCCAGTTTTCTACCCAGCAAAGAGATGCCTGTCTGAGTCCATCCGTTTGGGGGCTGTGAAGATTATGCACCTTCATGTACAGAGAACAGTGAACAAGCTCAGGCCTATGGACAGTACTTCATCTTTTTAAAATTTAAAGCCCTGACAGTTAAAACATGAGTCGAAAAGGTTAAGATAGAATATCTGCTCTGCCACTGTTTTCTGAAGCAATGAATCCATTAACACCACAGAGCCCCTGCTGGTTACAAGATAAAAGCAGATGGACAATTTATCAGCATTTTGTCCAGGAGAGAATCAAATAACTGTCATATCACTTCTGAACAGGCTCTGCCTGAGCACTTTCTGTCATTCAGCTTAATACCACCCACTCTCCAACTGCAGGGTTGAAACAGACACAGTGGGGATATAACACAGGAAAAAAAAATATTCAAGGTATTATGCCTTCAGTCATAAATATGCACGGGATCTTCAAAGCAGACTTCAAAAACAAAAAAGGTGTTTATGAAGTCTCCTATAATTAAATTTTCATTCTCCTCTCTAGGGAAAGTATGATGACACAAAACTGAATGTGGAAAAATGGATCTGACTGACATTGCTTTCTGTCAGAAAGAGCTTGCAAAGAAGAGTCCTCAGAGAATACCTAACACAGCATTTGAAGGCTCATCAGGTGATGTAAAGCACTGCAAATAAAACAATGGGAGAGCAGGAAGAGGGGGAAAACAACAACAAAAAAACCCCAAACCAACAACAAAACCAAACCACTTAGAACATCCACCCCTCCCCAAAAAACCCAAATTCATTCCCACTCACCCATCCCTGCAAAACAAAACAGAAAGAAAATCCAAAAAGAGTCTCCCCCAAAAAAGCCCAACAGAACTAGAAATGGTCCACGGAAAAGAACTCTTCCAGAAAAACACCTTCCTTTCCAGCAATGCAGAAACAACAGCCTACAATCTTTCCTTGCACACAGCCTCCCTCTCCTGTCAAAAAGATGAAGCTTCAGTTCTGAAATAGGCTTGTATTACACTGCGACACACAGTCCTTTCACAGCTGACCCAGAGTCTCTTTCTGCTTCCTGATATCTCACCCTATCAGCATCCTAAAACATTCAAATCAGTGTCAACACCAAAGCTAGGAATGATGAAGAACTTAGGGAAACGCTACACAATTGATAGCAAAAGCCAATCAGAGATAGCTGATATCAAGGACAGACTGAATTAAAACATGAAGTAGAAAATTTTATTTCAAATATGATAACGGATGTAGCCAAGAGGGGGAGAAGGGCCCAAGACAAGAAAATGATTTTCAGAAGAGACATCAGAGATCACCAAGAACAGAAGGCAAAAATGGCCTTTACAATCCCAAACAATCTGGAGCTCCAAGCAGGATTTCATTTCTAAACCTAATCCTAGGAATGGGATGAGCCTCATTGCCAGACGTGGGCATAATCCAGACAAAAAAATTTCTTGTGGGGCTTCAGGTGTGTCTTCTAGAAGCTTGCCCTTTCCTTTGGAGTCCCCTTTGCAGCCTTACTCCCACAGAAACTCTAGGATTTACCCTTCTGCTAACCCTAGGGATGGGCACAGGCAGAGCTTTAAGCCATGTTCTCAGAGGTGTAAAGCTGTTGGCAGCCCAAGCCTTCCCTGGACAGTTCCCTTCAGCCCACACCAAGTGTAACTTGAGGCTTTGCTTTGCTCCTAACCCTAGCCCTTCTCTCAGCCTCAACCCTCAGACTCCAGCTCTGACTTAGTCCAAGTAGGTCTTAGGAGAGAGGTCTTTTAGCAGCCTAAACCTTCTGTTGGTGCCCTCTTTGCACACATAGTCTAAATGAAACCCTAGACTTTGTCCCTCTCCTAATTGTGTGCTATGAACAGGCATAAAGGTGGTCTAGTTAGGAGGAAAGGAAAGTTACTAAACAAAAGAAAATGTCTGCTGAAAAATACTGACAGAGAAATGCCAGCCAGCCTGGGAAACAAGAACCAGCTGCTCTGCAAGGAGACCTGAGCCAGGAGCCGAGTGTGAGGAAGGCAGCAGTGACCTCCCCAGCAAGGACAAGGCAATTCAGTGCCAAATGGCATCCAGAGGCAGATCTGGGCTGATACTGTCCAGTAATCACACAGTAAGTCCACAGTGGTGAGGCAGGTCCAAGGCCAAGCCAGGAAGCCAACCTGCAGGCCCAGGTCAGGATTAAGGAGCTTTCCTACACAGCTGTAATGCAGAAGATGCAGGGGCCAGCAGTAAAGCCTCAGCTTAAAAGTAGGTCCTAAGGGAAAGCTTCAAAGTGCTTTTCTGATGGGGCACTGGAGATCTTATAGATGTAGAACAGCTGAGCAGGATAAAATTGCTGAGAAATTGGGATGGTCAGGAAGATAATACTAAGTGACTGTACATGTTAGTACACACATACTCCTGAGCAGAAAAAAGTCTGGGGGATTTTTTAAGTCAAATAAATATGTAATTCAGGCCCATCTTTTCCCTTATGAACATTACTTGAGTGTTAAAGATGTCAAGAAGGTAGGTGAGGCAATAAACTTTTGTAAGTATTGTTTATATATTGTGTGGTCACTTTCCCAGCAGAAGCCCACTGTGCACATGAATATGCAGTCCTAACTGCAGAACAATGTGCAGGTCTGGGAAATATTTACAGAGGCACAAGGCTTTGGCTATTACAAAACTGGGATTTTTTTTTTCACTAGCATCAATGCAAGTTCTAGGCGAAAAAGCTTCACCTGTGTAAAGACTGGAAGTGCACAATGTCCTATGAGCAGATCTGGTACAAAAATCCAACACCAGTGCTTCATGTATGTGATCAAAGACTGAGAAGGAACACAGGGCTCCCTGTTCTATGACAAGATCTATACAGAAATGCATTGGTGTATATCAAATTACATTTTTGCTGGGTGGTCAAGCATGGCAATGGGCTGTCCAGAAAGCCTTTAGTCCATGGAGATATTCAAAACCCAACTGGACGTGGGCCTGAGCAACCTGCATTTAGTGACCCTGGCCTGAGCAAGAGTTGGACTAAGCAGCCTCCAGAATTCCTTGCCAACCTCAGCTCTTCTGTGATTTTGAGATTTATTATTGTTGAATATTGACTTGGTGATGAAATAACAAATGTTGAAGTCTGAAATAGGTGTATAAAACTCAGTGGTCAACAAGAAAGCACTTCCAGATCCATTTTACATAGAGATAAAACTTAAGCTTAGTCACAAAATAGAAGTCACAATGCCACATTGTCTGGTTAGATATATGGGAATTAGCTGTAACAACTGAAAAAATATCAACGCAATATTAGTTAAATGTTAGTAAAAACATACAGCCTTCATAATAATTTCCTTTCTTCTTTGAGGTTATGCAAACTAAAAAAAAAAAACAGAAGTAAAATTAACAGTTCAACTGTCACAAGAGGTCAGGTCACAACAGTCACAGATCTGTTGAACATATCAATATGAGCAATTGTGTTTACTTTGCTGACTGCCCCATAAATTCCACCAAAATCAATTTAGAATGAAGATCAGCAACAGAAGGGCAGTCTATTTCTCACCATCACCAACTCACAGTCCTGTCTGGACAAAGCCAGAAGCAACCTGCTGACAACTGCACACAGTTCTGTTCTGTGTACTCCAATATTATGTGAAACAAAAGATGAAAATCTTATTATCACCAACTGGTTTAAAATGACAATCTAATTTGGAATTTTGCCCATCCACTAATCATATAGTCATGTGCACTGTAGATTTTACTACCATTTATTACTGAGAAATGCAAAACTGCCTGATTAACTATTGTATTAGCTCTTCAGAAATTCTGTCATCTAACACAACCATACTGACAGATGTCAGGAATCTCAGCATTAAGAATTCCAAATTCGACAAACAAAAGCTTGTCATGTGTGGTCTGCAGCTGAACAGAAGGGAAAATAATTCAGATTGGAAGGGATGTTTTTAAGTCTCCAGTCCAAGCAGACTCCAGATTGACTGCTCCAGGCAGTCAGCTCTGAGGTTAGGCCAGTTTCATCAGGGCTTTATCCAGCCAAATTGTCAAAGCATCCAAAGACACAGACCTAACAACCTCTCCAGGCAACCTGCTGTACTGCCTGACTTGTCTCAGTGAAACAGTCATTCCTTATATCCAGTCTGAACCTCTCATTTCAGTTTATGCCTGCTGGCCTTCATTCTCCTACCATGCACCACCTACATCTCCTGGCTTCACCTCCTCAAAGGTACTGGAGGTTGCTCTTAGGTTCCCCCCACAGCTCCCTTTTTTGGGCTGCAGACATTCCTTCAGTCTCTCCTCACTGGGCAGGTCCTCCTAGTCCACAGTTATGTTGCTGGCCCAATGCTGAAAACAGATTTCACTTAGATTGACATGCTCAGTAACCTTCTACTGTGTGTTCATAACCCACCTGTAACACAGAGAACTATTTCACACTGTAAAGGTACGACAACCAAATAGTAAGGGGATCCAAACAAACATCAGTTTCTATTCCAGATATAAAAGGCAGAAGATAAATAGATTATGTGGAAGCAGGCATATGAAATCAGCAGAAAATAAAGAGCTTATTTAACCACATTTGTAAAGAACAGGAGTAAAAACAAACAAAGACAAATTACTTGCTTATGCAGACAATAGCTTCTTGCCCTCATGCCTTTAAATTTTTTGCTTCTGGACATCACAAGAAGGAGACTTGATATTTTTGGCATTGCACTTTGCCATTTGGGACTCTGGGGTAATTCTTCCTTATTCCTAACCTATAACCCCCAAAATATCTGAGAGGACATTTTGCTGTGTTTCAACCAAGTTTGTGTTGCTCACAAGCAGTGTGTAATGGGAATTTTCTTTACTATGAGCAAGCTACCAGCTGAGAATGAAACACTGAAACTCCTAAGCTTTGTTTGGATCTGTGACCCTACTATATGCACCATTTTCTAGGGGAAAAACAAGCTTAGTCTGGGAAAAATTCCTCATTTATGTTAAGTATAGTTAATGCTTAATAGACACCTAGTGGTACTCTCAAGTAAGATTAAGAAAACTTTAATGTTGCATTGTCAGTAGTTAAACCCAGCCATCAGACTCATAAAAAAGATATTGCAGATGGTTAAAGTTGCTGTCTCTTCACTGAAGGCAAAATGAAAGAAAACTGAAGGTCAAGGAAGAATGGAATTGGCTACCTGGGAATAAAACTGCATAGCTCCCAAAAGGCTGAAGAGCAGCTCATCATGGCAATGCTTTATAGAAGAAAAGGAAGTAAAACAGTATCACTTTGATTAAAATTTATTGGGACTCCCACTTGCATAGGTACAGTCAGAACCAAAAGTGTGAGGCCAAATCCATATCACACATGAATCTGCTTCAGAAAGGGTAATTCACCATATTGACAGGTTATTGAATATGAGTAACTAGTCACCTACCATAAGCATACAAGGCTAGTACATGCAGACAGTTTCATCAACACTACCTCTTTTCTCCCAGAGAGGAATACCATAGGAAAACATGGGAACTATCATTCCCTCTGGGTCTGATGGCAAAGGACCACAATCATACATAACTTGTAAAAACACTAAGGTAAAATGGTATCAAGATCAAGCCTATGAATTTGTTTGCAAGATTATGAGGCTACTGTTTATGAATATGCTGAGCAGGACACTGTCCCTTTCTAGTCCTACAGCTGAGGACAGTAAGGAGGCACAGTTTAAACCAGATGTCAGACGGTCCCATGACCTGCAGTCCCTCATCCCATAGACCGTACACTGACTCATTATCCCCATGCTCTCATGTCCAGGCAGCACCAATAAACTTTTTGAAGGTTTTCTGAATTCTTACCCCCATCAACTACTACATGGAGATAAAAGAAAGTTCAGTTACAGCAGACTCAAATCTATCATTTCATTCACTTAGGAAGTTTCTCTGTGGGTCAATGTCTTCTCCATTTATGCGTGACATTACACTAATTTCAAGAAAGTATAACAATATGCATTACGCATTGGATAATGAGGCCACGGAAATTGTTCTATCAAGCCAGAAGACTGGCTGATCTGGAATTATAGCCTGTGGCCAACAAGAAATGCTTCAGAGAAAAGAATAAAAAACCTTGAGTGAGACCGGAAAAACTGATTAAAAGTTCATTCCACAAAGCACAAATCTTTAGCTCTGGAAATTTTTTTGAGTATCCTGTGCTCTTTTAACTCAGTTATGCACTTGTACTGTAAGGCAATGAGTCCTATTGCCCCACTAGGATATTGTGAAGTCATTGTTCCCTTTTCATTCATATCACATACCTTGACTTTCAGTGTAGGGCTAGAGTAATGGCTGTGCTTAAGCAAATGAAAATAGGTAACATGCAGAGAAATAAGAATGTCCTGCAGGAACTGTTGTGAGGCAAAAACACAGTCCACACTGTTGAAAACAGTGATAGGAGATCAGAAAAAGGAATCAGAGTCACTTCTAAGCATGAGTGGGTACCAAGCTACACAAACTTACGCAAAGAAAAATAACTGTTCAATGTTTACAAACTGGTAACAGTGAATACTAATACAACATGGAATTGTAAATATATTTGCTTGTAGATTTGAGACTGAACGCAGAAGTCTTTGTATAACTTCATCTTTGCTAGCACTCATAGAGGTTTTTTTGATCTACACTCTACTCTGTCATAAGACTCTTCCCAAAAGTGTGGCTCCAGTAAATATACCATCATAGTAAGAAAATTCCTTGCTGCTTTTATAAGGGAGATGCTGTGTTAATACTTAAGACACTGCCACCGTCCATGCCTAAGCCACACCCCAAACCACACTGACTCAGTGAACAAAACACACAGATGATTCTGGCCACCATTTTCACTTCAATGTAGATGTTTAATACTTTTATTCAGGTATCAGACTGACCTTAGAGAACACATTGTCCTCTTCAGGGGAGCTCATCTTCAATTCCTTCTTTCTCTACCAGATCATTGTAACGTGCACATCAGTTCCAGGGTGCCTACTTGAGGGCAGTCATCAGTCTCCTGTGAAAGGCTGCAGCTCTCAGGATGAGATGATGCACACAAGTCACAATCCCAACAAGCACTTTGTATCCAACCACATTAGAGGTGCAGCCACACTACAGCTTGCTCCAGTTCTCCAAAGGCATCAAGGACTGCTGCAAATCTCACCACACCTTCCTAATACATCAGATATAACAAATGTGGCCAAGAACCAACATTTGTTCACACAACTGCAAAGTATTAGTGACATAACCCAGATGAAACAACAACCACAAATCATCTGCAGGAACCATAACTTTATGTATAGCCAATGACCCATGTCTGCACAAACTAGAATATTCTTGAAGGTGGTTTTAATGTGTCCAAAACCAGCTATTTTGTGTTCTAGGAAAAAGCTAAACTAATTAAGGACTAATTAGTATTTCCTGAGCAATAAGTTAGACCAAAACCTTGTAATTTGTGTGAGTTCTAATAAATTTTTTAAGACAGACTAAGATTTGGTTATCTTTTCTTTTTTTTTTTTAACACAGCACAAAATTCAGGTCACACCAAAGCAAAACTGCTAAGAGTAACAAAACCCACTGGAATGTTTGCTTAAAGTTAGTAATCCTCACACCAACTATATGACACAAACTGTAACACAATACTAAAGCCAGTAAATCCAGTGTCAAATTCAGTGTCAAAGAACTGCAACTACAGGTGTCCCTAGCTGTAAATTATTAGAGTGCACTAAACATTTTTTCATGAAAAGGAGGCTTTAGATTAATTTTTTAAGTCTATTCTTAAGTCCCATTTGAGTGTAAAATCAAAGTTAGCTTCACTAGAAGCAGAATTCATCTTCTGTATTTGTGGTACCATTTCCACAAGCTTTATACTTCAGCATGATGGGGGAAAAATACTATTATATTCCACACCAGACAGATAACTCCCATTTTGGGGAAACAGTTCTGTGGCCTTAGTGATGCAACTTTCTGTTAGCCTTCTTTGAGTGCTATGTTTTCCTGATATATTACATATTTATATCTATATAATACTACATATTTATAGATATTGCAAGATAACTCAAATTCATTCAGTTAGCAACTCCATCTTTCAAGACTTAGGGTACACAGCTGCTATCATTGCTTCTGCTGACTCCTGTGAAATGTTAGATCCAGCAAATCACAAAGTCTTTGAGCCATTGCAAGGAGATGTATTGACAAGTCAGTCTACAATCAAAACCAAGCACCAGTTAGAGATGGAGTGGCCCTTTGTTGGTCTTAATGGTTAGACAGGACATTCACACTCACAGACAGAGCATTAGAAAGAGTGCAGAAATATATGGAACTTCCAGAGCAGAAAAATATTAAAGAGGTGCTACAGAGGTAAAGGGCTTTGCCCTTTTCCCATATTCTGATAAGAAACACATTCAGACAATCACACTTTACTATCAGAGCTCAACCCTTCTGCCAAGACATCAAGACACTACCACTCAGTCTATCACTTCTAATCACTTCTACAGATAGGAATGATATCTTCACCAGATTTTCCCAGGAAAGTCCAAGAAAACTGGATGATATAGATGCTTACCAAGACTACCTTGTTCTTTCCACTTTCCTCTGATCTAATTAATGCACTGCAGAAGTGCATTAATTCCCAGATTCATAGAGACTTATCAGAATTTGGCATCCTCTCCAACCAGTCCTCCAGGGAACTACCACCTGCAGAGGAATGAAGCTTGGGAGACACATTAGAAGTCTGGGGTTTGAGACTCCCGATCTCAAGTAGCTGCTTCCTTTATTTTTTCAGACACCTCAGAAACACTAGCACAATTTTTTTGTTCTTTACCAATACAAGCGGAAAGAGGAGGAAACATTAACCCAGGCCTCAAATTGTCTAGCTCAGGAATCTACAATTTCAACAAATTATTTACTTGAGGAGCTACAAATGGTCCAAGACAGCATGCCAGCTGTCTACAGCACCATGGAACAAGCTGGGAGACTGCAATTACACAACATTTATTATAAAGGTGGGTAGAAGACACACATTGATGATTTCAGACATCTGTTGTTTCAGGCAGGAGTAACAGGGTAGAAACCAAAAAGGACCGTGTTTGACTGACTCTGGCTGGCCACTAGGTTACCACCAAAGCTGTTCTATCATTCCCCTCCTCAGCTGGACAGGAAAGAGGAAGCATAACAAAAGGCTTGTGGATCAAGATAAGGACAGGGAAAGATCACTCAGCAATCACCATCACAGGCCAAACAAACTCAACTTGGGTAAACTAATTTATTGCCAAACAAATTAGATTAGGGTAATGACAAATTAAAATGAAACCTTAAAACCCCTTTACCTCATCCCTTGAGCCTTCTTCCATGGCTCAACTTCACTCCCTCCCACAGGATGCAGTCCTTCAGGGACAGACTGCTCCAGCACAGATCCCCTGTGGGGTCACAAGTCCTGACAGCAAACCTGCTCCAGCGTGGGCTCCTCTCTCCACAGGTCCTGACAGAAGCCTGACCCTGCATGGGCTTCTCATAGCATCACAGCCTTCTTCAGGAATCTTCCTGCTCTGGCATGGGGTCTTCCCTGGGCTGCAGGGGGACAGCCTGCCTCATCATGGGGTCTTCCCTGCAGGAAAATCTCTGCTCTGGTGCCTAGAGCACTTCCTCACGGGTCCTCTGCACGGACCTCGGTGCGCGCAGAAGAGCGGGTATGTTCCTGTCATATATTCTCACTCCTCTCTTCCAGCTGCTATTGTGCAGACTTTAGGAAGAACACATCAAGCATATGTGAAGCAATGAACGTACGCAGGGAGAGAACCACCTCAATTCCAAGCAGCAATCCCTCAAATCTCAGCCTATCAATACCGCCAACAGTCCGGACGCTTTCATAGAGGGTATGTGCACTGCTGGGCGGACCCCGGGGTCCGGCTCGGCAGCTCTATTGGGCCGCTGTCTCGTCAGTCACCGGGAAGGGGGGGCTGTCGGCGGCTCTGTTCTGTTTCCCGGGCGCTTGCGCGATTCCCGCGGGCGTTTCCCGGGGGGCGCGCGCTCTGCCCGCGGGGCCGGCCCTGGGCCGCTGCCGTGTCCATGGAGCGGCGCCGTGGGAGGGGCCGGAGGCCGCGGCAGGGGCGGCTCGGCGGGGCCGGCTGACGGCACTGCGGGCGCTGCAGAGCCGGACAGGCCCGCACCGCCCAGCCCAGCCCAGCCCAGCCCAGCCCAGCCCAGTCCAGTCCAGCCCAGCCCAGCCCAGCCCAGCCGCGTCCCCGCGGATGGGGTGAGGGCAGCGGCTCGGCCATGGCCAGCAGCGGCCCCGAGGAGGGGGAGGCGGTGGCGGGGGAGGAACAAGCCCTGAGGAAGCTGGTCGTCCGGCTCCAGAACGTCCAGGAGAGGAAGCGGCTGGAGACGCTGGTGCAGACCCTGAGCGACCTGCTGGAGCTGGCGGCCCGGCAGAGCGGTGAGCGCCCTGCCCTGCCCTGCCCTGCCCGGCCCCGCCGAGTGCCGCCCGCCCGCCCGCCGCTGGTCGCTAACGCGGTCTGTCTGTCTGTCTGTCTGTCTGTCTGTCCCCCACAGCTCCCCGGCTCTTCAGCGGCAAAAACGTCCACGTGCCCGTGCTGCTGGTGGTGGATCTGTACCCGGGAGCGGCGGGCGTGCAGCAGGTCAGGACCGGGCAGGGCGAGGGCCGGGGACGCTCCGTGGGATGCGCCGAGCGCTTCGGCCCCTTCCCGGGTTAGAAGTTGTTGTTCCGCTTGTTGATTTCTCCTTAACTTGCTTTCTCATGGGCCGCTTCTTGAAGTGTTGTGATCTGTAGAAGGGCGCTGTCACCGCTGGCGTTTAAAGGGACCAAGTGCTCCAGGTCTTTGCAGACGCCACTTGGCTGCGTCTCTGTTTAAACGGCAAAAGGAGGCGAAGTAGAAAATAAAAATTAAGCGATGTGAATACTGTGTGCTGTAGGGTTCTGAATTACCAAGAATGTTATCTAATATAATTTTGACGTGTCAATATTGAATTTTGCCATGGTTACACAAAGTTCCGAAAAGCAGAATTTTACAATATGTATTCATATATGTGCAGCCCTATCCTTGTACTAGCACAGCTTTTTAAAGGGAGGAGGGAATCTTTTATCTAAGAGTAAGTTCTGCAGTTTAAGGTTCTGCCTGCTCCTGTAACTCAGCACTGGCCCATTTGGATTAGGTGTGGCACTTGCACGATTTGATGTTGTACTTATGGTACAGCTGCCAAACTTGTCATACAAAACAACTCCATCCTGGCAAGCATTTATTAAATTTCTGACTATGATATGCTTAAAGGATGTTTATAAACTCCAGGCTTCTTTGCAACTCTTTTTTTTTTTTTTATTATTAAGCCCATTTGTATGGTAACAGTATTTTTTAACATGTTTTGTTTTTTCAATTCACCTAGAAGGCAAAACATAAATTACACTGCAAATGCCTCTTAAATAGTAGTATATTTTAAGGAGTTTTGTGTTTTGTCGGTTTGGAGGGTTTTTGTTTGTTTGTTTGTTTTTTTCTAATAGACCTTAGCTAAAGGCCAAAAGCTCAAAATTCAGATTAAAATATGAAGCTGTGTTTGTGTGGTGGTTAATCTGGAATACAGTGATTTGAGGTTTTCTTTTGAGACTAAATATTTGTGCAGTGTCTGGAGTTTTTACTTATTTTACTATTTAATTGTCAGGTTGTTAAGAAATACAGAAAAATGAATCAGCAGTTATTTTCAAGATAAAGCATATTATATATATATATAGCAATTTACAAAACCTCTACCTAGAAGTTTAGACTAGGAAATAAAACATATGAAATCCAACCACACCAAGCAGTAGGTGTGAAATGACAGCACAAGACTCTCAGAATTGCATAAGGAAGATAGTGATTGTTTAATTTACGTTTTAACTGTGTTGAAATACCTCATTCCAAATTAATGCATTTAAAATTTATTATAATCTTCTATCTGCCTACATTTGCAGTCAAACAGTGTTTCAGTGTAGAAGTTCTGGAGCTCCTTTGCATTACTGTCTTGTGTTGGAGTATGAAATTCATAGCCAGTGCAAAGCTCAAATCCTGTTCCTCATAAAAGGTCTTAGGCAACTCTTCCTTCACATTCAGTTCTGCTATTTACAAACATTCTCAATATGTTAGCAGAGCTCTCTCTTCTTGCTTCATTCACTGCTATTTGTTTACAGTCTTTGTGAATACACAATTCTCACTTTACAGCAGTGATGAAGTAATGAGGTCCTGATTACAGTGAAGTCTCTTTGCACTACCAATGAATTTTCATTGAATAAATGAATTAAACAACCTCTTTTGCTTTCAGCATTATAAAAAAATTGTCTCACATAAGAGAATAAAGGCAGTAAGAGACACAGCTGAAGCGAGAATTTTCTTTACCTACCCTCCTTAACTAGTTACAAAGCATAAGGTGGTGCTGCTGCTCCACTGACTTGTACAAAGTAGGTTTCCATAGTAGATCAATATTGCAAGTACTAGTGCAAGTCAGACTGCAGGCATAAACCCTGCAAGCTTCTTCAGAAGTAGGAAGGTACTGGTCTGGAAAGTCAATGGTGCTTGAAAGTAAAATAGGCGTCCTTAAGTAAATATGGTTGTTTTCTGCAGTTGCTTTGGCAATGACTGGAGCAGCTTAGAAACTCTACAGCAAAATAAGAGTACACTTGAGTAAAGAGCAGTCAGCAGAGGTTTATTGTCTCACATAGAAGGGGTGACCTAATGTAGTATAAATTCATTGCATGCTAGAAACAGAAGGGGTCTGATTTAAAAATAAAGAGTTTCAGTGCTGCCACCAAGTGTTTCTGTGGGACCTGTTTAAGTGTTTATAAGGACATCTTTGTTTACTTATCCCCCCTTCCCTGTAACCTTTAGGATTTCTATTATTTAAAAGACTCTGACTTTCTTACATAGTTATTGAACAGCTAATAAGTTCTCTGTTATCTCAGGTTGTGATTGTAATATTGAAAAATAGACTACATATCAGCAGGGCAGATATTTCCATTGGTCTTCTCTAGATCCACCATTTTTATAGTTGTCAATAGTTGTGAGTCCTAACAATCCAAATAAAAATGTTCAACGGGAATATGAATTTCATCAGAAACAGTTTTAATACAAAAAGGAATCTTCTAAAGTTATTAAGCAAGTTTTCATCAGTTAGGATGTCCAGAAGTGGGACTTTTAAAAAAAAATCTTTTCTAAGAAATACACAGTTTGTGAATTAATAGTCACCTCTACAATGTTTCTGAGATTTGTACCTGACTGACTGTCACTGATAGACTTTTATCTTGGGGAGGACTGATGCTTGGCAAGACTATTTGTTGTACCTACATTTAGTCAGGGCTCAGTTATGCAGACTAGCCCTGTCATCCTGAATGTCCATAGTACATGATTTGTAGCTCATGTAGAGCAAGCCAGCTTGCTTTCCAAGGAAGCAGAGAGCATGGAAATTGGCTTGTGGTAAAGATCAATCTATAGGCATTAAGATTGTAATTTGGCTCTGCAAATCTGAACTCATACAGAAACAAAACTACTGCAGATAGCATGAGCATAGCCCATGTAAACAAGTACGTAAAAGACAAAAGCAGAATTCTGATTCCCAGGGAGCTGCAACAGCTTTTTCCTACTCTCCAAAGCTGTCAGCTGTCTAGATTGAAGCCTCTGCTGTTCCTTTGGGTGACTCTACACTACCAAACCTGTAATTCCATGTCTCTAGTCTTACTGATTGCAGGGTTAGGGATCATGCACTTTCTGTGAACTTCACTGTTAAACTCTTTGAAGGTAGCCATTTACATTCCTGTTGTTGGCTGTCCCATCTTGACTCCTTTGCTTTACATAACTCTTCTGTGGAAAACTGATCCAGTTACACATATAGTTTTTGTGCCATACTTATCTTCTGGTTTGACCCTATTCTTAAAGTACACAGGCCTGCTTCCACCTTTTTATTTATTTATTTATTTATTTATATGATCAAGGAAGCTTTTATGCCTTATTATAATTCCTCTTTGTAAAATCTGCTTCGTCTTGGCTTTTGACATTTCACTACTTCTCTTTCAATACAGAGCAGAGTTCTTGCTCATCAGTTAATTATTTGCACAGATTTTGCTTACTGTGTCCTCACTGCAGCCCATTCAATCATATCAGCCTGAAGGCATTCATAAGACAGCAGCTTTCTCCAATACAGATCATAGAGGAACATTTTTAGGTTTGGCATTATTTACAGATGTTTGAAAGTCAAAGAATTTGCATAGAATGAAACATGTAGTTATTAGGAACAAATATATTGGGATTAGTATTATTTCATTCCTTATGAACTCAAAATTTCCACTGCCTTCATTACATTTTGAAAGCACACAGTATTGATGATTGATAGCAAGCATATGAAATATGTGCTATTGTTTATATATCTCATCCCTATTTAAATCATTGAACACCTTTAAAAACCTATACTTTATCCTTATAATTTGCAATTAAATGGCAAATTCTTATGGAAACTCACATTCTTCAATAAAGGTGGACCTTTAATAGTGCAGAGCTCTTTCCTAGCCCATGATGACGTACTGTGGATTCCATCATATTTTCTGTCTGTCAGCATCTCATATAACTGTGTGCCCTTTATCCTCAAACAGTGCTGAAGCAGATTGAAAGTGGTGTCTTCCTACAAGCAATGCATTCAGAATCATTATCTTCTATGTTTTACCTCCATCTTTTAACTTTTCATGCCGTTTGTCTTGTCTTGTGTCAATTAATTTTCCCGTAGGGATTTAGCTAGGTAACTTTTCAAAACAGCTGTCTTCCAAAAGTCAAGAATATTAGAAGATAGCGTATAAATTCCAAGCAGAGTATCTATTCTAAAATAGCTGCATTTTTATTTTACAGATGGGTTGGTCACTTCTTTGTAAATTAATAGAAATTTGTCCAAGCACTCTACAGAACCTAGCTCCTAAGGATGTTGGGAAGGACTGGGAAGTCCTGGGTGTCCACCAGTAAGTATTTTGTATGCAAAGAGTCTGTCAGAATGCTTGATTATTGTGGCAGCATATATATATGCAATGAAATGTATTTATATATCGTTATTGCATCAGCTTCTTTTTTTGTGAGTTTCTTCAGCCTTCAGAATGGGAAAGTCACTCCAGCAGGGACCTTATCTGTGTATATAAATACTTGATGGACAAAGTAAAGGTGACTGTGCCAGGCTTTTCTTGGTGACACTCAGTGACAGAATGAGAAGCAATGAGACCAAATTGAAATACAGGAAATTCCACTCAAACATAAAAAAAAAAACAACCAAGCAACCTTTTTGACAGATGCAGTATTGCCTGAATGGTTGTGTGTGTTCTTTCCAAATGTGAGGAATTGTATCCACAAGCCTAAAGTAATGTAAATCAAGAAGAGGAGGTTTTGTCACACTTAATATTATTGTTTAAAAATCAAGTATTTAAACTGATTGCCTGAACTACCTGTGAAGTCAGTGGACATAATAACCTTTGTAAGGGATGATTTGTTCCATCTTTTTGTTAAGTTATCCTGGAGAAAATTGTGGTTTGGACTTGCTCTTCTCCATCCTTTAACTGTCAAGGGAAGCCTAAGCAAGTGGTTTCTGGATGTTTGTGGTTAGATGGGATGAAAACCCACATAGTTTAGCTGAGTGGTTGTCCAGTAGCACAAATGCTGATTGTAGGTGTAGGTACGATACGAATGGGAGTTAATTTGGGCCTTGATTTGATGTTCTCTACTTGGACAGATTTCTTCCTTCAGGGCTGATAATGACAGCAAGCTGCAGCCTTATAACCAAGTGAACATACCTCTCTAGTCTTCACCAGACCCTTCCTTGGATAGGATAGCATGAAGATGCATTTTGGCTTCTTGGGGTTTTGTTTATTTGTTTGTTTTCTAGTGGCCAGAATACATGGTTGGTAAGGGAATGAACTCCCTTGAAAGATGTGTTGGCAGTTTTTGTTGGAAAGTAAAAGCCATTTGGGTTGCTTTTCATGAGCAAGAAATAACTGAGCTGAAGCTGTACAAGCTAGTTATAATTTCTTTGAGAGCTTAAACGCTTGTTAATTGACTGAAAGTTATTCTGAAAGCTGGAGATATTGCTGTTCATTCTCAGGTCCCAGAAAAATTACATTTTGAGGGCTGATCTTTCCCAAAGCCTCTTCAGAGCCTGCACAGTGCATGTGGTTGAACAAAGCATCCATGTCAAACTTCACTGAAGATCTGATGATAGCACTGCTGTACACAATACCTTCCCACTACCAGTTTTTGCCAACTGTGTATCCCTGTCTGACATGTTGACAGTTTTACGTGCTGTGGAGAAACTTATTCTTAGTGGGGGAGTGGGCTCAGGTGTTTCTGTCAGTACCAAAGGCAGAGCAAGCCAGCTAAATTATATCTCATGTTCCCAGTGCATGGATTGGACCAGAACTGTAGTGAAACAACACCACAAAGAATATGTGCTGTTTGCAGCAAGGCAGGAAACAGTTATGATAGAGAAGAAAAGGTCATTTTTTTTTTCAAGAGATTTTACCTTTTGTGTGTGTGACTGTTTTAGGAGAATAGAAATTTTAAGCTAGAAGAACTGTTTCTTTCTTGTGTCTCAACTATGATCATTGCAGTCATGTTTACAAACAGTAGTTTGCTATTGGTTTAGGTGTTCTTGACAGGCAATGCAATAAATAATTAAATAGTTGCTGCCACTTGAAGAGAAAGGAAGGAAATTCCTTTTAGTGTATTTGCATCCTTTCTACAAGTTTAAAGAGACTTCCTGTTTTGTAATCTTTTATGTTAAACTCTCATACAGTAGAAGAGTTTAGAGAATTTTACATCCTCCTTCTTAGTTATACTTGAAATGGGAGGATATATGCAGGGAATTTTCTAAAGATAAAGGATGTTATATCTCCCGTCAGATTTTGCCTTTTGTGTCTCCTTTGGTCATCATAACTACCACACTAGTGCTACAACAGAGGAGAGATAAACTAGCAACATCATAGTATGAGGGGAAAACAGTGATACATTAATTCCAGCTTATAAAATTAGACTTCAGCAAGACAAACATCATTGCCAGAGTTGGGGAATGAAATTAGAATGAAAATTTAAGTGCTGTTTATGCTCTTCAAGACAGATCAAGATTATGAACTGAAGTATCATGAAGTACTGCACAATCCATTTTTATTAAATATGATATATACAACTCACATTTGAAGTTTATTAATATTGCAGTTCTCTAAAATAATGAAAACTAAAAAAAAGTTTCTTTAGGTGGTTTTTTTTTGTGTGTAAATCTATTTTTATTTAGTTTTTAATGATACAGTCTCTTTTTTTCCCCTTCTTTTGAGATATGCTTCATTCAGTGTGAAAGCTAATCTCACTGTTGCTCTTGTAACATTAAAATTTTTTTGAAAAAATATTGACTTTGCTTTTAAAATTTTATTTATTGAAGAGGTGTTACAGATTTTTGATCACTGTTTTACAGGTGGTAGTTTGAGCAAAATATGTTAAAAATATCAATTGAATTTTAGGTGCCCACTCTGATACATGCCCTGACTTTTGCAGTACTTGGCATTGTTTGTCTCTCTCTGTTTAACAAGTCAGCTGTGGTTGGCTGTGCTGCAGCATTTCTGAGGTTTATGTTCGTGGGTCTCAGGCTGGGCCACACAGAAAGCAGGGCATGTGAAATCAGCAGTGCAGGAAATGTTTCTTTTTAGTGATTTGTCCAGCATCATGTAAATGCTGTATGGTTGGATCCTTAGGTGAGGTAGAGTTCTCCAAGATGCTGTTCAAGTTCTTTAACTGGGAAACTGCTACTTCTCTTCCAACAAATCCATGATTGTTCACTGTAACTGAGCTCTTGCTACAAACAGAGCAGTGCTGTACTGTCCACAGCCCAGCGCTCTGTAGAATAACCACCTCCTGGATGACACTTGTCCACTGTAGAATTAATTTATAACTACCTGAAAATGAAAATAAATTTAAAAAATGATACAGAATTATTTTAGTGAAGTATGATCATAGTTAAAATTTCAACATTATCTCATTGCTAACTTGAAAAAAATATAAATCGAAATAAAAGTTTTTTTAAAAAATTAATTAAGAGCTTTTTAAGCTTTTGCTAGTTTCTGTAATTATTTCTGGATTTATGTAAATGTTAGATTAAAAAATTGTATATGTTAATATTTCTTTAACCATAACTCTTCCCCCCCCTTTTTTTTTTGTTTTTAATTTTTAGGCAGATTCTTAAAATGCTTACAATCCACAAAGGAAATACAAATCTTGCTGTAATAGGACTAAAAGCATTAAATCTACTCCTCATGTCAGGTATTGTGTGTTTTACTTTCCTAGTTTGTCTAAACCTTTAAAACACAGAACTGTGATATAAAGTGTGTGACATGTCAGACCAGAATTTCCTCTCTGTTTTATTCCATGAAATCGCTTGTCATTTGTACTTGTATACAAAATACAAAGTACTGTTTTGCACCTTTTTTACCCAGTTAAGTGTGATTTCAAGGCTGTGAAGAACATGACCGATTAGTTATTGATTAGAACTTGTTATGAGCATAGATACAAATACTTGCTGTTAACTACTTAAGTAAAATAAATAAAGAGTGTTTTCTTACCAAAGTACAAATTTGGTGACATTCTGACTTGCTTCCTTTAGCACTGGCTACTACTTTTGAAAACAGTAAATTATCAATGACTTTTCTGTTTTTCTGCTCTGCAGAGAGAGACCCAATCTTACCATTCTTGATCTTCTGTTGTAATTAAAGAGACAACCTAAGGGAGAGATTCTGCTCATTTTATTCAAGCGAACATATAATATTACAGGTCTTGTTATAAAGCATTACAATAATTAATAATAACAATAATAATAGCAAAATCTGGCTATTGATGAGTTAATTGTAGTCTTTTAATTGTGAGATATTGAAAAGGGTCTGGCTGCAGCTGAAACACTGAAGCAGGCATTATGCATTCTATTGTTACTGCTGTAGTTTGAAAATTGTCATGAAACAGATCTTTTTGCCTACACGTGCTATAGAGTTAATATTTTTTCAAAATTGTTTTAATATTATAAGAGCAACAGTGAGTTTGGCTTTTCAGTCCAGTTTCGGCCAGCAGAGAGGGTGAGAGTGATACAGATGGACTGATTTCATGGTTCACTGTAGTTGACAGGCACATTTCAAATCCCGTATTGTTTTCCTCACAGTGCAGTCCTGCCCCCTTTCTTCCATCAGCTTTACTTAGTGAAACTTCTTAGCTGCAAAAGAGGGGGGGGTCGATGGGTTAATTTTCTACCAGTTTAGAGAGGTGAACTGGCTCACTGAAGAGTCAGAGAAGTACCAAAGCAGTGCCAGGTGGGAGCAAGAGTGGAGAGGGAAAACTGTCTTTTTGACAATAAAGTTTTAGAACATTGGTTCTGTTGTAAAATACTGCCTTAAAAGATAACTTTGTCATGGGTTATGGATTTGAACAGGTGAATTTTAAGGACAGTATTACAGAATTTTAGATTTTAATGGTTAAGTACAGTGCTTCAATGAAAGTTGAGAACTAATCAGTGCAACATGTCATCTCTTCTGCTATTCAGACATAATTGCTTTCCTGCTCTTGGAAGAAGAGGTGGATGTCTTTTCCTTGGTATTTAATGCCATGCACACCTTCCCTAAAAATGAAGAGGTCCAGCAACATGGATGTAAAGCATTACACAAACTTTTTGAGAAAGGTATTTATATCTTGTAGTTTATCATGTTTGAAAAATGTATGGATTGGGAGAGGATGGCAAATGTTGAAATGCACTAAATGAATTTTTGCATTCCAAACTGGTTTGTGTATTATGTGTGTTCTTTAAATGAGTTAGCACAAAACAGATTTTCCAAGCAATATCACAAATTTGCTAAATTAGAGCAATGAATATAACATCTTTTTAAAAAATGAAAATGTGTCTTTATTTCTGACTCTAGATTTAACTGAAAAGCAAGGATTCAACATTGTTCAGTAACACTGGGATAAAAAGTAGTGACATTTGGTTTTAATTCTCAAACCCAGGATTTAAAACAGGATTGAGTGTTTAAAGACTGGTAAATTTTAGTAACATGTGAACAGTTCTAAAATGAAGCAAAATATTTGTACTTTAAAAAATACTTGGTTCTGCTTTTGATCATGATAATACTAAAAGATGATTGTGTATCCTTATGATATTCCTCTGTTTATTCTGAATTTCTGCATGTATTGAATTTCTGCAGAATTCTCAGGAACTGTGTGTGTAATGGCCAGCAGTCCCCTTGTATTGTCTAAATTGAGTTTCTTGTTTCACAATAGTGAGAAATGCCATCACGTGCTGTACTCCTTTGTTTCAAAGATAGTCTCCAGTCCTTCAGATTGGTTCTTTTTGGCACCATTTTATGTTGCTTTTTCTAAGTTTTTCTCCTACATATGTGTGCTTGGAATTATCTTCAGTGTTCCTTCCCCTCTTCCACTCTCCCTAAACACTTTTGTCCTGCTGTGTTTTCTCTTCAGTCTCCGTAAAAGGCTGACTGTGTTAGATTTTCTGTGCCTGTTTTTTGTAAGTGTCTGATTTTTACAGATCTGCCTGGTCTTTTCTACCTCTGTGACACCTTGTCGCAGTGTAATGTGGATATTTGCCTAGCCTTAGCTTGAACCAGACTCAGAAAATGATCCTACTTATGAAATTTAAAAGGTGCTCTTTCTCAGCCTGGGTCAGTCCCCTTATCTGGCTCATTGCACAGCCATGCAGTTATGTCAGTGTGAATAACAGGGACCAGTGGAAAAACCTGAAGCCATTAAAGTAACATACTACTGAAGCATGGCTGAAGTCTTTATGGGAAGAAGTCCATTATCAAAAAAATTTGAGAAATTAAATAAAATCATGGAGTATGAAAAATGACATTCCATCAATTTTTTTT
This sequence comes from Corapipo altera, assembly GCF_003945725.1. Lineage (NCBI taxonomy): Eukaryota > Metazoa > Chordata > Aves > Passeriformes > Pipridae > Corapipo > Corapipo altera. The sequence continues at coordinate 8,575,250 of NW_020884881.1, forward strand.
CACTGTATGCTTAGCTTTTCCCTCACTTACATGCTGTCTTGGTTTGGAATATCTGATGTTTGTTCCATGAAAAAAGGTAGAAGACTTTTTCTAAAATACTGATTCACAGGGTAGCATTTAAAAGTCAGGACTCAGTTATATGAAGCGTAGGTTAAAAAGAGGTCTTTATAAAGTAGCTCAGTTTTTAGTAAAAGGAATTGTGGAAGATGGTGTGAATGGAGAGTACCTTACTTTTGGTGAAACACAAAAAATAAATATAAGGAAACTTGATAAAAACAATTGTCTTTTCTCATTAATCATTTCCTCTTATTTCCTCAAAACACACTGTATCTCTTCTTTTTCAATTTAGTTCCAGAAGAGCAGCTGACTGAATTTGTGGAAAGCAAAGATCATACGATCATACTGAAAGTATTTAAAGAGTTTCCAGAGAAAGAAGAGGTGATTCTTCCTGCACTTTATTCATTACATTCCTTAGCTGGTCCACGTAAGTATATTATTAGAAGTTATTTTCAATTCCTCATCTCCCAGAGCATACATCAGCTCACATTGTCTGTGCTTGTAAACAGTAATCTTTGTGTGATTGTAAAAAATCAGTGAGAACTGGTTGGGAGTTGCCAGACAAGTCACTTTTCTGTTTTCTTTGGGAAATACTTTTTTTTCCATGGGGTGTTTTTTGTTTTTAGCCATTAAAAGAGATATCTCTCATAAATAACAGACAAATACTTTCTTCTGTCTGGAGTAAGTAGTAACAGAGATGTTTATCATGATTGTAGAGGCTGAAGTTCAAGATCCTGCCTCGTCGTCTTTTAATACTTGAAAAGTAAGATGTATTTATTGACAAAATAAATCTTCAATGAGTTTGTGTAGCAGGTAAAGAACACTTTTGGCAAAGTCTGTTTGACAAGGGGAAAATTGCCCGTGCAAATTCAATGGCCAGGCCTGGGAAAAGGTATCTGAGCTCAGACACCTGCTCTGATCATTCAGTGGTGGCTGCAATGTCAAGTACTGGTAGCACTATGCACATGATAGTCTTAAAGTGTCCTCAGGTGTTGTGCAGTAAGACTGGAAGAAAATGTCTTTTTTATGTTTTGCCTCTGATAACAGCAGTCCCTGTTCTGGGCAAAATTGGATCCTGAGAAGTGTACTTGATTTGCGTCAATTTGTTAACGGCAATTTGATCTTGTTGACACAGAGGCAGTTTTTGTCAGCTTCCTGCTGGTAGTCACAGTTTTGAGAAGCATAGAGCAGAGTTCTGCTCTCCATGTCTTTCATGAAGTACATAATATTGTGCCTCCTGCAAATGTTTTTCCTTACAAAGCCTTGCTCATACATCCTGTCTGGCTTTGTAGCAACTGTCTTGGCCCTGTGGATGCCACTAAACAAGAACCACATTTCATCAGACCCACATTTCATCAGACTCCAAGATAATTAGTTTCCGTTTCTCAAACTTCTTGCTGTTCCAATCTGTGTTTAAAAAGATAGGTATTTTGTGAGTTAGAAATAATTTTACCCTAGCCCAGAAGTTATTGTTGTTTTCTGGGAAAGAAGATGCCAGATTTTAAGTGCTTTTCGAAACAGTAAATAAAAGTAACAATAGAAGGGCATGAAAAAGACCTCTGTAAAGTAGATATTTAGTACTCTCATTTCTAATATGAAAGATTGAAAATAGCCAGAGAAACAAAGACAGCTTGCACATAAATGTGCAAAGCAAACATTCATACTCTTGGTTTGTGGCATCCCACAAAAACTCAACAAAATATATTTCTTTAAGGCCACAATGGAGAAGTTAATTCACTGGAAGCACACACTGTAACTTATCCAGTAGTAAAATGTCTCCCCACACGCCAAAGTTCCAAAAGAGTACCTCACTATGCCTTCTTTCACTACTACATACATAAACTTTGTCCCAGCTTACATGCCTTGAGAAATTGAAGGGTAAGAGTTTGTTCCAGTGTGGTACAAGAACTCTTTTAAGTAGCCTTGATGGCATGAGAAAATTCCTTGATGGCATGAGAAAATTTCTTTGCTGCTGACTGTCCTCCGAAATCTGTAGTGGAGTGATGGGTGACAGAATGTTAGCCATCTAAATGATAGGCATAGGGAGCCAGCCAGGCTTCTGTTTTTTTTAGTAGGGAGAAAGAGGCACCTCAAGAGGACATTTACCTAACCCTAAACAGGCTGTATGTTACAGCTGGGATGATACACCATACGGAGTGCTCAGATCTTTCCATCACTTACTGAGAGAGCCTAAATTACCACATTCTGGTGGTTAAGATTAAACAAAATCTGTTCCACCTCCTTTTCTCTAGCTTGTTCTGGGAAATGGTGACTCCCTGCAAATGTACCATTGCTTGAGTCTTACAGAATTTAAACATTCATTTCATTGTGCTCCCTTTGTAGTAATAAATTTTGGAATCTTCTGAATGTTTTAATGTGTTCATAATTATCACCTGCAAAATTATATTTTACTGTGAAGTGATGCAATACTGTGGAATATACCTTTAAAAAGGTGATTTCAGTTGAGAATGGCATGATAAATCGCTGTCATATTAAAGCATTGTAAAAGGTACCTTCCTTCACTATCAAATAGAATGCTTCAGAAGTGCTTCCTTCTCAGCTTGCTTTTTCACCTGGAAGGTTATCATTATTTAATATTGAGAGATATATTATTTTGAAGATCTTTAAAAAGACTAATTATCTTTAATAATACAGTTGTGAATATTTTTCTCATGTTGCATCCAGGAAAGCCAAGCTGTTGAAAGAACAATTAAGAAAGTTTATAGACCTCAGCAGAATAATGCTAGCTGCCTTGGAGTCAGTGACAGGACTCCTTTTCATTCATTGGGGTCAAGATTTTGGCCAAGATTTTTGGGGTTCATATTCTTCTCATACCCTGGGTAGACATACTACAAGGATGTTTTCATACACTGTGTTTTAACTACCATGATGCTGTTTTGTCTTGAAGTAATACATATAGGATCTCTCTGTCCTCAGTAAGACTGGATACAGTCTGTCTTTGTACTGGCTCATGTGATTATCCTGTTGGTTTCTGTATCTGGCTTGACTAATAAGCAGTAAATAGGTTGAGAGTGACCAAGCACTGACACAGTTTTCTTGGAGAGGTTGTGAAATTGCCATCCTTGGAGATACTCAGAAGCCATCTGGCCGTGGTCCTGGGCAGCCTGCTCTAGGTGGCCTTGCTTGAGCACATGGATGGTACAAGGTGACCTTTAGAGCTACCTTCCAACATCAATCCTTCTGTGATTCTGTGAAATACAGGATTTGCAGTGACTTTCAAAATATTGCAGGAACAGTAGATGAAAATTTCTGTACCCTCAGTACACAATAGGTGAACAGTAGAATTAATTTAAATTAAAATAATTATTTTTTTTGAAGAAAAAAGTTACATAAGATTAGTTGTGAGGAGGTTCCTGTTACATGGCCTGATATAGAATAGAAGAAATCCATGAATGTTAATACAAACTTTGACCTTAATGAATTATTTCCAGATGTTCATAGTTATTAATATCTTCTCTGGCAATACCAAGAAATAAAGCCACTTTTCTCTCAAGTTGCAAGGCAAAAACTGAAACATAGTTGCAGTTTTCTACATAAATCATTTAACTAGGTCTGAATTTAACTAAGGTCTGAATTAGAATCCAATCAACTTTTCTTTCTTTTTTTTTTTAATTACGAAGCAATTTTTATTTGTTTCTTTCTTTAGCCAGTAATGTTGAAGTGCTCATGTCTGGAGATGTTCGCTGCTACAATGTTATAGTGGAAATGATGGAAAGTTTCCCCAACAGTGAAACAGTTCAGGAAGTGAGTTGCTGTTTGTTGCACAAGCTTACTTTAGGTAAGTTCACAAAGTTGTTTATAGTCAGCTTATTCTGTGTAAGAGTTGGAGTTTAATGGCAGTGTTGCAGGCAACAAGGCTACTAATATTCCAGTTAATCCTCAGGGTGGTGTATAGATCCATGTCTCTAATGATGTAAACATACTGAGGTAACACTGGCCACAGTCAATATGGTATCCTTTTGTGTTAAACATTAGTTAACAGTCAGAAGATGCCATAAACAAGTCAAGTGGAGGGGAAGTAAAGAGGCAAAAAAGGGAGAGAATATAAGAATAGGAAATCAGCAGATCCCATTCTGTGTAAAGTTACTGTAGAAAGGAAGAAAGTTACTTCTGGTTTTCTTTTTTTGAAGTGGAAATGCTGAATGTGTGGGAAAACTGGTGCTACAGAATTACCTGGAAGGTGTTCTTCAAGTCTGTATTTTTCCTTCTGGCAGTGTATTTATTTTCAGAGACCTGTGCTGCATTCCTGACAGTGATGGTGCCTGTCTCAGGGCCCCCTGTGCTGCAGCAGTGAAAGAACCACTGGGTCCTGGACTTGCCTTAAGTACTTTGGTTGTCTGGGCTTACATGGGCTTGTGTCACATCAAGAAAAATTATGCCAGTGGCAAAATGTTTTGCCTCTTAGCAACTCTGTACTCTCACTTGTGAATATAATAAAGTGATCTGAGCAGTTGCCAAGAACCACGTAATAGGAAGTTCAAATAGGAATAAATATGTTTTTCCCCCTGCTGCATGCAAAACCATTGTGAGCAGCTGCCTGAGCAGCCCTCACTCCATCGCTGGTTCTTCATCAAGGACTCAGCCAAGGTCTTTCTCATGAGTTAGACTTCCCAATTCTTGCAGGTGGTGGCCTGACGCTACTGCAGATGGTGGTACCAGTGCATGACTCCCCTTAAGCAAGTTAGTCTCATCCTTTCACCACCTGTTTCTGCTTTTTTGTGCAGATATTGTAAAAAATACAGATCAGACTTAAGTGCAACCCAGAGCAACTTCCAGTTCCCCTTCAGAAAGCCAAATACAATTTTCAAGGAAATGTGGTGGCTACTCAGGTGGTATTTGCAGGGTTTTTTTGGCAAGAGGTGATGCTGCCCTTGACTAGTTTCCTGTGCAAGGCTAACTGAAGATAGGCAGGGAAACCAAGCACTTGTGGGGACACAGCAACTTGGTTGACGTGCCTTGGTCTTTCCCTGTTTTCAGCCTGTTTTTAATCACACATCTGTCATGTGTTTATACTCACCAACAAGTGAGAGTGGCAGAAAAGCAACCACAAGATCCATTTCTTCTTTCAGTGAACAGATGCCCCTTAATAAAGAACAACTTTAGGAGAGTTATGGAAGAGGTGTCACATAGTTAGGGAAAGAGGCGTGAAATTGCTGAGTGCTCCTGAAAATAGTCTGGAAGATTTCCATCTAGCCAGTGTGACTTCTTGAATTTTTCTGGTGGACACTGTCTTCCTAAACCCTTGTTAACTGGCAGTGAAATGGTAAAGTCAGCATCTACCAGCTTCTGAAATCACCATTGCTCAGTTTTGCTAAGCTGGTAATGACTATCCTAGATTTGACTCTTTGGAATTTTAATTGGCTGATACCTGTTTGGCCAGCCACAAGTCCAACAGAATTACTCATCAATTAGCCTAAGATTATTAAATCTTTTCGGTAAGTAATGCATTTACACAAACATACCATTTCCATTAAAATACAGTAGGAAACACCAATGCTGATATAACGTGACCACGCTACTAATCTTTCACATTGCTAGTGTGATTTTCATTTTGCTAATGAAGATTTAAACAAAACTGAATATCAAAATAGAAACTATAGCTATCAAATTATATTTGAGTGTTGCTCTGGTTTTTTATGCATGATACATGTTTTTACAACAAACATGGAAGTTATTTTAATTTGCTTGCTTTTTGGAGAGTTCCTTATATTCAACCCATAACAAAATACTGTACAATAGATAATAATAGTTATGTTTTAAATATATTTATCATCAAAAGGTAGTGCTTTCTGCTATTCCAGAATGTATGTATTTATAATGCTGACCTTGATCTATTTAATGAGGAGGGGAAAAACAGAGAGTAAACTACAGTTAAATGACTTGCTTCATAGGATAAATTAAATCACTGTAAGAATTCAGGACCAGGACTGCATTTCCTTCCTGGTAGGAAGTCTGCAAGTGATACAGTAACTGTATTTTTCTTATTTTGATGACAATGTGTACTTCATTTTGCATTAAACCTCTATCTTTTGTAAAAAATATAGAAACAAAAACCTCAAAAAGAACCTAGATCCCAACTGTTTTTTGTCCTTGACCTATTCTTTCCATAAATAAAATGTCGTGCTGAGCCCTGTAATAAGAAGCATAGTGTTTGCTACAAAGTTTGTGCATTGTGTGCCAAGAAATTTATGTTATATGCGTGTAAAGCTCTAGAAATGTGTTTATATTCATTTAATATCTTATGTGTTTTCAGGAAATTTTTTCAACATCCTTGTGTTACATAAGGTTCCAGAAGTCATTGTGAAGGCTGTTGCAGCATATCCTGAAAATGCAAAGTTACAAGCTGCAGCTCTCAGTTGTTTAGCTCTTCTAAGTGAGTAAATCTCTGCAGTTGTTAGTTTTTTCATTCTGGTAGTTTCCTGTAATAATTTCAAACTCCATTTCTTTAACACAAAAGCCCCAGGCAAGATAGGTTTCACAGAGCTAGATTTCCTACATGCTTACTGTTTGTTGTTTTACTTTGAGAAAGCTGTGTTCATATCATATCCCCAACATCTTCACAGTGTTCAGAGCTGGTAAGTTGTGTTGACAGATCTGAACAAAACAAACTGTTTATTCCTAGGCAAATATTGAATAATCCCTAGTTAACATAAAATCTCTAGTAATAGTAACACTGATTTGGTGCTGTGTTTGCCAGGTATGATAGTACTCATATTGTGGCAGTTGATAGCAACACAGAATCAGTGCTTGTGCTTGTGTTCTGAAGTCAATTAAAAGATTTAAACTTTTCCTTGAGTACACTTCAGGTATTATTTTGAAACAGAGGTTAGATAGTGGCAAAAAGCTAAGAATCTGATCCTTTGTCTTTGACTAATTGTCCCATACAAAAGTCAGTAGAAATTCTGTTTAAGAGTCCCCAAAATAGCAAAGATTAGAAATCAGTACACACTCCATTATGCCTCAGATATTATGGTCAGTGTTGGTATCTTTTTCTTCCCTTAAATGCTGAGAAAATCACAGGTATGAAATGATTTATTTTAAATTCTCTTGCACTTTCTGGGATGAGATATTTCTCTCTTAGCAACTACAATTTGCATTTTGTTTTTTAATGGCATTCCTTCAGAGTGCTGATGGCTCTGTAATAAGTGGTTACATGCAAATGGTTCACAGTTATATTCTATGTTTGTGGTATTCTGTATGTAAATACAAAATAGTACATGCAGGGGAAAAAAGTACATGCAGGTCTTTTCAGCCAAAGCCTTGACTGATCCATAACTATGCAACTCATTTACTACACTAAAGTTTTTTCTCCCTTTATAACCTTAAAGACATTTTTCGAATCTGTCATAGAGCTTATGTCAAAAGATTTCTCCCTTCCCAGAAAAGGCTTATCTTCCCACTGATTTTTGCACTTTGGCAGCATGAGCACCTCCATGACTACAGGAAGGTTTAGCCATAAGTGTTTTGTTTTCACAGTAAGAATTTATTGTAAATATTTTATATTTCAAGCTGAAACAATATTCTTAAACCGGGACTTGGAGGAAAGAAAAGAAGAGGAGGAGGAAGAAAAATTATGCTGGTTGGAAGCATGTTACAGAGCGTTAGAACTGCACCGAAAAAATACAGATGTGCTGGTGAGAATTTCTGGATGATGGGAGTGTGGGAAGACTACGTTATATATTGAATAAAATGTTTAGCAACATCCTTTTCTCACACATATTCTCAGGCAAAAAAAGCTTTAAGGAGTGGATTAGATTTAGAATAAATCTTACCTTTCTTGCCTTTCTTATCTTTGATCATCTTAAGAAGTTTCAGTTACTCCTTTGGATCAAATGTTGGTAGTTAAGATAAAACTTGTTACCTGAAACTTTGACCATGCAAAGATTGTTGTTTACATGCCTCCTGTGTGTCCAGCAGCCAAACATAGGCCCATCAGCAGAAGAATTAGTCTTGGCCTAAAATAGGTATCAAAATGAAAAATCAAATAATGAGAATGTGGCACATGTTTGTAACTCAGGCCTATTCCAGCTCTATACATTTTGTTCTATTTCTACATAAAGCACCTGATACCTTTGTTTTGGACTGAAAAGCAGTCAAACTATTTAAGTTTTTTCATATGTCTTAATCTTCTATAGGTATATTTTCATAATATTTTTTTCTCTGTTTATATTTAGGAGGCTGCATGCTGGGCTTTGAAAAATTTGTTTCTATATCAACACAACCTTCATGAGAAGATTGGAGATGGAGATAATCAGTCAGTGTTATCTTGAACTGGATTTTTGGAAATGAAAGAAATGAGTGCCTATTGTTAGGCAATTCGGGGGTTCATGTTTCAGTTATTTTTAGTTTTAGTTTTGTTTCCTAATATGTGATTTATATATTTATATATATGTTTATATATTTAAATATGTTTTCTAACATATGATTAAATGCATGATGATCTACAAAGTTTCTTCAAAAGTGTGCTAACCTTGGCTCAGGCAAAACTGCTGGTGTTTTAGTAAAGAGTCAAAACACAGCCTATTAGAACTAATTTTTACAGTTTACAAGGAATTTTGTCTTCAGTTGCAACAAGGATAAAGAATGTGAGAATTGGGAAGGTAGACAAGATTAAGATATCTAGCATGTAAGGAGTGTGGAAAAGCAGTGCTCTTTTCCACAAATCAGATGAAAGGGCATTGTAGAGGGAATGCTGCCTAATCAGGTAGAATCTAGGCATGGATAAGTAACAGATTTCCATTTTACTTTTTTTTTTTTTTTTTTTACTTTTTACATTTTCCATTTTACTTTTTTTCTCAGAGTTGCTTAAAATTTTAGTCATTCAATTTTTAGTAAGCCTATTTTTACCCCTTTCTGGGCCTCAAGTCACTTGGAAAGCATGGTTCCAAGTGAAATCAGTGAGGTTCAGGCTAGACAAAGTTGCATACATTACAAAGGGCTTTCTGTCAACTATTACTCTGGTAACATGTTAGAAGCCAAGAACAATCATCTGAAAAGTTCATTATGTCGTATAATACCTTTTCAGGATACTGCAATTTTGAAGTAACTTCTGTGATGCAGTCAATGTGCAGTGATATTTTTTCTCTCCGAAAGGTTCCCAGTAGACAGAGCAGTGATGCTCTCCATGCTGATGCACTCCTCTTCAAAAGAAGTGTTTCAGGCAGCTGCCAGTACCCTGGCAATTCTGTCACAACAAAACGGTAAGGGACTTTCATTATCTTTACTTTCTAATTCAGCAGAAAGTTATTGCATTTATATTAAAGAGAATTTAGTGTGCTGTTGAATGAATACAATATTCCCTGTGATTCCCTGATGCTGTTGTGTTCAGTAGGAAGTTTGTTCCTTGCTTTGAAAAAGCTGTTGTTGGCTAGTATCAAAAGGTATGTGGAAGTAAAGAGTTCTCTGCTGGTTCATGTGTTGCAATTGCTACTTTTTGGAGCAGGAGACATGAGAAGAGTGTGTTCTCTCTGTATGCTTGTTTAAATATTTATTGTATGTTTGAATTTCGTCACGAGCAGCATTTGTTGAAAATCACGTGAATAAGGAATACAGCCCAACAAATACCATCTTCTTGCCTGTCATGGGAGATTTGAACAGTCCTGTGGACTTCAGTGAATCAAATTGTGTAGAAAGTTAAGCATGTGCATGACAGTTTTCAAGATTGCTTTAGTCCTGATTGTGTCCCTAACATGGTTTCCTAACTTTTTTCAGTTTACAGACCCCCTCAAAATTTTTCAGTGGAGATGTGGACCCCTGGGTAGAGTATTTAAGCCTATTAAGACAGTTGGCCTGCTTTTATTAGCAGAATCCTTTGAAATGGTTATGGACCTCAAGTGGTTTGCAGACTGCACGTTGAAAACCACTGGGTAGATAGGAAGAAAAAGCCTAGCAGTTAATTACCATTTTCTAGGTGAGAAAGCACTGTTCTATCACTAGTTTACTGAGCCATCCACATAAAACCTAACACTTAAAAGGTTTTATAGTTATTTATGAGATCAATATCTATCTGTATTGAGAACTAGATCTCATAAATGTATGCATACTATTATCATATAGCAGGTACATATACTTGTTACTGACAAGCGGGCCTCTGATTCCTTTTGGAAATCTAAAGCAAGTTTTTCTTTTGTCTTTTTTTATTATTCCTTTTTTACCCCTAAATGAATGTGCTTACAGCAGAAATGATAGACATAAAGAAGCTTAGTAAAATGCTCTGTTGATTGAACTAACCATTTGAAATTAATGTACTGGACTGGGAATAACAAGATTTGGTGGTAGTTACTATGATAATTTAGAATGTTTTTAGAGTGTTCTGATTTGCGTTGGTTAGCTATGACATGTGCTTGGATATTTGAATTTTAAAAAATGAATTAATAAAGTCAGTAGAGTGAAATAATTTCATTTTTGAAGCTTTATTATGGAAGTTTAAAGGTTTTTTCAGAGTTCTAAATTATAGCTTTCCTACATGATCACAGAGTGCAATTACAAGGAAAAAACATAAGAATAAACATTTTTGAAAATAAAAATGGTTCAACATATTCTCCTTCCAATATGCTAACTTTATGTATGTAAAAATAGCAGATGTATAGAAACTTATTAGATGATTGGGAATTACAATCTATTTGCTTGAGCTGTGCAAACAGAAGTCAGCTTCAGCTCAAATTGTTTCCCATTCTAATTTACACTATAATATGTGTGTTTGGTGAGGGGAAAAACTGAAAAAAATTAGGGGAAAAAAGCAATTCTGTTGGTTTTGAGAACTACACATAAAGAAAGATTTACTTATAGCATGCTTGCTATTTTGTGTTGTAGTAAATATTAGGAAGACACTTCTGGCAAAAGGCATACACATGAATGTTTTGGATATAATGAGGAAACACCCAAATTCTCCTGAAGTAGTTGAAAGTGCCTGCAGGATTCTGAATCGTGTTTTCGAAGGAAGGTAATATAATTAGAAATGCGTGTCCAATCCCAAAGCAAAGGTTTGTGAGCTTCAGTGCTGTAAGCAATTGCATGTAAATTATTGACTGTTTCACTGATACTAAATTGACCACAGGCTGACAGCCCTATTTAAGACATGGAATTTTGTAAGCCCTGCAGTCAAATACCCAGGTGGATGTGTGTAGGGAGAGGCACATTCTTCTCTTCATGGTTCTTGAGCAGTGAGATTTGAATAGACTATCCCTGGGTGGTCTCCCCTCCTGTTACCCACACTGAATTCCATTGAGAGCTAAGAAGTTTCTGACAATATCAACTTAATAACATTATGTTAATATTACTTTTGCATTGGCTAGGATGGAATTATTTACATAGAATGAATTAATGGAATGGCATGAAAATAATTTGCTATGATGAAGAAAAATGCCGTAGCTTAATTTATATTTCGTAGCTGAAATCACATTTGCAGTATTCTAAAGGGTTATCACACAGTATTAATTGAGGAAGCCAATACATGTACAATTTAGAAATGCCTTCTTTTTATTCATTTAATAAACAATATTTTCAGTTTTCCTCATCTGGATATAATGACAGTAGCAGTATCAGAAGTTGTAAAAGCCATGAGGAAACATGAAAAATCACTCTCTGTACAACTGGAAGCACTTCGAGTCCTTTTACACTTTATGATGCCTGGTAAGTCATCCAAAGTCATACACCAAATCAGAGAATAGAATCAGCTGGTTTTTAGTCTTTCTTATCTAATGGGACTGCCTTTAGCGGGACTTCAAAAAATTATTGCAGTTTCTGTACATGGCAGAGAAGAGCTTTAAATCTTTAGGAACATATAAGATGGAGGCAAATTTTTGAGCTATTGAAGGTAAGAGACCAAAATTATCAATGCTGATTTCCTCTTGATTTAAAGATATAAAATATACAATTATATACTATTTTCTACCAAAACCAAGAAACCAAACTGACAAGCTTAGAAATTCCTTTCCTTAAAAACCTCTTTAATGGCAATCCAGAGGGGGGAAAAATGTTGTTTGGTGGAATTCAGGTATAGTTTTAACTCTTTTTATCGGTGTACTCCTGTATATCCTGCTTTTTTCCTCTGATATTAAGCATGAGAGTACAGACATGGGATACTGATTTTTTTTCAGAACAACTTTTTGCGAGTATCACTCTGCAGTTTTAGTTGAACATTTACAAAACCAGTAACTCTGAAAATAGTAACATGGTTAATATGCACACTGATGGCAGGTTTTCAGATTCCTTCTATTGTTTGTGTTATAATCCTAATATTTTCCTTTTTTTTCCAATGAAAAGCAGGATTAAGACTTGATATATATATTCTAACATGTAGGCAGCGTGATTTGTTTACCAGTATCCTGGAAGGGGGGCCCTTCTAAAGTGTAATCAGACACAGAGAAAGCCAACTGGATGTTGGAACTTGCAGGTTAATTAGGGAATAAAAAAGTAGTTTATAGGAAAAATAGCAATCAGAACAAATATGAATGCTGAAGTGACTTTTAAAGGATTTCTGAGTACTTTCTCTAGTGTCACTTGAGTGCAAGTGCCAAAAGCTACAACAAAGGTAAATCTGAAAGACCTTTTTCTGTTCTTTTATATGTGGTCACATTCCACTTAATGTCATCTGTGTGTAAAATTTGTCCTATGATGTGCTGCCAAGTGAGCAAGGACAAATAGTTCATAGCTTCTCCATAGTGTCTCCTTTCCAGAAGGAAGAGGCATTCTGAAGTAGGTATCAGGAACACCAAGAGACTCCATAGCTCAAGAAAGTAATATATTGAAAAGTACCTTAGGCCAAATTCTTTGGCATGATTTTGTATTTTTATAGTAAGCAGTGAGCAAACATGTGGTGAAATCGTCCCTTCAAACTGAATATACTCACATTACAGTGTAAATCTGGAGGGATTCCAGTCTCTGATACAATGTTATGAAAATGTCATAAGATCTGAAATACGCCCTCTGAGTCACCTCTGTGTTAAATTTGATTGTTAGGTTGTTATATGAGGTTAATACTGGGAAGAATATGAAATCTGCTGTTCTGAGGAAAGCTGTTTTCTGTTGTTGCAGATACAAAGCACGAACACCAGAATGGTTCTTCCAGAGACGTGGGAGATGCTGCTTTTGCACTTACAGTGAAAGTCATTAAAAGCCAGTGTCTCTTGGAGGGAACTCACTCATTGGTGCTTAATGCTTTGAACAGGGTATAGTTAAAGCTTTATTCTAATGGATATTGTCATTATTTTACAGTTGTAATGGTGAAGCATTTGTAAGTTTTAGTTCTGCATTGATTTTCCTATTGATTTGTTAAAATTAATCTTAACTCCTGAGTTTTAATGATCTTCTGGAGTTTCTTCTTACTTTCTTTCCTGGAGTGTATTAGATGATCCTTTATACAGTAACTCTAAAGGATATTTATAAAAACAAAGCTCATTTTTTTTAAAACATACAGTTTATTTGTGATTTATTTTTTTTTAAGGGACTAGTGTATACATGTCCTCATCCCTACACCTCAACTACACATAGAACTTAGTGGACAACTCAGTTGTCTCCATTCCTTTCATTGGCCAATTCTATAAATTTTTCCAGCCACTGGAAACCAGAATGTTCACAGTGCCTTGAAGGGGAAGCTGAAAAATGAAAGGCTGAAGCAGACTCAGTCTATACAAAGGAAATACTGGGCAGTTTGCATGGCAAATAAACTTTAAATCCTAGTGATTGGAAAGGTTTAACTTCATGGCCTTTGGAAGAATCCCATCTCTGCGAGGTTTTCAAGCTTCATATAACTACAATCAAAAAGTATTAATTCATAATTTTTTAAAAGTCTCTCAAGAATTTTAAGCTTGCCAAACAGCTTCAGTCAAGGAAACTTATGTCTCTTACATTTTTTACAGAAGTCAGAGCAAGTAACGTATCAGTGAAAGAGTTCTAGAGTGTCTAAAGGACATTTCTTGACCTGAAGATATCAGATATAGGAATTAACAAGGGAGGTAAAATAATTTTTGATTAGGGAAGGTATTACAGTGTTCAGTGCTTTGTGACCATCCTGATTGCATTTTCCAGCCCAGCTGGTTTGTGTTTTGGGGTACTGCAGTGTCAACCAGAAGGGCTAAAAATTGACACATTTTAACGAAAACTACAGACAGAATAAGGAGGAAGATGGGCATGACTCCACTGAAATAATTTTGCAGATTTGCAAGTCACAGTGACAGCTGTGACACTCTCAGATCTAGGCCTCATCTAGGTTTCCTCCATCTAGAAGTGGGGGGAAATTGGGAAAAAATATCACAAATAGCCTATTGAATTGCTATATAATAAACCGAAAATACTAAAAATCTTGATGAGGTGTGATAATAGGTATGTTGTTTCATATCTTTTTATTTTCGTATTTTTTCAGTTGCCATCATGTTAATCACCTGTGCTAGTTCTGAAAAAAACCAAACATATTTTTGTTCCTTTTTAACCACAAAAGAAGTACATTTTCTCCCTCTTATTGTCCTAAAAAAATGGTATGAACTTATCGATGGTTGTACTGAAAACTTGAGGGAAAAAAAAATCCCACTCTTGGTCAGAAACGTAGCTAGGGAATATTTTCAAAATCAAAGGTGAAAATCTGTGGGTTACGAGCAGCTGAAACTGATGGTTGATAAGGAAATCTTTTTGAGATTGTGATTATTGTTATTTATTGTCACATCAGATGTAATTTCACATACTTATGAGGAACAGTCACTTGTTCTTACAGAACAGCTTTAAGAACAAGCAGCTCTTCTGTTACCATTGTAAGCAGAATAAACTTCATCTGATTTTATATTCCTTTCTTCATTAGTTTATTGGAAATCCTAGCATTCAGAAGTGTGGATTAAAACTACTTGCTTCTGTAGCTGAGTGCACTGGTGCACTAGAAATCTTAATCCAGCAAGGAGCTACTGACACTGTGCTCCACACCCTACAGATGTATCCAGACGAACAAGGTAGGGAAGGTCTTTTGTCAGTAGAATGACATGGTAGGAGGGTCTGATTAACCTTAGAGGCTCTAACTGGTTTATTGCCCTCTTTAGTGCTGGATGTCATGTAGGTTGTCTATAGCTCTCTTTAGTGCTGGATGTGATGTAGGTTGTCTGTAGCTCTCTTTAGTGC